>NC_071660.1:0-300000 GCF_012460135.2 Molothrus ater
CTCTCTCTCTCTCTGCTGTTCTCTCCTCCCTTTCTTCTGGGGCCATAAATCCCAGAGCGGCCGCAGAGCCCCTGCCCAGGCCAGGTTTCCCAGCAAAGGGAGGCTGGGGCTGAGGTGCCCCGGGCTGGCCGGGAATGGGGGCCCGGGAGTCCCCAGGGTCCTGGAAACGGGGGATCCAGGGGCTGGGAGAGGAGGATACCCGGGAAAGGGGGTGCAGGGGGTGTTGGTGCAGGATAAGGGGGGTCCCAATGCCCGGAAATGGGGTGGGGGGGGGGGGCAGGATCTGGGAAACGGCAGCAGCTGCTGGGAGGGACTGGGAGAGACTGGGAAAAGAACCCACTGGGAGCAGAACCAGGGCATCAGGGATCATACTGGGATATACTGGGACCACACTGAGGGCAGCTGGGAACATGCAGGGGACACTTGAGATATACTGGAAGGGACTGGGAATGGTTTGGATAATCCTGGGACTGACTGGAATCATACTGGGAGTGATCAGATCTGTAGTAGGGGTGAATAGGAGAAACTGGAATAATGCAGGGAGCAACTGGGATCATACTGGGAGCAGCTGCCCCATGCTGGGGTCATACTGGGATCATACTGGGACTGACGGGGTCACACTTGGAGTGACTGGCATAGTACTGGGAGTGTCTGGGAGAAACTGGGATCATACTGGAGGTGACTGGACTTATGCTGGGACCACAGCAGGGGCAAATGGCATCGTGTAAGGTGTGACTGGGCTCATACTGGAAGTGACTGGGGCCACACTGGGCTCTTACTGAGAGTGAAAGGAACCATACAGGGCATGACTGGGAGCCACTGGGACCATGTTGGGGGCAATTGGGATCCTACCGGGAGCAATTTGGAACTTATTGGTGTGGAGAGCTTTGTGGACAGCTGGCCAGCTGAGAAAGGTCATGTCGACATAATAGCGTTGGTTAAGTTAGAAGGAGACAAGTCTAGGATTCATCAGTCAGTGTCCAACCACTGACAAGGACATTGTGCCCTCGGTGCAACAACTGGATAGAGGAGAGGATCTTTTGCCAAAAATATGAGGATAGTTTCAGCAGAATAACCACAAGAATGTAGAAGTAGTAACAAAATAACCATAAGAATATAGAAGTAGGTGTGGTTGACTGATAAGTAAGTAACCAATTATGAGCTCAGCTTTGCAATATGTATAAGCTTCATTAACACCAATATAAATATGTGTGAACTATCAATAAAGTTGGAGACTTGCAGATCACGCATATTGTGTGCCGCATTTCTTCTGCTGATCCAACAGATTGGGACACCAGGAGCAGGATGGGGACTTGTCAGCTACACCCAGTTCCATCCCCCAGGATTCATTTCCTGCTCTGTGTCCCATGTCTGAGGTGTCCCCAGGAGGGTTTGGCTGCACTGGGCTCCTGGAGGGGCAGTGGGATGGGGAGAGGGGTCAGGCCAGGCCTCATTATCCCCAGTGGTCCTTGAGTGTCCCAAAATCAGGGCTCGGGATCTTGGAGAGGTTCCCTGGCCATGATCACAGCCATGACACAAGCACAAGATGGCCATGAGATGAGAATGACCATGAGTGACACAACCCTGAGATGATCCTGACCATGGGATGACCATGACTCTGACCATGACACAACCACAACCCTGACCATGAGATGATTTGGACCAAGAGATGACCGTGGGTTGGCCATGGCACAACTGTGGCCTTGAGGTAACCCTGACGTGGTCGTGGCCATGAGGTGACCCTGAGGTGACAATGACATGATCGTGAGATGACCATTACAGTGAGATGACCCTGAGCATGAGATGATGGTGATCATGAAGTGACCATGACCATCACTATGAGATGGCGATGACCATGAGATGACCATAAGATGATCATGACAGTGGGATGACCACGAGATGACCATGACACCATGATGGTCATGAAATGATGAAGGCCTTGAGATGACCATGACTGTGACCATGACACGATCTTGACCAAGAGGTGACCATGAGATGACCATAATTGTCTCACACCATGGCTATGTGGTGATCAAAACCATGAGAAGATCATGACACGACCATGGCTGTGAGAGGATTGTGACCATGAGGTGACTGTGAGATGACCATAAGATGATGGTGATGACCATAACTGTGGGAAATAAGAAAAGCTTTGCAGAATAAGGACTTTTCCACCTTTGTTCAATCCTGTTCACTTCCGTTCACTTCTGTTCACCAAAAGGCATTCTGGGAAGGGTTCAGCTGTGGTTTGATGGCCAGAGAGTGGGTTGGTGGTCACCTCGTGTGTGAGGCAGGGATTGGCTGGGGAGACACATAGACATCACATGATCAGAGAGCTGATTGGGTAAAGGGACACATCAACAGCAACACCGCAGTGGCAGGCAGCCAGTGTGTGCTTATTTCGGTGAAGTTTGGTTAAGTTTGGGGCAAGTTTCAAGTATAAAAGGCTTGGTTGGTTACAATGAATGATCTTCTTTGGAGCAAGCAAGGAGGTCCATGTGTCCTTGTTCCCCATTGCTGTGCATGACCATGAGATGACCATGACCATGGCCATGAGGTGACCATGGCCATGAGATGACCATGATATGATGGTGGCCATGAGATGACCATGAGATCAGCAGGAGGTGACCATGACCATGTGATGAGCATGAGATGACCATGACGATTGTGGACATGAATTGATCATGAGATGATCTTGAGAGGACCATCACCATGACCATGTGATGACCATGTCGGTGACCGTGCCCATGAGGTGATCATGACCATGAGAGGACTGTGACCATCGGATGACCATGACAAAGCCATGAGCACGAGATCATAACCATGAGAGGACCATGAGCGTGAGATGATTGTGATCAGGAGGTGGACCATGAACATGAGATGTTGGTGCTTAGGAAATTACAAAGACCATGACCATGACATGACTATGACCATGACCATGACCATGACTGTGGCCATGAGTTGACCATGAGATGACCACGAGATGACCATGACCATTTCATGACTGTGAGCATTTCATGACCATGACACAGTCGTGAGGTGATCGTGGTCATGAGGTGATCATGACTTGACCATGGCCATGGGGCCTTAAAGACCATGAGATGAGCAAGAGATTGTGAAAACTCAGGGCACAGGGGATATTTCTCTGTCTGCTCTGGGGTGCCCTGGCCCCCAGGGGAGCACTGACTTTGACCCTCATTCATGGAGAAAGTTTCCTAGACTTCAAGATAGACTGGAATCCACAAAAGTGTGAAATAGGTTATAGAGAGCAGTGTAGGTATATCACCTGGTGAGAAATTGAGGTTTTGGGATTTTTAGTATGTTGTGGGTGGAAGCAAGATGGAGGGCACAGGGTGTTGTCCTGGGTTTCTTCTTCATGCTGCTTCTTCCTTCTTGTTCATGGGTTGGGTGGCATTTTGTAATTGGGCAGAAAAGTCCCCATTGGGGGCTCTTAGGGATCGGTTATTGGGTTAAAAGGGAAAATAACCCAGGTGTCAGTTCTTAATTGGATAGTTTAGTCTTAAAAGACCTTGTAACAAGAGATTGTTGGCCATTTTGTGCCTTCTAATGGAAAGCTGCCAAACTCACAGTAATGAGACTGTTTTACTGATAAGAAATAATAAACACTTGAGTCTGAACATGAACTACTGTCTCAAATGCCTTCAGTCCAGACCCAGAAAAACTGATGACTGGTACCACCAAGAGATGACCATGACCATGATACAATAATGACCATGAGACGAGATAACAATGAGACAACCGTGATTATGAGATGACCACAACACAACCGTGGCCACGAGACCATTGTGACCATGAGGTGATTCTGAGATGACCGTGAGATGACCATGACCATGAAGTGACCATGATGTGACCATGAGATGACCATGACCATGTGATGACAATGACCATGAGATAACCACGACCATGACAGGATCAAGATCATGACATGATAGTGACCATGAGATGGCCACAAGATGATCATGAGATGACCATGACCATGCAATGACCATGACACAACCATGACCTTGAGATGACCGTGACCATGATACGAACTTGACAGAACTATGACTATGTCTCTGAACATGACCATATGATCATGACCATGAAATGATGATGATCAGGAAATGATCGTGACTATGAAATGGCCATGAGATGACCATGACTATGAGATGACCATGATCATGAGATGACCAGGACCACAAGATGACCATTACAATGATATAACCATGACTGTGAAGTGACCATGAGCGTGAGATGATTGTGAGCAAGAGATGACCATGAGATGACAACAACACACCATGGCCATGCGTGATCATGATTGTAAGGTGACTGTGATATGACCGTGAGATGACCATGACCATGACAACCACAGCCATGAGATGACCATGAAATGAGTGTGGCCATGAGTTGACATTGAGACAATCATGAGATGACCATGATGTGTTCATAATCATGAGGTGACCATAAGCATGAAATGGCCACGATGTAATTGTGACCATGAGATGACCATGACCATGCAATGACCCTGACTGTGACTATGACACAGCCATGGTCATGAGCTGACCATTACAATGAGATGACCATGAATGTGAGATTACTGTGAGCATGTGATGACTGTGACCAAGAGATGACCATGAGATGTCCATGCTCATGAGATGATCGTGCCCATGAGATGGCCATGAGCTGACCATGATGTGCTTGTGACCATGAGATGACCATAACAATGAGATGATAGAGAGGATGAGATGATGACTAGCAGGAAATGACCATGACAATGTGAGGGCCATGAGATTGTCCTGGTTTAGGGCAAATTTGGTAGAGAATCTCCAAACCCACACGGCTCCTCCCTCCAACCGGTTTGGGAAGAATTCCTCAGAGAGAAGTGGAAAGAACCTGTTTATTTAACAGGCACAGCACCCCCAGCACACAGAATGAACAATACCGGATGACACCACTCTGAAAAAGATGACAAATTCAGAAAGTCTCTCTTGGGGGTGGTCACTCTGTTATCAGTCCCTCCGGCACTGGGGCAGCTGCTGCAGGCCACAAGGTGCAAACTCTCAGTGTTCCCAGGTCCCAGACCGGAGCAGAGTTGAGTTGGTCGAAAAAAAGGAAAGGAGAAACAGTCCAGGAAGAAATTTGGACTGTTTAGCTAAACTAGCTAATGAGCAGGAGCAAAAGCAAGCAGAAGCAAAGCAGAAGCAAGAGCGAGAGAGCAACGCAAAAAGCAAAGGCAAAAAGCAAAAGCAGCACTATGGTACTGCCCCGTCTCTGTGTCTCACCAGGCTGATAAGAAAACCCAAACAAAACTTTCACTCTTTGGAGCCAGTCTTGAAGGTACAGAACATAATATCCAACATTAACAGACCACATGAATGGGGATACAAGCATCATAACGTCACCCTAGGACATTCCACCCCTTATCCCCATGTCATCAACATACTACCACACATCATGCATTTATTCACACAAAGTTTCCATCTGTTCCCCCAGAAATTACAAGCAATACCCATCATGCCCTCATCACAACCCCACACTGGACCACTGAATCCAGGCCCCTACAGAGCTGCAGGATTCCCCCCCTTTCACTTTACTTACTCAAAGCTCCATCTTTCACTTGCTCAGACCTTCGACCCTTGCACATTTCTTTCTCCATCTTCCACTTGCCCAGACTTTCAACACTTACACATTTCCGTCTATCTCATGTCTGTATGGTTTAATGTACAGACAATGGCAGTAACATCCAACGAACAGTGATATTTGCATATCATTCTCACCCCACAATCAGATCTCCCTGAGGTACACATCGTGTTGTTCCATCTCTCTGCATTATCCACCATGTGCAACCTGGTCCCTGAGCAAAGACAACCCCACGAATGGGTTTGTTTGTAGTCAAGGCAGAATTGATCCACACTGTCTTCCCTAACAAACCTCGGACATGTACCACTGGGAATTTATCTCCATCTATTACATTCAGGGACTCAGACCAGGCAGGACCTGCTCGGTTGGTGGAACCTCGGGTGTTAACTAACCAGGTGCCCTATGCTAAATGCTGCTCCCAATTTTTGAAAGATCCCCCACCCAAAGCTTTCAACTGGGTTTTTAGTAGTCCATTGTACCTCTCTACTTTGCCTGCAGCTGGTGCATGGTAGGGGATATGGTACACCCACTCAATGCCATGTTCGCTAGCCCAGGTGTTGATAAGGCTGTTCTTGAAATGAGTCCCATTGTCTGATTCAATCCTCTCAGGGGTACCATGCCTCCACAGGACCTGCTTTTCCAGGCCCAGGATGGTGTTCCGGGCAGTAGCATGAGACACAGGGTAGGTTTCCAACCATCCAGTGGTGGCTTCCACCATGGTCAGCACGTAGCGCTTGCCCTGGCGTGTCTGGGGCAGTGGGATGGAGTCAATCTGCCAGGCCTCCCCATCCTTGTACTTGGACCCCTGCCCACCATACCATAGGGGCTTCACTCGCTTGGCCTGCTTGATGGCAGCACACGTCTCACAGTCATGGATAACCTGTGAAATACTGTCCATGGTTAAATCCACCCCTCGGTCTCGTGCCCACTTATAGGTGGCATCTCTGCCCTGATGGCCTGAGGCAGCATGGGCCTATCAAGCTAGGGATATCTCTCCATAGTGTTCCCAATCTAGGTCTATCTTTGACACCCCTATCTTTGCTGCCTGGTCTACCTGCTCATTGTTTTGGTGCTCCTCATTGGCTCTACTCTTGGGGACATGGGCATCTACATGGCGGACTTTCACAGGCAGCCTCCCTACCCTTGTAGCTACATCTTTCCACTCATCAGCCCAAATTGCTTTTCCTCTACACTGCCAGCTGGACTCTTTCCACCTCTCCAGCCATCTCCACAGAGCATTGGCTACCATCCATGAATCAGTGTAGAGGTGGAGCTTTGGTCACTTCTCTCTTTCTGCAATGTCCAGGGCCAGTTGAACAGCTTTGAGTTCTGTAAGTTGGCTTGATGCACCTTCTCCTTTGGTAGCTTGTGCAACCTGTCGTGTGGGGCTCCATACGGCTGCTTTCCACTTCCAGTTCATCCCTAAGATGTGACAGGAACCGTCAGTGAAAAGAGCGTAGCACGTTTCCTCTGGGGGCAGTTGGTTATAGGGAGGAGCCTCTTCAGCCCGTGTCACTGGTTCCTGTTCTTCATCTGTGACACCAAAATTTCCACCTTTAGGCCAATTTGTAATTACCTGCAGAATCCCAGGGCGATTCAGTTTACCTATATGGGCGCGCTGTGTGATGAGAGCAATCCACTTGCTCCATGTAGCACTGGTAGCATGGTGAATGGGAAGGAACCTTGCCTTTGAACATCCACCCCAGCACCGGTAGTCGGGGTGCCAGGAGGAGTTGCGCTTCTGTACCAATCACCTCTGAGGCAGCTTGGACTCCTTCATAGGCAGCCAAGATTTCTTTCTCTGTGGGAGTGTAGTTGGCTTCTCACCCTCTGGAGCTTCGACTCCAAAATCCCAGGGGTCAACCTTGAGTCTCCCCAGGCACCTTCTGCCAAAGGCTCCAGGACAAACCATCGCTCCCGGATGCAGAGTAGAGCACGTTCTTCACCTCTCGTCCTGTCTTGACTGGGCCAAGGGCAACCACATGAGCGATCTCCTGCTTGATCTGGGCAAAGGCTTGTTGCTATTCAGGGCCCCAGTGGAAATTGTTCTTCTTGCAGATGACCAGGTAAAGAGGGCTCAGGAATGTGCATTCCCCAAAAAAATATGGCACCTAGGAACACTTGTGTCTTCTTCTGGCTGGATGGTGGAGACATTGCTGTGATCTTGTTGATGACATCTGTAGGAATCTGCTGCTGCCCATCTTGCCACTTTACTCCTAGGAACTGAATCTCAGAGCAGGTCCCTTGACTTTGCTGTTCTTGATGGAGAAGCCTCAAGTCTTCTAGCAGAATCTGGATGATCCTCTCTCCTTTCTTAAATACTTCCATTGCTGTGCTCCCCCACACAATGATGTCATTGAGGTACTGCAGGTGTTCTGCAGCTTTACCCTTTTCCAGTGCTTTCTGGATCAGTCCATGGCAGATGGTAGGACTGTGCTTCCACCCCTAGGGCAGTCGGTTCCAGGTGTACTGCACACCCCTCCAGGTGAAAGCAAACTGAGGCCTGCATTCTGCTGCCAGAGGAATGGAGCAAAATGCTTTAGCAACGCCAATGGTGGCGTACCACTCTGCTGCCTTGGTCTGCAGCTCGTACTGGAGTTCCAGCATGTCTGGCACAGCAGACCTCTGTTGTCATATTGCAAAAGTTCTATTGTCATTACATTGCAAGGGTTCCATACTGCTGGAGTTTCGTACCTCCTTGATGTTTCTGGTAGGCAGCTCCTCTAGACACTGACTCTTCCTTGTCCTCACAGTAGCCAACTGACTCCCATTCCCACCAATCCACTCTTTTATAACACTCTTCTTATTGGTTACAGCTGTGGCCTGTTAAACATCAGGCTTGCTCCTAATCGTTAGTAATTGGTTCAGCTGCAACTCTTTAGGGGATAAGATTACATTCTATACCACCTTCATTTACCCATACTGTATCCCCCTACAGCGCTCAGTGGTGGAGTCCTTTCATTCAAGGCACAGTCCCTGAATGCACAAGATAGTCCACAGTCAATCTCCATTCTCTGTCAGACTTGCACACAGGCCAGATGGGACTGTTGAAGGGTGAGTGGGTTTTGCCGTACGCCCCTTGGCTCTCCAGCTCACGGATCATTTTGTGCATGGGGATCACGGCATCCCAATTCATCCAAAACTGCCAGAGGTGCCCCATCAAGGTGGCAATTGGTATTTGTTGCTGTTCTACCCTCAGGAGTCCTGCTGCAGATGGGCTTTCTGATAGTCCAGGCAAGGTGTTCAACTGCTTCATGTTCTCTGCCTCTACAGCAGCTATTCCAAAAGCCCACCTGAGTCCCTCTGGGTCCTTGTAAAGCCATTCCGGAGGTAGTGGATACCCAGAATACACGGGGCCTCTGGGCCAGTCACAATAGGATGTTTCTGCCACTCCTTCCCAGTCAAGCTCAACTCAGCTTCCAACAGGGTCAATTGCTGTGATTCCCCTGTAACCCCAGCAATGGAAACAGGTTCTGCCCCCACATGTCCCGATGGTATAAGGGTACACTGCACACCAGTATCAACTAAGGCTTCGTATTTTTGTGGTTCTTATGTGCCAGGCCATTGGATCCACATCATCCAGAAAATTTGGTTTTCCCATGCATCTTCCTGGCTACAGGCAGGGCCCCCCTAACCCTGGTTATTATTTCTTTCCTGGGCATACATGCTAGAGGTACCTTCACTTTAGTGGAACTCCCCCAATTAGAGTTTCCCTCCTAGAGTTGATGCACCCATGCTGCCAGGACAGAAGTTTGTTTCCCATTCCACCTTCCCATGCCTTCCCCATAGTCACGCAGAAAGAACCATAGGTCAGCCCATGGGGTGTCCCCTCTCTGTCTAGCTGGGGGACGTTGGGCTCTGACTTTGGGGCCTGTGACTTGCACTGGTGGGATGTGGGAATTGTTCCGCCTCACCCCCTCCCTCATCTCCTCTTTGAGTTCTTGACCACAGCAGAGACATGAGCCTGCATTGGGCCATTGATCACACTCTCATCATTTCTGAGCTTGTTGGCGACAGAGCCCACTGTCTCTCGGTTGGTATCGGCATCAATCGTTGCAATGAAGGTGGTGTATTGAGATGGCCCCAGATTTGCCAGACTCCACAACATTTGCCCTGTGCACCTGACCTTGTCGGGGTAATTTTCATGCTGTCCATCCCTCCCAAAGAGTCCCTCCAATGCTGCCACTTCTCTCAGCTGTTGGATTCCTTTCTCAAGGGGTCTTCCAGCACATTCTATGGTGGCGCTTCTACATTCTCTCCCTGTGGACAAACCTCTCTCTGACACTTATTAAAAGCTGCTCCCAGAGGGACAGGGACCCTGGCTCCCTTACAAAAATCACATTCACACCTGAGTCCTGGGTCAAGGGTCCCAAATTCCTTGCCTCACCACCATCCAGTTGCCCACGTGTACCCATAAGGTCCCAGACCCAAAGTAGCCAGGTTGTATAAGTCTCACATCCCCATCGTACAATGTCTTTGTGCAGCTTTCAGAGACTTTAGTTCGTCAGGGACTCAGTGATGATTGCAACCTCTGGGTCTCCTGTGGGTTGGGAAGGCCCTCCCTTATCTGGGTGCTCTGATGTCATCTTAGATCTCCTTGTTTCTACAGGGGCAACTGCTGCTGGCTGTGACTGCCTTTGCAGTTCAGCTGAATCTGGGGCACTTGTAACACTTGTATGTTCCACTGCTGCAGTGTTAGACTCTCCTTCTTTGAGGCATGGGAGGGCTTCTCACCAGCTGGGGAAATATACTCCTTTAGCATCTGTCCCATCTCGTGTATCTCCTTCACCAGAACCCCCATCCAATCTGGGTAGGTTATAGCTGAGGTGGGCTGTGGGGCAGGGCCAGGCCCTGGGGCAGCATCCCCAGGCTCTGGGGTAGGTGTCAGGGTGGTTATCCAGGTTAATCTTATCTTCTCTCTAAATGCTAAATAGAACAGGCCTATCAACAATACCAGCCACTATATGATGTCAGTAGTATTTAGAGTGGATCTGATCCCTTCAAAAACTGGTGGGGCAGAGCCAAAGAGATGGTCAAAGGGTTGGGAGAAAATTTCCCCCAGTGTCATTTCTTTACCGTAAGTGCCATTATTAAAGTAACCCAGTAAAACGTCCAGTTAGAGTGTGATAGCTCTGAATCCATGTACCTGCTTTCCAGAGGAAATTAAAGAGCCATGAATTCCTCACCTTATTCACCCATACAACAAACTGGATTCTCGTTTTCCCCTCCAATTCTCATTTTTCCACCCTCAAACTCCCTGTATTTTCTCCCAAAATGCTGATTTCCCCCCCCCCCCTAAACTCCAATATAAATCACTCTAAACACCCTAACCCCAAATCCTCTTTGTGTCCCCCTCAGACCATGGGAGCAGCCCTGGGGATGTCCCTGGCCCCACACCTGGGGCTGTTCCTGGTCCCAGCAGAGTCTGGTCCTGCTCAGTGTCTGCGGTCACCAGGGCCCCCAGTGCCACCAGAGCCCCCAGGGCCACCAGAGGGACCAAAGAGGAGATGCTGGATCTCCTTAAGTCTCCCCAGCAGGTTACAAATGAACTTGTGGGTGCTCTGCTCCCACAGCTGCGCGGCCTCATCTACCACAGCCACCAAGGGCTCGGGGACATCGAGGGATGTGTCCGTTGTCTGCTCCAGAGTGGCCTCGATGGCCCTGAGCCAGCGCTGCAGCTCCTGCAGGAACACGGTGGCTTTGTTACACGCAGTCACCAAGTCCCCCAGGGGCCCCAGGGCCTCCTCCCCCTGCCATTTCCTCTTGGTGGATGCCATCCCCTGGTTGGTGAACACCACGGCCTCTCTCATGGCCATGGTGGCCACCAGCACCTCGTTGCTGGCCACCACCACCCGGGCCTCGAGTGCAGCCATTACCTCCATTTCCAGGGCCAGTGGCAGCTCCCGTTCTGCGGCCTCCACGCTTTCCCGAGCTGTCTCCCAGGGCATGGCTGTGTCCCTCCAGTTCCTGGCCTGGGTGGTGGCAGTGGCCTGGGCAGTGGCCTCAGCAGTGGCCACCTCCCTGCAGGTAGCACGGAGCTCGGTGGCCTCCCTGGCCAGCCGGGCCCAGCTGTCCATGAGCGCCTCTGCTGACTCTCATCAGGCGCTGGCCACAGCTCTCGCATCGACCCAGGTGGTCCCAGGCTGTTGTCATTAAATGGCTAAAGTTCTATTGTCATTACACTGCAAGGGTTCCATATCGCTAGAGTTTTGTACCTCCTTGATGTTTCTTGTAGGCAGCTCCTCTCGGCACTGACTCTTCCTTGTCCTCACAGCAGCCAACTGACTCCAGTTCCCCTCTACCAACCAATCTACTCTTCTATAATGCTCTTCTTATTGGCTACAGCTGTGGCCTGTTAACATCAGGCCTGCTCCTAATCCTTAATAATTAACCCAGCTGCAACACTTTAGGGGCTAAGATTACTTTCTATACTACCTTTATTTACTTATATTCTATTCCCCTACAAACCCCCTGTGTTCTCAGAGGTGTATCCATGTCTTCAGTGGCCACACCAGGTGCCAATATTCAAATCTGACCACTGCTTGGTTTGTGCACAAATTCCTGAAAACCTCACTTCCTTATCAACCCAGGGCACTCCACCCTTCACATCTGAGAACATACATTTCCAAAATTATTATCAAAATTACATTGAACACACTTCTACTTAAAACAGTAACTTACAGTAAACCTCTATCCCTGGATTTTCACCATCAATCTACCTTAACCTAATACATCCTTTGCTCTTATTCCTCTTTGATCTCATCTCACAGTTTTTATCTTATCACTTGCCCAAAATTCCTTTGAACTGTTCCATAGCCTTACCTGCTACTGAGGTCAGGCAGAGTGGCCTATAATTACCAGGATCCTCCATCCCACCCTTTTTATGATTGGGCATCACATTGGCCAGCTTCCAGTCATCTGGAACCTCACCAGTGAGCCAGGACTGCTGGTAAATGATGGAGAGCGGCTTCACAAGCTCATCTGCCAACTCCCTCATCGCCCCAGGATGGATCCCATCTGATCCCATGGATTTATGAATATCCAAGTGGCTCAGCAGTTCTCTGACTGCCTCCTCTTGGATAATGGGAGAAACATTCTGCTCCCTGACACCACTGAGCAACCCAAGAGCACAGTTATCCTGAAGGCAAGCCTTCCCACTAAAAACTGAGACAAAGAAGGCGTTAGGCACCTCTGACTTCTCCTCATCTGCAGTTACAAAGTTCCCTTCTGCATCTGATAAGGAACAAAGGTTAGTCTTACTCTTCCTTTTACCATTAATATATGTGTAAAAACATTTTTTGTTGTCTTTTACAAAAGTTACCATTTTAAGTTCAAACTGAACTTTAGCCTCCCTAATTTTTCTTAGCAGCCTCCTTAAATACTTCCTGAGAGACCTGACCCTCCTTCCAAAGATAATACATTCTTTTTTTATTCCTGAATTTCTCCAAAACCTTTTTGCCCATCCAGGCTGGACGTTTGCCTCCTTGACTTGTCTTTCGGCGCACACAGACAGTCTGTTCCTGTGCCCTCAAGATCTCCATTTTGAAGCACGCCCACCCTTCTTGAACTCCTTTATAATTAAGGACTACTTCCCAAGGAACTCTCTTCTTGGGTTTTTGTGGTTGAGATGACTCCCGAGATATTAGAAAGTCTTTTTTTTTCTCAGCTTTGCGACTGAAGAAGCGTTGCAGCCTGAATAGCTGCTAGTAAAGTCTAAGGTAAAGAAGGCTTTTGCCTAATATCTACAGGTGTTTAATTCAGCCACGCAGGGAGATGTTCAGGTCCCAGGCACACACACTTGGAGGGTCAAGCTCTCTCTCTCCAGGGGCTTGACCCTGGTCTCGGGGCAGTACAAAGATAAGGGCCAATCAGGGAAATGGGAGGGAGTGGCTCAGGAACATAGGGACAGACATAGGAACAGGGGAAGGAGCCAGTTGGGTGTAACTTAGGAGATGCCCCACAGGGCCTCCACAAAGAAGTTGAGATTCGTTGGTTCTACTTTTCAAGGTTGCTTATTTTTTCTTATCTATTACATTCTTTCTCTGACCTGCTGAGATCTGTCCAGCAGGTCGGGTTGTGGCACAGTCTTTGCTTTTGGGGTGGTGTTTACTTTTTATACTACGAACTATGTGTACCTTATTTACAATAATTTTCTAATACTTATCACTTATGTTAGACAGTCTGTCTCTACTCTAAACCAATCAAAAAGTGTCACCATCCCAGCTGAAGATGGAGGACAAGAAGAAGGAGAGGAAGGACAGGACACGCTTAGATTCTTCTTTTGTGCCAAGGTCTTTGAGCTCTTTGCTAAGGTCTCAAATCACTTAGGGTGGCTAGAGGAATGTCTTGGGTCTCGACACTCTCTGAATAAGTCTCCTGAATAGGCCAAAATCTGCCCCCCGAAAGTCCAGTGTGAAACTCTTATTAATGTTCCTCTTGACTACACCAAATATTGAGAATTTTAGCATTCCATGGTCACTATGTCCCAAGCGGCCTCCAACCACCACATTTCCCACCAACCCATCTGTATTTGCAAATAACAGAGCTAACATAGTCCCTCCCTTGCTGGGCTCACCCACCAGCTGCAACAAACGTTGTCCTCCACAAACTCTAAAGATTTCCTGGACTGCCTTTTTTCAGCTGTATTGAGTTCCCAGCAAATGTCTGGCAGCTTGAAATTGCCAATAAGAACAGGGCTGATGATCCAGAAACATTCTCTAGCTGTTTATAGAATGAATTGTGTCACTATTGAGTAAGAAAAAGCACAGATTCACAGGAAGGCTGGTTTGCACAGTGCAGCTTTAATACGAAAATTCTCTTTTTATAGACTGTTCCAATACATTTCACCTGATTGGCTAATTAACAAAAAGACCTTTCTTATAAACCATCTTTGAGAAAAAGAGGAAAACAGAGAGTAGGAAAACACCATCTGCAGGTTTTTTTATAATAACAAGCTATCATTGTTTCTCTACAACTCCCTGAAAGTCTCACAAGTCGGCCCTGAGAAATCTTACCTGGCTTTCTCACTCTCTGACCAGGCTGTCATATTCACAGGTCCCCCTTTTTGTTTAAAGGACAAGGTGGTGTTTGCAATCCTCTGCGGGGCCCCTTGCAGGAAGGAGAACAAACACAGCTCCACAGGTTCCTCTAGCAGTTGCTAGTTATCAGTCAGAACCTCAATCGGATGCCGATTTAAAATGGTCAGAGAGATTGGATCTTGTGATTCCCTCTTACAAGAAATGCACTATCAATCCTAAAATCATTTACTTATTCTAATACAATCCAATACTAAGTCTAATATAATAACAACTTATCATTAATTTGTTCAAAGAACTGACAGTCTTAGCCTGTAAACAGTCCTTCTTCAGAAGCCAAGAAAGGATGGAATGTTCACTCCCCACTTGTCATTGATGGTTGTCATCTTGATCATCATTTGGAGGCTGCCTGTTGGCCACATGCTGGTTTTGGTGTCACAAATCAGGGTGGACGCACCTCGCAGGTACCCATCGTACTCCAGTGTCTGTGGAAACACATGCAGACCCTCTTGCTTCTTCTGGTGAGATCAGCGGTTGCAGGTTGAAACCCCATGGACAAAAGGAGACACATAAAGCAAAGAGAAAACGCTCTTCTCTAAACCCATGGTAGCCCCAAAATTGTTGTGCATAAAGACTCAAAGAAGAAAAAGAGGATTGTAAGTACTCTTTGGGGGTTGTGGGGTGGGCAGGTACAGGGGGATCAATGTGTGTATCAATGAGAGGTGGGCTGGTTATCCCAGACCTGCAAAGTGAGTGATGAGTCTCCCATGCTGCAATTCCGTTCTTTCACAAGAAAAACGGCCACTAAAGAGACAAAGCGAAAGATAAAAGGAGTGAGAGAATCCCCCGGGGGTAACTGGAACTGGGTCTCAGGGAAGGGGTGGGACCCCTTGGAGAGAGGGAGCCGAGGGTTTTCCTGGTGCAATCCACTGGGAAAGTGGGATAAAAAGTGGAGGGGTCCCCTAAAATTTTGCTGGATTGAGGGATAAAGATGCCCAAGAACATCCAGGGTTCAACATCACAGCTGGATTGAGGGATAAAGATGCCCAAGAACATCCAGGGTTCAACAACACAGCTGGATTGAGGGATACCCAAGAAAATCCGGGGTTGGCCAGGAACATTTTGAGCTTTTATAATACCTGTGGGTGGATATTAACAAGTGACTTGAGAACAAAGGTACCTTGTATTTTTGTGTTGTCCTTTTGTGAGTGGGAATGAGTGAGAAGTATTAAATAAATAAAAGTGAATGAGTATGGATGAATGAAAGTACATGTAATATAGATTGCTTAACTTTATTCTCTGCAGAAAGGTGGATTGTGTGGGATAATATTGGAAAGGAAGGGTTTTTTCATGCTGTGAGGAATGTTCAAGCTGTCAGGGGAATGGATTGCAGCAGGGATGAGTGGGTGGGGTCCTGGGGAAATGAGATAAGGAACCAGAGAAGAGAGCAGGGACCCTCTGGAAATACTGTCTCTCCCTGTCTCCAGTTTCTCTGCTCATGCCAGAAGCTCCAGTCTCCCTACCCATAGCAGCTTCTCTGTCTGAGCCAAGAGCTCCAGCCCTCCTCACCCACACCGGGCATGATCACTCCCGTCCCTGCTGTGGCTCCTCCCAGCTGACTGCTCCTGCACCTACCCCTGTTTCTTCCTTGATTTCAGCCACACTGTTGAATTCTGCTCCTCCCTCTGTCCCCTTTTGGATCTGGCTCTACAGCCAACTTTCAGCCTGGTCTCTGTTCCCTCGGTGATTCCAGCTCCCTCTGTATCCATGGGGAAGATTCAGGAAGGAGACAGAGCCCGGCGTGGTCAGGGTCCGGGAGAGGACTGGGGGTGCTGTTTCTGCTGCAGGGGGGAGGTCACCCTCACTCAGGAGGAGGCCTGGGGATGGTTCAGGGGGTGTGCCCGGCGAGGGAGTGGGAGGAACATTGGGCTCTGTTTTCTGGGGGATGAATGCCACCTGGAGCCTTTGATAACTTTAAAAGTAGGCCCCCAAGAGGAACTATGAAAATTTTATAGTTCATACTGATGCAGAGAGAACTTCTGTAGTAGATGTTCCAGGAGGATGTGATGTAGGTGGTAACACAGCAGACATGGCAGGGGAAAGAGGAGAAGGGTTTAAAATCCCTGTCATTAAAAATGTAGCAATTAATGGGGAAGCCAGAATGGGGGTAGGAGATGTCATATTAGTTCCTGGAGCAGGTGTCAACTTCTTGGGAAAAGACTTACAAATCCAGCTGGAAATAGAGGTTATACCAGAAGCAGAAAGGGCTGTGGACAAACTCTTAGAAATAAACTAGTTGTGTGTACACTTCATGTGGTCCAAAATTTGTTAAAATCAAAAACGAAAACAAAAAAAATAAAATGCTGGGGGAGAATGGCTAACAGACTCTAAGCTGTAAAAATGTGAAATAATGATAATGTAACACTAGAAGTAAAAAAAAGTTTGAATCCAGCTCAATTTTTTTGGCAAACAAGAAGATACTTCAACACATGATTGTTCAGAAATTGTGCAATACCAAACTGAAGTTCAGGAGGATGTAGCAGAACAAGCCCTCCTAGAGGGGGAAAAGATATATGTTGATGGTTCATCCAAATGCTTATTAAAGAAAAAGAATCCCAAATGATCCAAGGAATGTACAAAGAATCACAGCTAATTGAGAAACAAGGCCAAGTTTATATCAGTGGTTTCAAGTGCCATCTGGACAAGTTCCGAGACATGTCAGATATCCAATTTGGGGAGGAATACTTCCACTCCAAACAGGAGCATCAGGACTATTTCAGTCAGAGAATTCTCATGTTCTGGCCTTGGCCTGTGACTTCTTCAAAGAGGAGGAGGAATTACAACTTCCATCAGGGCCATACCATATACCCTGTTTGCTTCATCCTAATATCAGATATGCTGGGTTATAATGCTGGGTTAAATGTAAATGTTTAAATTGTGGGAAAAATTGGTCTTGTAGTTTACACAATCGATGCTCATGTTGCAGGAAGTGTCGAGCACCAAATCTATCCCCTATCCAGACAGAACTCAAAACAGCTGAAATAATAATTTGTTTTGTGGATAGGAGTTATTAGTGCCTGTTGAGTGGGAGATACCTGAGGAACAGTGGGAAACTACAATTACAGAGTGTCAAAAATGATTTGCCTGGAAATTAGCAAAAAGGGAGTGACAAAGAGAAGAGGGCAAGACTGGATTGGCCACTGTGCTCGCCCCCGAGAAGATCAAATACACCTGCTATGGGCAGCAACCCCATAGGCATGGCAGGTGGGGGTATAAGCCATACCAGACCTCTGTTATTCCTTTTTCTGTCACTCATCTTCTGTCTTTTCCCTTTGGGGATACCAGCAAAATCGTGTCACAAATGCTATCAAAAGCATTACAGGGAAAGAAATCAAAGTTCCTCTTTTATTACACACACCCATGTCAGCAGTCACTGCTATGATCCATCCAAATTAAGTACCTGTATGCAAAATGGGGAAAATACTGCATTGCTAGAAACTTAGGAAAAAGTGAGAATATATTGGGAAGTGAATGTCCAAAAGGGGAGAGATGGATTTGTTTCACATTTGCCTTTAAGGGTAGAGTCCAAGATTTGGTAAAAGAACAATCAGTAAACAAAAAGGGAAAACCAGCACAGCAATCTAACTCTGTATCAGCCCCAATTAATAAGCTGAATCTCATTATAAGACTCCAAACAGTTGTAGAGATAATAACAAACATAACCAGATGGGCATTAGAATTAATATCAAGTCAACAAAGCCAAACAAAATGATAATATATCAGAATAGATTTGCTTTAGACTATTGGCTAAAGAAGGGAGTGTTTGTGGAAAATTTAATATATCAGGTGTAGATATATTAAAATAGATGACCACAAGGAAAAATAGCCCACATACTGATCCAAAACTGGGAACCAATGTTAAAAAAACTAGCTGGTGAGATCATGTATAGAATGGTGGAAGAAATTGGGCTTCTTCCTTTTATGTGTTACAGCTGTTTGGCTATTTCTTCCTTGTTTGATTCCTTGTTTTATTCAGGTAATTATCAGCGTAGTCCAAAGCATAAGAAACATTGCTCAAGCTAAATGTTTTATAAAGAATAAGAGGGGAGTTTGTTATAGATGCTGTTCCAGATTGCAAGGCAAGATGTTTTCCATGACCATCTGTATGGCAGATTATCTTTGTCAAGCGGGCAGTTTGCCTTATCTCTCTCTTAGAGTGACCACATTCACACCTCCCTGGGGAGGGGACATCTGTTGATAACAGACTATTGAATGTCAATGCATGACTGATAAGAACTGTAACATCCCATTGGGAGATGCTCTGCCCAGAGGGAGGAGCCAAGCATTGCTACCCAGATATAATCCAGAGGTTTTTGAGACACCAGCACGGCTTTCTCCACTGGATTCCCCAGAGGAACAGCAGCTGCCTCTTCTTCCACTGGATCTTTGGAGGAAGAACACATCCTTCTCTAGAGGACCCCCTCTGCTCCAACAGAATCACCCCTGACACTTCAGGAGGGCTGCAGCCACATTTCCAATTGCACTGCTACCACACCTTTACCCACAGGGTGTCAGCTTGGGTTCTGACTCTGTCAGTGTTGTTCTAGTGTACTGCATTCTTTACTTTATCCTTTAATTTTTTTCCTTCCCTATTAAAGAACTGTTATTTCCTGCTCCCATATTTTTGCCTGAGAGCCCCTAAATTTAAAATTTATAGCAGTCAGGAAGGGTGGGGAGGGTTTACATTCTCCATTTCAGGGGAGGCTCCTGCCTTCCTTAGCAGACTCCTGTCTTTCCAAACCAAGACAGCCACACGTCCCGTGTCTGTGTCACGCCCCTGCGACTGTGCCGGCCACCCAGCACCGGGACTGGTCCCAAAGAGGCTGTGGCAGGGCCTGTGGAAGGCCCCGGAGCCCTTCCTGCTCAGCTGTGGTGGCAGCCATGGGGGCTCATTCTGCTGCCCTGAGCGGGCAGAGCAGAGGAGCAGCTGCTTCTTGTTTGGGCCGTTGCTAAAGTTCCTGCTGGGCTGTGTCTTCAACACTTGGGGCAAGGTCTTGCCTGCAAGCTGGGGCAGTTTGGGTGGCGTGGGGGTGTCCCCAGGGCACGTGGAGGTGTGTCCTGGGGCTCTCTGTGACACAGTGCACCGTGGTCACCGTGGGATGGAAAGGGACAGAGTGTGCAAGGGTGACCCTTTGTGACACGTCGTGACATAGGTGCTGGTGGCGCCACAGCCACACCACAGTGCTGGGTGCACGCGACGGGACAGGACGGGACAGAGCAGTGCTGTGAGGAGCCCCCACACAGCCAACTCGTTCCTTGCTGACCCGGAGCTTTTCCCAGGCGTTCCCTGTGCGGGTGACCTCGAGGCCAGGCTGCGGGACTCGGTGACGTGGAGCATTTCCCAAGCGTCTGCCATCCCTGCAGCCGGTGCCCTCAAGGACAGACTGCGGGACTTGCAGTCCTATTTCCCTTTTGAGACTTCTCTCTTGCTGCTGCCCTCGAGGACAGACTGCAGGAGTTCCTGTCCTGTAGCCTTCCCGAGGCTCCTCTCTTGCAGGTGCCTTCAAGGCACAACTGCAGCACTTGCTCATCTTCAGCTCTTCCGAGGCCTCTCTGCTTCAGCAAGCACTCATAACTGCAAAGAGTGACATGGAGCAGAGACCCCCCAGCGTGCCCAGGCTGGCCTGGGTGGAGGAGGAAGAGGCTGGAGCTACCTCAGCACAGCAGCCTGAAGAACTGGAGCAGTTCCAGCTGCTGCAGGAGCGTGAGTGTCAGAGCTGGGCCACAGGGCTGGTGCCTGTAGCCAGCCTGGCCCCATCACATCCCATCCCATCCCATCCCATCCCATCCCATCCCATCCCATCCCATCCCATCCCATCCCATCCCATCCCATCCCATCCCATCCCATCCCTGTGGACATATCCATGGATAGGACAGAAGCTGGGCTGGAGCACCTGGCATCCACGCTCCATCCCCCGGGGCATCCCGAGGCTCTCCCTGCCTGGGGAGCGCAGGGCTGGGCTGTGTTCTCCGGCCTCTCCCGCAGCCCCTCAGCTCTGTCTGCGCTCGCTCTTTGCCAGATGCAGCCCAGGACCGGACACAAGAACAGGAAGCCGCCCGTGGCCTCTTGGGCAGAACGGCGCAGGTACCTGAGGCCATCCCCACCTGGGCTGGGCCTGCTGGGACTGCTCAGCCAAGCACCAGGCTTGGAGCGCTCCATGGATTCTCCCTCTCTTGCTGCCCTTCTCCTGCCGACCCTCTGTGAATTCATCACGTGCCTTTGACAGGAAGAGACCGCCGGTGTGGGCACGGGTGTCTTGGCCAACCTTCCGTTCCTTGATGCCGAGATCGATGCTGCCATGCTGGATTTGCTTGTGGAGAAAGGTGTCTCCAATCCAATGCAAGTAAGCAGCCTGGGGCAAGGGCTCAATGGCCCCAGCAGTGGTGCGGCGCCTCGAGCCGGCTCTGCCGGGCTCCCTCGGCCTTTGAGGCCCGGCCCAATGCGGTTGGAAGGGAAGCACTTCTCAGGGGGAGTTGCTGCTCTGGCAGCTCTCCAAGTCTCCCCGTGCCCTCTGCAGGTGCCCGCCATGGTGAGGTCCATCCACCAGTGGCTCATGGCCAATGAGGCTGCTGGGCACAGGCTGGACAAGGCCCTTCTGGAGCTGACCGAGGAATACCCCTCTGACGTGCTGATCACCCTCTTGCGCTGGGCCCCATCGTGTGACAGGTGGGGCAGCCGCACATGCCTTGAGGGCTTCGGGTTCACCGGCCCATCACCCTGTAGAGCCTGTCCCTGCTGACTGCCAGACAGGCGGGCAGTTCCAGGATCCTCTGGCTCCTCGGTTTTCCAGGGCTGCCATGGCAGCTCCTGAGCCTGGTGCCACGCTCCCTCCCTGCCCCTCGGGGCCTGTACCCACGTGGGCTGGCTGGCCGCTGCCGGCCAGGGGCAGTGGGCAGAGGCAGGGCTGAGGGCCAGCGCGGGGCCCTGCAGCTGCCCAGGCCACGGTGCTGTGGCCGAGCCCGCCCTGACACAGAGCTCTGACCCCACAGAGCTGCCGCCACCATGTGGGGAACCATCATGTCCTCGAGCAGGACTGCGGAGCCGGCGCTGCGGCTACTCCTCGATGTGCTGAGCGCCTGGCCAGTGCATAGCGTGTACACCTCCGATGGGGACAACGCAGGAGTCTTTGCCCTGGCTGTGAGTTTCTGGTGCCGGCCTTTGCCAGCCCCCAGGCCGCCTCTCCAGCACCCAGCTCTCTGTCCTCCCCCCAGCTGCATCTCCCTGCCTCAGGCACTGGACTGAATCCTGCCTTAGGAGAGGGGTTCAGGGGCACCAGGCTGGCTGCTCCCCCCATGTCTCCCCTGGCCTCTCCCTGGCATGCTCAGGCCCTGCCACATGGATGTCTTGGCACTGAACCTTGTCTCTGGCTGTTTTATTTCTTGCAGGCAACCGTGGCCCTGTGGAGAGTCTTCAATCTGGCCTGGCGCTCGCCTGTGGTGCTGGAGTATTTCTCCAATCTCTTTCTGCGTCTGCTCTTCCAAGCTTACATCAGCATGCAGGATATGCCAGAAGAGGTTGAGACCTTCTGGAAGGGATGCCAGGAGCAACACGGCCTCTCCGCCAACCCCAACAGGTGCTCCATGCCCGTCCTCCCAGTCTCCCCATCCCTCCCACGCCCCCAGGGCAGGAGCCGGGGCTCCCAGCGTGACCTGGGCTTTGCTCTGCACACAGCTTTGCGCTGCAGACCCTGAAGGCCCTGCTCTGCCAAATGCGCTATGAGCACGTGGTGCTGTCCATGGAACGCAAGCGTGCCTGGGACACGCTGCTCTGTGCCGACACCCACCACTGTGCAGTGAGTCTGCTGGCCAGGTGAGACCTCGTTCTCCCCACCGCCCCTCTCCTTTGTGCCTGCAATGCCCCACACAGTCCCTGTGCTCATGGGCAGCCGGGCCTTGTCACCAAGGGAGGGATGAGCAGACTGGAAAAGGCCGGCACAGGAGGCTGCCTGGGAACAGCTGCCTCCCAAAGCGCCCTCGGGATGCTCGGGAGCAGACCAGAGCTCTGCGAGCCAGCCCTGGGAGAGGTTTGCCCGCCCGGCCCAGGAGCAATGGTGCCTTTTTCTCCCTGCCAGGGAGATGCGCCGTGTCTCCATCATCTGGTGTTGCGGCATGGCATCCTGCCTCTTTGACCTGCTCAGCCAAGGCATTTCAGACTGGGAGCTGCCCGCCCTGGCCTTCCTGGTGGAGGTGAGCCCCATGGCCAGCGCTGCCTGGCTGAGCTGCCTCCCAGCCCACTGCCCTCTCGTAGCCGCAGCTGCCTGGGACACTGCCCGTGCCCTGTGCTGCTGCCTTGGCTCGGCCCTGTGCACTTCTGAGCTCCTGCCAGCTGGGCACCTCTGTGCCTGCTCTGTGCCTGCTCTGTGCCTTTCAGGTCCTGGATTGCCTGGACTTGAGCGAATGCTGTAAAAAAGTCCTGGAGATCTTGACAAGGCACCTGCAGAGCGAGTCCAGGCAGATGCGTGGCGTGGCGCTGCGAGGCCTCGTGGTGCTCACCTCGATGGTGAGAAGGAGGAAGCAGCTGAAGCTGTGCTGGCAGCGTGGGGCTGGGGCAAGCAGTCCCTTGGGCTTAGCTGGGCTTTGGCAGCTGTGGCAGCTGCTCCCAGCTCTCCAGGGTCTCTGTTCAGCTGCCTGAGTGCTTTGGGACAGGCCTTGGGCCTCTGAGCCCTGCAGCAGCAGCAGCAGCAGCAGCAGCAGCAGCAGCGTGGGGTTGCCCAGCCTTGTTTTGCACACAGGATCCAAGCATGTACAGCCTGACTGAAAGCCTTGGGAAGCTACTGTGGGATAGGGATGAAGACATCGTGGAGAAGACCCTCATTGTGCTCAGCCTCCTGATGCTGCAGAAAGACCTGGCAATAGCCAGCCCCATTGCCCTGCAGCTGGCTGAGGCGCTCTGGCACCTCTTTGACAATGTGAGGCTCTGTGCCCCCAGCCACGGGCACTTGGGTGCTGCCTTGGGCCTGGGCACAGGGAGGCCTGGAGCAGCTGATGTGGAGGGCTTTGGCTTCCTTTTCAACAGGACAACAGCCTTGTGCAGCTGCTCTCCATTCGCCTCTTCCAAGACGTGATCGCCTTGGTAGTGGCAAAGGGAGAAAAGGCCCTGAAGAAGCACGTGAGCCAGAGCCTGCTCCCACTCTTCTTCCACTGCCACGATGAGAACGGGCGTGTGGCACAGGTGAGGCCTCCTGGGTGTCCCCATGGAAGGAGCTCAGCTCTCTCCCCAGCCCCTGGCACCTGACGGGCTCCAGCCTCCTCCCGGCCCTGGCACAGAGATGCGGGTCTGGTGCCCTGGGCTGCGGTGCCATCTCTGGGTCTCTGCTGCTCTGCAGGCCTCTCGGGAAACGCTGCTTTCTGCAGTAAGCTTCCTGAAGAGGAAGGCTCTCAAGCAGCTGCTGCAGACAGATCAGATGTGGAGATTTGCCGAGTGCTTGGTAAGGACAGCCTGGAACGCCCAGCCCAATCCCTGCAGAAGCCGCCTGCCCACGGCGCCCGGTCTGTGGGGCTCGCAGCTGTGGCCCCTGCCCAGTGCCGCAGGCAGGGGCACCAGCCTGCGCCCCACACGCCGCTCCCTTGCCTGGGCCGTGCGGGCTCTTCTCCAGGCTCCTGTGGCCCCAAGGCCGGTGCCGATGGAGCCCCGAGCCAGCCGGGCTCTGCTGCGGGGCGGCACCGCGGCTCGCCGGGCCCTCCGCCCCGTGCCGAGCCCGGCGCCTGCGGCTGCTGGCCGGGCCTCAGGGCTCTGTGGGCAGGGGGAGCAGTGGCGGCCGTAGGCAGCGCCCGGCCCAGGGGCAGGGCCCGCATCAACTCTTTCCCTCCGTGCCCCGCCGCTCTCTGCAGCTGGCAGAGGACAGGAGCCGAGCGGCCGAGCAGCTGCGCCTGGCCCTGCCCTACGTGCGGAGCGCACAGGAGCCCCTGCGAGAGGCGGCCGTCAGGTTCATGGGTGAGCGCCAAGGCCGGCTCCCTCCCCAGCCCGGCCCGCCGCAGCTCGGCCCCAGCCCCGCCTGCTGCCCCGGCAGCAGGATCCGGGCGCGGGCATGTGCAGCCCCGGCGGGGCTCGGCATTGCTGCTGCCGCCCTCTGGCAGCCGTGCCCTGGGGCGGCAGCGTGCGCCAGGGGCCCGGGCTGAGCCCTGCCGGGCCAGCAGGGCGTGTGGCCTCGGGGCTGGCAGCGCCCGTGGGCGGCAGCTGTGGCTCTGAAGGCAGGACACGCTCTGTGTTCCCCAGGCATGGCCGGGCGCTTCCTGACAGGGCAGCAGCCGCACTTCCGCATCATCTGCAGGGGTGAGTGAGGCCCGCGGGCTCTCGCCGGGGGCTGCCGCTGGCACCTGCGTTCCCTGGCCCGCCCGCGGACGGCTCCGCTCCCTGCACGCCCCAAGGTGCCCACAGCACAGACACCTTGCAGCCGCCTGGGGGACATTCCTGGCCAGCAGCTGCCAGCTCGTCCTTCTTGCCTCCTGCTTCCTCCAGGCCGTGCCAGGAGCTGCGTGCTATGCACGAGGCTGGAGGCTCTCCCCAGCTCCCCGCAGATCCAGCCTCTGACTGGGCCTCTGTTTCTCTCTCTGCAGCCCTTCAGGACATGACGGATGACACCAGCCCTTCCATCTCATGCCTGGCGCTTCAAGCTCTGTACATCCTTTTAGCTCTACAGAGCGTTCCCTGCTCCCGACTCCAGAAGATGCGAGACCAACTGCGCCGCCTCTGGCACTCGCGGCCTTTGCTGTGTGGCCGTGGCTGAGTGTCCTGCTGCGACGCTGTGCAGAACTGCTCCGGGAGGCTGCGTCTGCTGGGGCCACCTGAGCCTGCGGGGAACACCTCTCCTCTGCCAGCACTTCCTTTCCCTTCACCCCCTAGAGGAACATTAAATTGCTGTTGTTGGATAGTCGCCTGTCCAGGAGCTTTCTCTTGGTGCAGAGTGTCTTCAGGCCAATGGGGAAGAGGGGGAAAAGGCTGCTTGGTCTGCGCAATTTGCCCAAGTGTGCGGTGTGGAAGGGAAAGTGTGGAAGAATGGCTGGAGGAAAAGGGCCATGGATCCGTGGAAATGTTGTACAAGCAAGCCCCATGATAACTGAGCATACATGTTAACTTAGCAGCTTGGCATAAGTGGGCCGCACTTAGCATAACCAGGCCCCACGCCATGATAGGAAGATGCTGTGTCCTGCCTGCTGACAAGGTCGAACATGCAAAGACAGCAACGAGAACAGAAACCATAAAGTATGCATAACCACAAAGTAGGAGGAATATGTAAATGTAATCTCTTGCTTTAAACCAAGAAACTCATGACATGTATGAGCAATTAAACCAATAAACTAAAGACAGGTATGCATAATTACTGGAAAACAATATAAAAGTACTGATGTACTCAAGATAAACCGAAGCTTGCTTTACCAATCATATTGATTGGTTGCTTGTCTTCCCTCGCCGCCATCAGGAGGGGGCTGTGGGATGCTGAGAGGGACGGGAGGGGCTTTGGTGGCTCCTGGCCAGGACAAAAAGGGATCGGGGGGAGGTTTCAGGGGGTCCTGGCTGGGCTGGGGGCCACAGGGAGGGCACTGGGAGGGGCTGGGGGTGTCCCTGAGAGGTTTTGAGGGTGCTGAGCCCTGCGGACCCCCCAGAGATGCCGCCGGACGCCGCCGGCAGCAAGATGCTGACGGGCATCGGGGGCTTCGTCTTGGGCTTCGTCTTCCTGGCACTGGGGCTCGGCTTCCACAAAGCTCTCCACATTTCCCCCGTTTTTCTGTTGAACAAGCATGGTCTGATTAAATGCAGCAGATACCATCTTTTGCACCATGTTCTGTAGGCATATGCAAAAGCACGGCAAAATTAATACTACTAACAAAGCTATAATGCCCACTATAATGCTGACCTTAACAATAGAGCATAACCATGATCCCAGGCCTAAAGATTTGAGCCATCCATCAATACCAAAGCCTGATTCTACCTGTAGGTTTCCAGTTAACGGCTCCAATGTGGAGAGCTTTGTGGACAGCTGGCCAGCTGAGAAAGGTCACGTCGACATAATAGCGTTGGTTAAGTTAGAAGGAGGCAAGTCTAGGATTCAGCAGTCAGTGTCCAACCACTGACAAGGACATTGTGCCCTTGGTGCAACAACTGGATAGAGGAGAGGATCTTTTGCCAAAAATATGAGGATAGTTTCAGGAGAATAACCACAAGAATGTAGAAGCAATAACAAAATAACCATAAGAATATAGACGTAGGCATGGTTGATCAATAAGTAATTAACCAATAATGAGCTCAGCTTTGCAATATGTATAAGCTTCATTAACACCAATATAAATATGTGTGAACAGTCAATAAAGTTGGAGACTTGCTGATCACGCATATTGTGTGCCGCATTTCTTCCGCCGATCCAACAAATTCCTGGTTTTGAGTCACCAATGCAATCACCTGTAAAGCCTGAAAATATGAGCTCTCATTCAAGGGCTTCCAGGAACACTTAAACCTACAGCAATTCTCCTTCAGAAAACCACAGTAGCTATGTCTCCTATAGAAAGACCAGATAAACCTCTCAGTAACCAGAATGACCCTTTTGTTCCCCTTTATGTCTTGCTGAGAAAAAGAATAAAATGGGATTGGACTTCTTTTCAGGAGGAAACATTGCAATTACTGATTTTTGAAGTGACAGCACACCAAGCACTGGACCCTGTCCATCCCACAGATCCCTTTCAGCTGGAATACGGATTTGCCTCCTCACAGCTTTCCGTTCATATATGGCAGCGGGGTCCTGAGGGTCTGACAAAGCCTGTTGGTTTTTATTCCCGTGGTTTCAAAGATACTGAAAAAAGGTACACAGCCTGGGAAGGGGGGTTGTTTGTGGTTGGCTTGGGAAAAAGTAAATGTAAATGATCACAAATTGATAATTGATGCACTTGGTGCTACACAAAACAACGTTTCTTTGGCTCTCAGCTGTATCCAGGCACAATTGTGGATGCAGTCAGTCACTGCCTCAATTATGAGAGAAGGTGAAGAAGGCACTTTTCCCACTGAAATTTGGAAAATAATTTGGGACAGTGCCACTGACTTTGAAAGAGAATTCCAATCCTGGTGGAACTTGGTGAATTTTACCTATGAGCCCATTGCAAATACAGCCACAGCTTTTGTGTTAACCATACACAATGCCTCAGAGCATTTGATTTTCCCTGTTATAGCAATAGAACTGAATTACAGTGGAGCTGTTCTCTATCCCATAGAGAATGGGCCCGTCAAATTGGTGAGAAATGGCAAACTGTTAATTTAGAATCTTGTATTGTCCGAGAACAACAAGGGCTCATCTGTGAAAGCAATGCAATCATAGCTCAAGACATTCGTTTAGACACAGAGCAAAATATCTGTCATTTTGAAATTTGTCCTAACAAGACTTCTGAAACAGTCCTTACATACATAGGCAATAGATGTGCATGCTTAGAACTGCTTGTCATTTTGTATTCGTAGAAAACGTGGTAGGAGATACTAAAAATATTTCAAATTTCTGTGCTTGGAACTTTACCAAAATTGCAGGATGGGATTTCTCTTATGAAGCTCCAGTTACCTCTCACTACCCATTGCAATCCAACTACACACTGATTCTCAAACTGATGCCTACTTCTATTGTGATGGATCTCACTTTGGTAAGACAACTGCTGCTCCATCGAGACTTAGTTGAAATCCTTGAGAAGATTGAGAAAAACGCACAGAAAGCCCTGGTGACTGTTCATCACAATGTGAGACAGATACCCCGTGTCATGGAAAGGGTGGAGAAAGATGCCGAGCACAGGGGGTGGGATACTCTTTTAGGTGGTCTCCTACTGCCACGGGTGTCCTGAGCAGTCTGTGTCATCCCATTGTTATCCTTTTGATACCAATTCTGCTTGGTTTTATTTTATCAGCAGTCCCATTTGTTATGAATTGGAGCTTGAAACAGCTGACAAGATTGACCTCTATAGTTAATGCACACAACTTGGCTGATGTCCCATGCACTGTGGACATCCCCAAGCCTTTGACACAAGGCAATTATGAATGAAGCATATGAGTTTTAGAGTAATCCTGGATTTTCATTTATGATTTTGTGAAAATTATTTTCCACTTTTAGTGAATTATTTTAGAAAATAATTTTTAAGTTAAAGCTTGTATTATGATTTATTGCTTTTTGCTTTTGATTATTTGTGATTTCTTTTGACAATTTGAGAATTGTTATAAAAATATTACTATTTTAATTAATTAACCACTTGTAAATTGTTATAAAAATAATATTGTTATAATCAATATGAAGTATGTTTGTTTATTGTTTCCCTTTTTCCCCTCTTTTTCCTATCCTTTCTTTTCCTCCTTTCTCTCTCTCTCTCTTTTCTCTCTCTCTCTGTCATACTGTCTCTACATTTCCAAGTATACTACCAATGTACAGCAAATCATAAAGACCCACCAGCAACACTCCAGAGTTCTGCTGATGAAGATCCCTCAAGACAATCGTGAGTCACGGGGTCGTGTGAGAGTCTGTCCGAATTTTCCCTCATCTGCCTCATGATCACCATTGGGGACCACTGAAGAGAAGACCCCCCCTGTCTTAAATCTCTGGCTCCAAGGGAGAAAGTCATGTGCCTGAGACCTGAGAGCGTTGCCAAGCCATTGTTTTCACAGGTGTTGTTTGCTGTGTGCTGCACTGAGCCCAATGAGAAGAAGAAGGAAGCACCGTGCCCTTTGTGCAACAACAGCCTTGGGAGCTGTCCCACCTCTCGGCCTGGCTGGACTTCTCCTGAGTTCTGGGTGGTCCCCCCACAGAAGACCCTCACCTGTTTTACAACCACCGTGACAGACAGACTGAGATGTAAGGAGCCTCTCCATCAAGGACTGAGACACGAAACCCCCATGTGAAAAGGCCCCTCTGCTCCTTCCAAGGACTGGGTCAGGGGGCGACGCTTCGGGATCGGCTCTGATTGGCTGGAGCGGCGCGGGCGGGAGTTGCTGAGGGGAGACGCCCAGTGATTGGTTGTTTTCGTAGAGGGTAGGGTGATTGACAGGAGAGGGGTGGGGGAGGCGGGCTTTGGCAAAGGGAAGGCGCGCAGTGATTGGTCGGATAGAGGCAAAAAAGGAGGGAGTTTCTGAGGGGAGACGCCCGGTGATTGGTTGGTTCAGCTCGAAGGAGGCGGGAGTAGCTGAAGGGAGGCGTGCGGTGATTGGTTGGATCGGCGCACGGGGAGGCCGGTGTTCCTGAGGGGAGACCCATGGTGATTGGTTCGTTTGGGGCAGGGTGCGCGTGATTCGTTAATTTGGGAGATTAAGCACAGTGATTGGATTGTTGGGGCGGGCCGCGCCGCTATTGGCTGGGAAAAGTACGGGATTTTTAAGGGAACATTCCCATTTTTTGGGGGGAAAAACTCTTGGATTTTTAAGGAAAAATTCCCGTTCTTTGCAGGAGAAACATTCCCGACATTTTTGACCCTACATGACCCCAAAACACTTGAAATAAACTCCAAATAACCCCAAATAACCCCAAACAATACCTAAAAGTCCCCCAAATAAGCCCAAAGAAATACAATAACCCCCAAAAAACAAAACAAGAAAACCCCAAATTAAACCCCCAAACAACCCCAAATGATTTCAAGTACACCTAAAAAAAAACCCCATATACACCAACATAAACCCCAAGAACCCCAAATAATTCCAAATCAGCCCAAATAAGCCCAAATAAACCCAAATACTTTCAAATAAACCTAAATATCTCCAAATAACCCCAAATAAACAGAAATAAACCAAGTAAAACCTAAGATAAACCCCAAATAGTCCATATATACCCCCAAATCAACCCCAAACAATCCCTAAATAAACCCAAAGAAACTCCAAGTAACCCCAGTTCCTCCCGTCCCCACCTCAAAACTGATCCCGACCAATCAGAACGCGCAGCACTGATGACGATCCACTCGCTGGGCAGAAATCCAGAGCACTGGCCCCGCTCAGCGATTTTCAGCCAATCAGCGCCCGGCCCGACTCTGACTCATCAGTTGCCAGGCACAGACCAAGGCCTCTCACTGCGTTAAATACTCAGAGACCGCGTGGCGTAATTTCCAGCCAATCAGAGCGCGTCTCGCTGATGACTCATCAGTTGTCAGGAGTGGAATTTGGGGAGGGGGAGAAGGTGACCTTGGGGATGGGCTGGGGACCCCAAATTAATGCAAAACGGGGTCGGGACCCCAAAACGGAGCAGGAGGGGCCTGGAGCCCCCAAAACCAAACACGGGGGAGGGGACTGGGGGAAGGATCGGAAAGGGGAGGGAGAGTGGGGAAAAGAGGGGGGTGGGACCCCCAAATCGAGGTGGGAGGGGTATGGGACCCCTAAAGTAAGCTGGGAGGGGAATGGGATCCCAAAACTGAGCTGGGAGGGGGATGGAATACCCCAAATTGAGCTGGGAGGGGGGTGGGAACCCCAAACAGGATGAAGCCAAGTTTGTGCCTGGAATATGTAAAGTAGTTTATGGATATTCATGAGGGTCTATGAATATGCAACAGGCTGATGTCATGGGAGACAAGGACGAGGTGGGAGGGGTATGGGACCCCTAAAGTAAGCTGGGAGGGGAATGGGATCCCAAAACTGAGCTGGGAGGGGGATGGAATACCCCAAATTGAGCTGGGAGGGGGGTGGGAACCCCAAACAGGATGAAGCCAAGTTTGTGCCTGGAATATGTAAAGTAGTTTATGGATATTCATGAGGATCTATGAATATGCAACAGGCTGATGTCATGGGAGACAAGGACCATCGAGCAAAGGTTGTTATGGCCACCAAGACCCCCCAGTAATTTCGGGGACACCTCTTAATTAATCTGGTTTTAATTACATCAGCCTCTTGCATATTCATAGACCCTCATGCATATCCATAAACTACTTTACATATTTCAGGAACTATTTTACATGGCTTGTCCTTGGGGATGTCTCCCCATTTCAGGAGCCTCCACTGAAATGGAAAATTTAAACCCTCTCCCTTTGATTAATACTACTACTACTACTACTACTACTAATACTGCTACTACTACTACTACTAAATTAAAATAAGAATTAATTTTGGAATTAAGGAGCTCTCAGGCAAAGATATGGGAGTAGAAATAACAGTTCTTTATTAGGAAAAATTCAAAATACAAATGCAGTAGTACAAACAAAAAAAAGCAGTGACAGAGTCAGAATCCTCTGAGAATCCAGTGAAAAAGGTTGATCCTCTTGGAATTCAGTGGGAAAAGATTTATCCTATGGGAATCCAATGGGAAAAGATTTATCCAGTGGGAAATGTGGGAGATTAGGCACCGACCGCAAGATCTCGCGATGTTGGGGCAGACAGAACCCCTCCCCTTTGCCGTTAAAGTTACTTAGCCCCCGTTTTTTTGGCCGTTAACCCCCGTTATCTATAACCCCATGGAACAGTCAATAAACGCCATTCACCGTCCACCACGTTGGTGCATGCGAGTACTTGGTCCGAGCGGCAGGAGGGTTGCTGCCGTGCCATTCCCGATCCAGGTCGTCACGCCTCAAGCAGAGGCAACAGGGAAAAGGGCTGATCCTCTGGGAATCCAGTGGGAAAAGGCTGATCCTCTGGGAATCCAGTGGAAAAAAGGTTAATCCTTGGGAATCCAGTGGGAAAAGCTTGATCCTCTAGGAATCCAGCGGAGAATGAGGCTGATCCCCTGGGAATCCCGTGGGAAAAAATTTATCCTCTGGGAATCCAGTGGGAAAAGCTGAAATTTTGGGAATCCAGTGGGAAAAAGGCTGATCCTTTGGGAATCCAGTGGGGAAACAGCTGATCCTCTGGGAATCCAGTGGGAAAAGGGCTGATCCTTTGGGAATCCATTTCTTACCCCCCCAAAGACAGGGCAAAGGCAGGGCCATGGAGTTTTTATAGGGTATCCCAAGGGTGGAGTTGGGGTTTGGGTCAGGGGAGGAGTTCTCAGCAACACAAGAAGGGTGAGATCAAATTCCTGCCTCTTAGCAACAGCAGCACTCCACAAAGAACCTGTCCCCAAATCCTAAATTCCCTCTAAAACAACTGAGAAATTATGGAACTTCAGATATATTCAATCAATTTCCTTCATTTAACACAGCTTGGGGTGTTTTTAAAGGATGAAGGTGAAGCAGAGGAAAATTAAGGCAAAACCAAAAGGAGAAGCAGCCAGGTGTGCTCCCAACATGGATCACAGGGAATGTGAGTGACCAGGGCTGTGCCTCCAGTGGGGGATGGAGCTGGAGCAGCGCACGAAGCTCTGCCCGCACTCGGGGCACTTGCAGGGCTTCCCTTACCGGTGCCTCCGTTGGTGTTTAGTCAAGTTAGAGTTGATGGAGAAGCTCTTCCCACACTGAGGACACTCATAGGGCCTCTCCCCTGTGTGGATGCGCCGGTGGGTGATGAGGGTGGAGTTGCGCTTGAATCCCTTCCCACAGTCAGGGCATTGGAAGGGCCTCTCCTCTCTGTGAATCCAATAGTGCCGGAGGAGACAGGACCTGGTCTGAAACCTCTTCCTGCATTTATCACACTCGTAGGGCCTCTCCCCAGTGTGGATGCGCTGGTGGGTGATGACGGTGGACTTGTACTTGAATCCCTTCCCACACTCAGGGCATTGGAAGGGCCTCTCCTCTGTGTGACTCTGATAGTGCTGGAGGAGATGGGAGCTGGTCAGAAACCTCTTCCCACACTTGGAACACTCATAGGGCCTCTCCCCAGTGTGGGTCCTCTGGTGCCTGATCAGGCTGGAGCTCTGGCTGAAGCACATCCCACACTCAGAACAGTTGTACGGGCTTTCTCCAGTGTGGATCCTCTGGTGGCTGATCAGGACGGAGCTGCACCTAAAGCTCTTCCCACAGTCCCCACACTCATAGGGCATTTCCCCAGTGTGGGTCCTCTGGTGCCTTATCAGGTGGGAGCTCATGGTGAAGCTCTTCCCACAGTCCCCACACTCATAGGGCTTCTCCCCAGTGTGGGTCCTCTGGTGCTTCATCAGGTTGGAGCTGTCGCTGAAGCTCTTCCCACACTCCCCACACTCATAGGGCTTCTCCCCAGTGTGGGTCCTCTGGTGCCTGATCAGGGTGGAGCTGTCGCTGAAGCTCTTCCCACACTCCCCACACTCGTAGGGCCTCTCCCCAGTGTGGATCCTCTGGTGCTTGATCAGGTCGCAGTTCCACCTGAAGCTCTTCCCACACTCCATGCACCTGTGGGGCTTCTCCCCATCATGGAGCTGCTCATGGAGCACCAGCTCCGAGCTCTGGCTCCATCTCCGGCCGCCTTCCCGGCCCAGGCTGGCTCTTTCCCCCTCACATCCCCGCCATCTGCGTTTGCAGCCCCTCCTCGTGCGGCAGCTCCGGGCCTTTTCCTCCCCGTTGGCTTCCTGCGCCGTGGAGCCGCTCAAAACGGCCTCTGCCACCAGGTTCTGCCGTGGGGATTTGTCCTCCCTACTCTCCATGCTCAGCTCCTGCTCTGGGGGAGGAAGGACAAGGACAGCATGGGATTTGCCTCCGTGCCACAGGCAAGGGCAAGGAGATCCCCCCAGGGCTGAGCTGCAGACAGGGGCCCTGCTGGGCTGGGAGATGGAGCAGCACAGAGGGGAAAGGGGCACTGACTTCCTCCTCACCTGCCTCAGTGTCCTGGGACATCTTCCTCTTCCTCGCAGCCTCCCTGGGGTTGCCAATGGGAAATCCTGGTTTGGGGAAAACAAGGGATGAGCGCGTTTGTAGGAGCGTTGCGGGGTAGGATGGTCGGGACGAACGGAGATGAGAGATCTCTGCAGCCAGGCTGTGGAACTTGCGGTTTATTGCAAAGGGCCTGGGTGCAGGGCCCTGCTTGGAGCTGCCAGGCACGGCTCGGAGCAGGCCCGAGAGAAGAGAGGGGTAGAGAGGGTGAGAGGGTAAGAGAGTAAGAGGGGAAGAGTGTAAGAGAGTAAGGTTCCTGTTAAAATACAATAAATCTTCTAATGTGTTGAATATTCTATTTCTCACTAACCAATCTAGTACAAGATACAAATCCTAGAGCATTTATATACAGCCTGTAAGAATCACTACATCACCATATCCTGTTATATTTTAAACCCTAAATCTCCTCTTTGGACCCCTCTGCTGAGCTAGTAGGGTCTGCTGTGACCCTTGGATCTGTCTGCAAGCAGAGGGAATTGTTTCATCAAAAGGGGATTACCTTCAGCCGGCCACACCATTGTTTCCAGCTGCTAAGTAACTAAGGTATCTCAAAGCTTGCTTTCATCTCAATCTTGCTTATAGTTTCTATATTCTCAAAATCTTTTGCCAGACAATCATATTTATAAGGCTTTCCTATTTCATCTTCCCCAACACACATTGAGTTTGAAGGTCCCTCTGCCCGAGTCCATCTCTACAAGTCAGCGGCCATCTGGGCTCCAGAAAAACCTCCCAAACACCAAGATTCAGCCCTGAAAAAGCCTCCCAGGAGTTCCCCGTCCCTGGTCCCTCCCCTCTGATGTTCGGGGGTTCCCCCCTGTCCCAGCTGCTGGGGTCACGCTTGGATTGGGGGTCCCCCTTCTCCTCGGTGCCCGCCCTGCCCAGGCTGCTGGCAGTCCCAGCAATGCCAAAAGCTCCCCCCGCTTCGCTCTCCCCATTTCGGGATGCCGGGGCTGTTTGGGCTCCCGGGCTCCCTTCTCCCCTCATTCTCTGCTCTGGGCTGCAGCGGCTCCAAGGAGTCCCCCCTGCCCCTCTCCAGGCTCTTGAGGCTCCCGCCAATGGCGGCGCTCCCCCCTCTCTGGGCTCCCCACTTTGGGCTCCTGGGGCACACAGGGCTCTGCTCCTCCAGGCTGCCTCTGCCGGCAGCCACCACCGCCACCCCCCGATGTCCCCCCAAGGGGCCTTTTCCGCTCAGCCTTGGACTTCTTCATTCTCCAAACATCCCCCCAAAACCCCAACCCAGGGACCCCCCCGGGATATCCGGGCCGAGCTCCCCCTCCCCGCTCACCGGAGCCATGGGGGGGGCGATGATCCCACAGGTGGGGGCTGCGAATTCAGGCAGGGATGGACGGCCTGGCTCCCTCAGCTCAGCCTCCATCCGCCTTTGTCCCTCCCCTTCCCCTTCCTCCTGCTCCTCCTCTTCCATCCCCTCTCTTCCTCCCCCTCTGTCTTATCTCCACCTCCTTCTCCTCTTCCATCCCTCCCCTTCCATCCCTTCTCCTCCTCCTCCCTAACCCCACCTCCTTCTCCTCCTTCCATCGCTGCTCTCTCTCTGCCGTCATCCCTCCTCTTCCATCCCTCCTCCCCCTGCTCCTCCTCCTCCCTAACCCCACCTCCTCCTCCCCCTTCATCCCTGCCCTTCCCTGCCTCCTCCTCCTCCCCCAGCAGCAGCCACACCCTCGGTGCCCCGTTCTCGCAGCCCTCGCAGCCCGCGGCAGGAGCGGCGATGGAGCCGGGACAGGTCGGGATGGGCAGCGCGGGGCTCTCCGCTGCTCCCAGCCGCTGCGGGCAGGGGGAACCCGGCCCGGGCCAAAGGAGAGGCAAACTGGGCAAACTGGGGGCACATCACAAAGCTAAGGATGCAGCAGAAAATGGAGCTGAAAGAGTTATGTTAATATTAACTCCAAACAAGGAAAAACTGGAAATTCCAAAGGTTACGGAAGCCAAGAAAAAAGAATCAAACTAGTAAGGAAGTGAACAAGATAAATCAAAGAAATGGAAACTTCTTGATGGAAGACAATTACTTAATAAAATATGCTTCTAGGAAAATATTAGAAGACATGCATCAGAAAAACGAATGGAGGGCTCAAGCTTTGTGTGATCGTTTTTTAAGGAACTATGGGTGCACTGGGATTTTTGGAGTAGCAAAGCAAGTTACTGAAAGATGCTTAATTTGCCAAAGGATAAATAAAAAGGTGATGAGAAAAACAACATTAGGCGGTTGTGAGTTAGCTCATTGACAATTTCAAAGTATCCAAGCAGAAGTTTAGATTTGTTAGGCTCTGGATTTATTTGTAAAAAAACCCCATTTGATCTAGAAGAAAGAGAATATGCCATATGTTAGACAGGAGATTTTAGGAGAATAAAAATCTTTAAAGTATTAGAAACACCTGAGACAAAACAAGGAAAGAAAAAGGGGAAATGAAAGGGAGGGGAACAAGAGGAAAAATCAGAAAGAGAGTGGGATCCTTTGCAGCTCTTGCCCCCTCCGTTCGCGGCCGAGGCGCCTGTCCCAGGTCCCGGCTCGCTGCCCGCCTCAGCTCCGCCTGCCCCGGTTTCCATCCCAGGTGCGGGCTCACTGCCCAGGGCAGCTCCACCTGCCCCAGCGCTGGCGGTGAATTTGTGTGCCCTGCTCCCACTGCCCGGCCCGCGGCCGCTCTGCCGGCCATGCTGGGGAAGATGGGGTTGCTCTGTCCTGCCGCGTGGGCCGAGGTCACCGCGCCGACCGCACCGAGGGCGGGTCCCAGCCATCCCATCCCCGGCTGCCCTGCCCGTGCCAGCTGCGCTGGGCACCGCCGCTGCTGCCGGGGTCTCCCACCTGCCTTTTCTCTGCCGGGAGCTGCCGGATCAGCCGCCATAAGCCATGTGGGGGCTGCCCGCGCTCCAGCTCAGCCTCCACGGGAAGATCCCCCTCTGGCGATTCCGGCAGCAGACCCTGCCCACACTCCCACCGAGCCTCGGTGGGATATCCTCCCCTGACCCCGTCCTGCTCTGAGTTACATCCCCTTGGTAACCACAGCTCCGGCTGTTCAGGTAAACTCTCTCTCTCTCTACAGGAAGCACCTTATTGAAACACTAGGAGCTCAGTTAAAAGGCAGCCCTCTCCAAATTCTTTCCCAAAACACGGGAGAAAGGCTAAAGAAGGTAAAATGTGAAAGAGTTAGATGAAGGGATTGCTCTATTTCCGTTAAGAGAGGTTCCCATGGCAGGGATGCGCTGCCCTGCCCCGCGGGAGCCACCAGCGCCCCTGCCGGCCGTGCCCGGAACTGCACCCAAGGGGAAAGCGCCGCAGCCGAAAGGCCGGGACTGGCTCCGGGCTCTGTTTGTTGTCACTGCCGGAGCTGTTGTTCTTTGTTTGCTTTATTTACACACTAGAAAAGAACTGGTATTCCTATTCTCATAGCTTTGCCTGAGAGCCCCTTGATTTCACTATTCTAAAAATTAAGAGGGAGGGGCTTTGCATTCTCCATTCCAAGAGAGGCTTTTTCTGCCTTCCCAAGCAGACACCTGTCTTGTAAAGCAAGACAAGCACCCACAGGCACTGAGGGGGGCTGCAGGAGGGGCAGAAGAAGGCCCTGCAGCAGCACTTGGGCACAAAGGCCCAGCAGGTGAATGCAAGAAGGGAGCAGCAAAAGGCCAAGCTGAAGGCAAAGGCCAGGGCAGAGTTCCTACAGCCCCTGAGGGATCAGCCCCAGGGCCCAAGGGGGCCCCAGCACCCAGGGCACGGGCTCGGCCACAAGCACCCGGCAGAGGCATTGCCCTCCTCGGCAGGGGACAGCCCACCCAAACAGCCCCTGGCAAGGAATCAGGGCTCCAGCTGCAGGGCACAAGGACACTGCAAGCACAGACAGCAGCACCCTCAGGACCAGCAAGTCCACCCCTTGATGGACATGGATTGGCAGGGCTGTCACAGCTCCCATCACACCAGGGACCCTCCACACTGGAGCCCTTGAGAACATTCAGGTGGGTCTGCATTGAGAGGAGGCCTCTCCTCATGGACACAGGAGCCTCTCAATGCACTCTGAATCTTAGACCTAAGGGGGAAAAATGCAAAAGATTTGTTTGATTAGTGAGGGGATAAGTGGGAAAGATGCATGGTTTTATTCAACCACTATTAGTAGATCTGGGAGATGGATTGGAAATCCATGAATTTTTATTTGCTCCTAATTGCTATCATGATTTACTGGGAAGGGATTTGATCACTAAACTCAGGACACAAATTAATATTATAAAAGGTGATACAGAGGCCAGTTCTGTTGTACCTCTGTGTCAAATGTCTGGCAAGGCCTATGCTGAAGTGAAACCAGAAGTGTGGGCAGCCCCAAGGAAAGAGGGAAAATCAGATATGGAGCCTCTCCAAAGTACTCTGAAGCAACCAGGACAAGTGGTGTCTAAAAGCAACAGCCTGTTCCAGGGGAGGGAAGGAAGGGGAATCAGACAAAGCGCAGGTCACCGCCCCATGCTCAGCTCAACCCAAGGAGCTCTGGGTGCTTGTAAGAGCCTGGCACTGAAATGCCCTGGGCAGGAAGGCTTCAATATCTTCTGCTGACACCATGGCACCTAACAGGGGGGCAAAAGCAATTCTGACTGCTTCAGACACCACTGGATCAGAGATCAAGGTATATTCTCCCACAGGAAGCTGGGCTGGCACAGAGCCTGCCCTGGGACTTTGCTGTTGCCAACACCCAGCCAGGACATCGGCTCCTGCCTAAGGAGTGCAAAGCAGCACCACTGGTGGCCAAGGGGCCCATGTCAAGTGTCCCTGAGGCCAGAAACAGCCGCCAGCACAGCTGAACACGGGGGGACCCCTCAGCCTGGCCTCAGGGGCTCTGAAGCCCCGGAGATTTGCACTTCCCGCCTGCAGCAGGACCATGGGAGCCGCCCCCGAGCCTGCCCTGAAGGCAACGCAGCAGCAGCCAGGGCTCCACAGCGGGCCAAGCCCCTGGGCCTGCCCACAGATCCTCTGCTCAAACCCTGGGAAATCCTGGCCACCCTCCTCTGGCACCTCCAGCCACTGGGGCCAAGCCTTGCTGCCACTGCTGCAGCTTCAGCGCTGGCTGGGCCTGCACTGCCACAGCTGCTGGGGAGCACCACGGCACAATTCCACTCTGGGGCTCACTCACACCCACACTCTGGGCTGACTGCGACTGCATTGCTGCAAAATGTACCCATTTTGGTTCTTTTAAATCTTCTTTCTCTCCTCAGGCTTGGTTTGTCTTTGCCTTGGGGAAAGGAATTTTAAAGGTTTTATTTAAGGGGTGTTACACCACTCAATGGAGATGAGTTCAACATCTCAACTGACTGGGACTAGCCCAAAAGACACTGTGAAAAACACATGTATTTTATGATTGGCTTTTTGCAAATATTAAAATGAATATTATATGTGTTGTGTTAGAAGGTAATGCTGTATTAGTTTTCTGAAGTAGTGGGTTAAATATAGTTTTAAGTTATAAAAAATTGTTAAAATAGAAATGATGCTATGTAGGATACTTTTTTTAAAAAGAAAGGACTCGCAGTGAGATAGCAGCCACAGGACACCTAAATCTTTCAGAGAAGAAGAATTTATGGCCCTCTTATCAGAAGAAACCAACTTCGTCCTGCCTCGAAGGTGCTATTAGGATTTGGAGGAAGAAATTGACGATGACCAGACAGAATCCTGAATTTGAATGGAATTTATGCATCATGTATGAAGTGTATGAATATGCAACAGGCTATGGTTTTTAAGGGTTAATCCTTTGTTAACGGGTGTCCTTTTTCGGGTGTCCTTTTTCAGGCTCGTGCTGGCCAGAAAAAGGTACCCGGATGTCCGTAACTGTTTGTCTTTATTGTCTCATATTGTCCTAATTCAGTTTGTCCAAATTATTATTACTCTAATTGTATAACTATTTTTATAACCATTTTATTACTATTAAATTTTTAAAATTTTGGAAACAAGTGATTGGCGTTTTTAACAATTTGGTAGCAGAGGATGGTTAACACCTCGCTGCCGGTGCTTTAGGAGAGTCAGAGTGGGGAAGGTGCCCCCTGCCCTCTTTGGCAGCCTTGCTCTGTCTGCTCTGAAGTGACCGACAGAAGCAGGTTAGGATCTGTGGACAAAAGGAGGCAATAAAACAAAGAGAAGGGAAAAAGGCTCCCTACAACCGCGGTAATTGGCCCCCTAAGACTAGTAGTGCGCATGAAGAACCCGGGAAGGAAAAGGGATTGGTAAGTATTTCTCGGGGGGCAGGTACGGGGGATGAATGTGTGTGAATGAGAGGCAGGCTGGTTGTCCCAGAGCTGCCAAGTGAGTGCTGGAGTCTCCCATGCTGCGTTTCCGACTTTCCGCGAGGGAAGCGGCCGGTAAAGAGACGAAGCGAGTGGTAAGAGAGTGAAAGAATCCCCCGGGGTTACTGGGACTGGGTCTCAGGGAGGGGTTGGACCCCTCGGAGGTAGGGAGCAAGGTTTCCTAGCCCAATCCACTAGGAAACAGGACAGTAGGGGCCCCTAAAAACCTGCTGGGTTGAGGGATTTATATTCCAAGAGCATCCAAGAGCAGGGTGGAGCAGAATTCTGTCGGAGTGAGGATATGCCCAAGGACACTCAGGGTGGGACAATGCAGCTAGATTGAGGGATGAAAATTTTGCCCAACAGTATCCGGGGTTGGACAACACAGCCAGATTGAAGGAAAATTTTTGCCCAACAGGATCCAGGGTTGAATAACACAGCCAGATTGAGGGATTAAAAAAATGCCCAAGAATATCCAGGGTTGGACAACACAGCAAAACAAATTAAATGCCCAAGAGCATCTGGAGTTGTATCACACCGCTGGGTTGAGGGACAGAAAATGCCCAAGAGCATCTGGGGTTGAACACAGCTGGATTGAGGGAAAAATACCCAAAAGCATCTGGGGTTGGACAACACGGCAGGACTGAGGGAAAATTGCCCAAGAGCATCTGGGGTTGGACAACACAGCTGGGTTGAGGGATATCCAATAGCACCGGGACTGGCCAGTAACAACTAAACTTGTAATAGGTGATGTGAAAGTAAAAGGTACCTTATTGTTGTTTTGTGGTGTGTGAGAGTGAGACACACACAAAGTCGGCCTCAACTTCCCGAGCGGGTGGGAAGGGGGAGGCAGTGGAAAGAGGAGTGAGTGACCTGCACACCAGGCCATTGTTCCCGGGCAGGTGGGGACTCTTGGGCCGAAGAGAGTGAGTGACCTGCACACCAGGCCATTGTTCCCGGGCAGGTGGGGACTCTTGGGCCGAAGAGAGTGAGTGACCTGCACACCAGGCCATTGTTCCCGGGCAGGTGGGGACTCTTGGGCCGAAGGGAGTGAGTGACCTGCACACCAGGCCATTGTTCCCAGGCAGGTGGGGACTCTTGGGCCGAAGGGAGTGAGTGACCTGCACACCAGGCCATTGTTCCCGGGCAGGTGGGGACTCTTGGGCCGAAGGGAGTGAGTGACCTGCACACCAGGCCATTGTTCCCGGGCAGGTGGGGACTCTTGGGCCGAAGGGAGTGAGTGACCTGCAAACCAAGCTGGTGTTCCCCGGTGTGTGAGGGGGCCGTAGCTGAAGAGTGTGAGTGATACAAATCAGCCTCACAGGTGAACGGGCACCGGAGGCAGCAGAGTCAGGGTCCTTACAGGAGGCCCGGAGATACTGAGACCCAGAGGCCAACCCCAAGGCGAGGGGGGGCCACAGAGACCCGAGATTTTCTGGCGACAGAGACCCACTTTGTGTCTTGATAGTGTGAAGGAATGTGTGAAAGTGAATGAGAAATAAAAGTGAGTGAATGTAGATGAATGAAAGTATAGGTAATGTGGATTGTGCATTTTAAGCCTTACTATATCTCCTTGGAGGGAAGTGTATTGTATTCAAAAGCAGTGTGAGAAAAAGGTGGGGTTTTTTTGAGTGTAAGTAGTTGAAAGAAAACTGGTATTTAAGTTGTTAGTAAAAAGTGGAAAACAGAAGCAGGGGAAAAATAGATAGAATATTGAGAAATGGGGCAGAAATCCAGTAAGGTGGATACGGGAAAGAAAAGTGGAAAAAAAATTACCAACAGAAATACCCCAAGATAGCCCTTTGGGAGTTATGTTAGCAAACAGAAATACAACTCCTTGCAAAATACAGAGTATGTAGATGTTAATGAGAAAAAAAAAATAAAAACAAAAAAAAACCCCCAAAACATGCAAACTTGTCAATTACATACTCTAAAAAGAGCATTAGAATATTTAACACAAAAGAAAGGAGTTATATATTGATTCAAGGTATGCCTTTAGAGTAGCACATACCTTAAGAAAAATTTTAAAAGAGAGATTACTTAATTCAAGAGGAAAAGGATTAGTATATGAGAAACCTATCTTAGAGGTTTTAGAGGCATTAAAATTACCTAAGAGAGGTAGCTGTAGTACATATTAAGGGACACCAAAAGGTAAAGACCCCAGAAATAAGGGGAAATAATTTGGCGGATCAAGAAGCTAAAGATGCAGCAGAAAATGGAGCTGAAAGAGTTAATATTAACTCCAAATGAGGAAAAATTGGAAATTCCAAAGTTTAGGGAAGCAAAAAAAAAAAAAGGGGGAATTAAAACAAGACAGATGGCGAACAAGATAAATCGGGGAAATAGAAACATCCTGATGAAAGACAATTAGATAATAAAATGCTTACTAGGGAATAGCAGAGGACATGTATCAAAAAGCCCAGTAGGATACTCAGGCTTTGTGTGATCCTTTTTTTTAAGGAACTATGGGTGCATTGGGATTTTTGGAGTAGAAAAGCAAGTAACTGAAAGATGTATAATTTGCTAAAAGATAGATAAAAGGGTGATGAGAAAAACAACATGAGAAGGTCGTGAGTTAGCTCGTCGACCATTTCAAAGTAACCAAGCAGAAGTCTGGATTTGTTAAGCTCTGGATTTATTTGTAAAAACCGTTTAATCCAGAAGAAAAAGAGTACACCACCTGCTGGGGAGGGGGGAGGTTGTAAGAAAATAACATTTTTGAAAACCAATAAAAGAACAAAGCAGGGAAAGTATAAAGCTCAGAACAAAAATATTACCTCATCCATCCCTGTTTGTTCCCCCACTCGTTCGCGGCCGCACCACCCCCCAGCCCCTGTGCCGGCTCCGGCACAGTCCGTCTGTCCCAGTCCGTCTGTCCCAGCCCGTCTGTCCCAGTCCGTCTGTCCCAGTCCGGCCGCCTGGCCCGCAGCCGCTCCGCTGGCCGTGCCGGGGGGTGTCTGTCTGTCCTGCCGTGTGCACCGTGGTCACCGCGCTGACCGCACCGAGGGGGGGTCCCGTCTGTCCCGTCTGTCCCATCCCGGCTGCCCTGACTCTGCTCGCCTGCCGCCGCTGCAGCCGGGGTCAGTCCCGGCTCTGTCTCTGCCGGATCAGCCATGTGGGGCCGATCCACGCTCCAGCTCGGTCTGCACCGACACAGCCCCTCGGGCGATTCCGGCTGCACACCCCGCCTTTGGAGCACCCAGACCCGGAGCTGGGCCGATCCCTCGGGCGATTCCCCCTGCAGACCCCGCCTTTGGAGCACCCAGACCCGGAGCTGGGCCGATCCCCTCGGGCGATCCCCCTGCACACCCCGCCTTTGGAGCACCCAGACCCGGAGCTGTGCCGATCCCCTCGGGTGATTCCCCCTGCACACCCCACCTTTGGAGCACCCAGACCCGGAGCTGGGCCCATCCCCTCGGGCGATTCCCCCTGCAGACCCCGCCTTTGGAGCACCCAGACCCGGAGCTGTGCCGATCCCCTCGGGCGATTCCCCCTGCACACCCCGCCTTTGGAGCACCCAGACCCGGAGCTGGGCCGATCCCTCGGGCGATTCCCCCTGCAGACCCCGCCTTTGGAGCACCCAGACCCGGAGCTGGGCCGATCCCCTCGGGCGATCCCCCTGCACACCCCGCCTTTGGAGCACCCAGACCCGGAGCTGTGCCGATCCCCTCGGGTGATTCCCCCTGCACACCCCACCTTTGGAGCACCCAGACCCGGAGCTGGGCCGATCCCCTCGGGCGATTCCCCCTGCACACCCCGCCTTTGGAGCACCCAGACCCGGAGCTGGGCCGAGTCCCCCGTCCTGCCCTGAGCTCCGTTCCCTTGGTAAGCACAGCTCCGGCTGCTCAGGGGAACTCTCTAAAGGAATCACCTCATCGAAACACTAAAAGTTCAGTTAAAAGAAAGCCCTCTCCTGATTCTTCCTAAAAATATGGGAGAAAGGCTATAGAAGATAAAAATCCAAAAAGAATGGGATAAAGGGATTAGTCCATTTCCATTAAGAGAGGTTCTCATAGGAAGGGATGGACCAGAGTTTGCAAACGCTCCTTTGATTTCGTCTGAAGTCTGAAATTTTAAGAAATAAATATAAAAGATATTTAGAAGACTCCATTGGCATAGCTGAACAATTAGACCAATTTTAGGTCCAAACATTTATACTTGAGAAGAGATGCGGTCTGTAATGAAAATAATATTTTTCTCAAGAAGAAAGGTAATTAATCAGAGCAACTGAAATAAAAGCTTAGGAAAAAGATAATCCATGGGGACCCCCAGAGAAGACAAAATGTCAACTGTACCTCCTAAATAAAGTTAAAATATTGAGGAGGGGTGTAAACACATGAATAATTCTCGTAATTACATAACCAAGGGAATAAATGAGACAGCATATCAAAGGCGAAATGCAAAAACAAAAGGTTTTTGAGGGACAGCTTTTAGAAGAGAAAGAAGAAACTCCAACTAAATAGATAAACAAACTTAAAAGAAATAAGAAAATGATTCTAAGTAAGCAGAAGATCTGAAAATCTTTAAAGAGATGGACACATAGGAGGAATAAGGAGGTCATAAGCTCTACTTTTTTTGTGGGGGGGACAAATATCATCTGGAGCCTGTGATAACTTTAAAAGTGGGTCCCCAAGAAGAAGAATTAGAATTTGTAATAGACACAGGGACAGAGAGAACCTGCCTGTTATATGTTCCAAAAAGTTATAGTGTGAGCAAACATATGGTGAAAGCAACAGAGGCAAAAAGAGAAAGTTTTACATTTCTGGTCATTAAAGATGTGGTAATTGAGAGGAAAAACTAGAATTTGGATGGGAGATGTCTTATTGGTCCCAGGGGCAGGTAGCAATTTATTGGAACGAGTCTTACAAGTGCAATTAAGAATAGGAGTTATATCAGAAAATGGGAAAATGACAGCTAGAGTTTTAAAATTAGGCCAAGAAGATGAGGAAAAAAAATCAGCAAAGAAGTTTGGGCTGGAGAAGGAAAGAGGAGAGGATTAAATATCAACCCCATAAGGGTTACAGCTGAGAGAGAAGATTGTCCCATACGTGTACGTCAGTATCCTGTATCTTTAGAAGGACAGGAAGGTTTGAGGCCAGTAGTAGAAGGACTAATAAAGGATGGGGCATTAGAACCTTGTATGTCTCCTCATAATATCCCTATTCCCCCAGTAAAGTCTGATGGGAGTTATAGACTAGTACAAGATTTAAGGGAGCTTAATAAAAGAACTCAGACTCACTACCCAGTGGTAAAATATCTTAGACACTTAATAAATAAAAGTAGCTGGAAACCCAACCATGAGAAAATTGCAAGAATTTTATTCCTTCTCCCTCCCTCTTCAAAGAGGGAGATCAGAAAATTACCTAGATTATTGAAATATTATAGATTATAGATTGAGGGGTACACACAGGTAGCGAAATTTGTGTATAAAAAAAAAAATTGACAGAAGGAGATGATATAAAACAGACCAAAGAAGATATTGTTAAATTAAAAGAGTTAAAACTAGCCTAAGTACTAGCTTTAAGCTTACCCTTGTTTGAAAAATCCTTTATCATTTATACATAAATACAGAAAATGGAGTAGCTCATAAAATTTCAATTCAGGAGTAAAGAAGAGTAAAAAAAAATATCTAGTAGCTTATATATCAAAAGATGTTAGACCCAGTAAGCCACAGCTAGCCTAAGAAGGAAAGAAAGAGAGAAGTTGAAGTAGGAGGGTGGTTAGCAAAGTCTGAGATGTGAGAGTGTGGAGTGGTGACATCCTGGTGCTAGAAGAGAGCAGGAGTGTGAATGCGGGTTTTTACATGAAAGGCAGGAAGTGTTTCAACACATGGTTGTTTAGGGGGTTATTCAATGCCGAACTGGGGTCCAGAAAGGGTTTAGCAGGACGGACCCTCCTTGAAGAGGAAAGAGGATAAGTTGACTAGAGAAAGAAAAAGAATGTCAGGAGCACCTGGGGATGCCAAGTTTGGGGCTGTCAGGGCTGGGAGGTGTCTGAGCGCTCCCCAGGAGCGGCGGGGTCTCGGGGCTGCGGCAGGCACCGATCCATGGAGGTGGCCCGGCGCTGGCAGCAGGGGACACACGGGTTTGCCGGGCAGGAGCGGGGCTGGCTCCGCGGCGGAACTGCCGGGGGGCTCCCACACTGCCGGGGGCCCGAGCCCAGGATGGCAGCGTCGGCCCCGGTAAGCGGGACTAGAGAGAGAGAGAGAAGAGAGAGAGAGAGAGGGGGCAAAAGAGACCCAAGGCTGGCCCAGGGTCCCCATGCCCGTGGCTGCTCTCCCCTGCTCCGGCCCCGCAGCCAAGTGGCAGCAGCACGGCATTGACAGCAAGGCCGGGAACAGAGGGAGAGGGGGCTAGCACTAAAAGATAGAATCAAAGCAGAGATTGATGACTCTCCAAACCTCACAAAGTGCGTTGTTTTTTTTAAGTAAGAAGTTTTTTTTGGTTTTTTGTTGGTTTTTTTTTTTCTTTTCTGTGTTTTGTTTGCTGTTAAAAAGAAGTTGTTTTTTTTTTTTTTTTTTTGAAGAATGGGTTTGTAAGGCTAAAACAATTAAATGCTGCCCAAAAAGTAAAAAGCAATAGATGTGATACATCTCGTGTTGAAATTGGTCAGGCTTTTCTTATTTAACTAACTGTAACTCACAGAAAGAAGAATTTGCCTCTGTAGCTATTAGCACAGCCAGATTGAAGAAGAAGAGGCTGCTGTAGAGAAAGCTTTTAGCTAAGCCCAGAAAGTTTGGAAGAAAAGTGAATGATAGAAGTTAATGCAGAATTGTCTTTCTTTTATTACTATGCTATTAAGAATTCCTTTCCAGGTACTATTGAAGCAACAATCAGAATCACAGAAAGAGGGTGAATTAATGCCAGCAGAATCAAAAGACTTGTGAAGAAACCTGAAGAATAGACTATCACATTTAAACCAGGTGATACCGAACTGACTTTCCAATGGGGACTGAGTGGTCATAGTTTAGAAAAACCCAAATGATCCAAGAAATGTACAAAGAATAACACTGAAGTAAGAAGTAAGACAATGCTTATATCACTGGTTTCAAGCACTACCTGAATAAAACATCTCCTTTGGGGAGGAATACTTCAGATAAAAAGATCAAGACTGTTTTTGTATTTTGACCTAAGCCTGTGAATTGTACAGGGGAGAAGGGGAATTACCATTTCCATTAGTAAACTTTATTTGATTCATTCCAATACTGGACGTGCTAGCTGGGTTATAAGTAAATGCTTGAATTGTGAGAATAATTAGTATTGTGGTTCACAAAATTTATGCTCTTACTGCAAAAAGTGTTAAAGTAATAACTTTGTTTTGTGGATGGGAATTATTAGTGCCTGTTGAATGAGAGATACCTGAGGAACAGTAAGAGACCACAGTTAAAGGGTCTCAAAAACAATTTGCCTGGAAATTTGTTAAGAGAAAGTGACAAGGAAATAGAGGGCAAGACCAGATTGGCCTCTGTTTTTCGCCACCGAGAAGATCAAATACACCTGCTGTGGGCTGCAACCTCACAGGGATGGGAGGTGGGAGTATAAGCCATACTGGACCTCTGCTATTCCTGTTTCTGGCACTCATTTGTTCTCTTTTCCCTTTCGGGATACCAGCAAGATCGTGTCACAAATGCTGCAGAAAGCATCACATGGAAAGAAACCAAAGTTCCTCTTCTATTACACACACCTATGTCAACAGCCACTGTTATAACCCATCCAAATTAAGAACCTGTAGGCAAAACGGAGTAAATTATTGGATTACAAGAAACTTAGGAAAAAGTGGTAATAGATTTGGAATTGAATGTCCAAAAGGAGAGAGATGGATTTGTTTTACATTTAATCTTAAAGATACAGTTCAAGATTTGGTAAAAAAACAAATAGTAAATGAAAAGGTAAAACCAGCACAGCAATTTAACTCTGTATTGACCCCAAATTATCGATTGAGTCGTATTACAAGACTCCAAGCAGTTATGGAAATGACAGCAAATGGAGCCGCCCAGGCATTAGAGTTAATATCAAGTCAGCTAAGCCAAACAAAACCTGTAGTGTATCAGAATAGGTTGGCTTTAGACTATTTATTGGCAAAAGAAGGGAGTGTTTGTGGAAAGTTTAATATATCAGATTGTTGAATATTGATGACCACAGAAAAGTCATTCTAGCAAAAGCGAAAGAAATGAAAGAAGAAAAAAAAAATATATATATATGCATACAATAACCCAGGTACCAGCCCAAAATAATTAGAAAACAATGTTAAAACCTAGCTGGTGGGGTAATGTATTAGAAGAAATTAAGATCTTTCATTTTATGTGTTACAACTGTTTTTATATCTCTTCCTTGTGTAATCCCCTGTTTTATTCTGCCAGCATAGTCCAGAAGATGCAAGTAGATAAGAAATATTGCTCAAGCCAAATGATTTACAAAGAATAAGAGTAGGGATTGTGAAAAACGCATGTATTTTATGATTGGCTTTTCGCAAATATTAAAATGAATATTATATGTGTTGTGTTAGAAGGTAATGCTGTATTAGTTTTCTTAAGTACTGTATTAAATGTAGTTTTAAGTTATAAAAAATTGTTAAAATAGAAACGATGCTATGCAGGATACTTTTTTAAAAAGCAAGGACTCGCAGCGAGATAGCAGCCACAGGACACATAAATCTTTCAGAGAAGAAGAATTTATTGCCCTCTTATCAGAAGAAACCAACTTCTTCCCTCCTCGAAGGCGCTGTTAGGATTTGGAGGAAGAAGTTGCCGATGACCAGACAGAATCCTGTATTTGAATGGAATTTATGCATCATGTATGAAGTGTATGAATATGCAACAGGCTATGGTTTTTAAGGGTTAATCCTTTGTTAACGGGTGTCCTTTTCAGGGCTCATGCTGCCCAGCAAAAGGTACCGGGACATCCGTAACTGTTTGTCTTTATTGTCTCATATTGTCCTAATTCAGTTTGTCCAAAATATTATTACTCCAATTGTATTACTATTTTTATAACCATTTTATTACTATTAAACTTTTAAAATTTTGGAAACAAGTGATTGGCGTTTTTAACAGACACCCACAGGGATAACGACCAGCAACAAAACATCAACGCCCAGCAGCAAACAGCAACCAACAGCTACCCCAGACACTGCCCCCGGCACAGCTGGAGACACCTGGTCTGGAAAAGGCTGAGAAGGAAATCCAGGAGTGTGGACCGAATTCACAGCAGAGGGGAAGAAATCCGGGTCCAACAGGAAACCAAATACTAAAAACTTACACAACTGGGAAGCAATGAACATTAAACCAGGCGATTTAGATTGGTTCAGACTACATAAAGTTTAGGAAAAATCTAGTAAAACTCACATGCCATGGAATGATTTTCTCTGCACAGCCGGGCTATTTGTGAAAGAAATTATTTCTGTTGCACATCCTGGCCAGAAACAAGCAATGCCTTGACTCTCTAACACTAAAGAGATTCTTGGAGAGTTTTTGTTTTCCCTGCAGCTTCACTGACAAAATTACAACAAAAGAAAAATTTTTCATAATATGCTTTCTCCTTTATTTTGTCAGGAAGGTTTGGGACAGAAGTGTGAGAATCAAGTTTTGGTCAGGGTTTGTCCATGTTCACCTTTAGGCTGAATTCTGGAAAAAATTACAAGAGCGAAACGGACGAAGCTGCAAAGGGAAACAGCAAATGAAGAATGTTGGGAAAACTTCACTACAAATAAATGGGGGGGAATCATCCCTCTGCCCACTCCAACATGTGCTGTCACTGTCTATGTTATATACAGGGTATATTAGAGCACTGGGGATTTTTTGCTACCAGAAATTCAGAGAAATCAGTTGGGAATCCAAGTATTTGATGTTTAAATTACAAAAAAATCGGCCAATTGATGCAGCCCTGGCTCCTGAGGCAGTGCAAACAATGGGAAAAACATCAACGCCCACCAAAACAAATCCTACAACACCTTGGACCAGCCCCTGGAAAAACCCGAACCAATTCATATCAGGAGCCACAGAACCCATTTCTCATTTCAATGGCATCATTAGATTACAAGCTGTCCTCGGAATAACCAACCAGACAGCTCCAGCTCCTGACCTTCCTGCTGAGCTATCCACTAAAATGAGGAACACAACATTTCACCATGGGATGGCATCAGATCAACTGTTAGCAGAAAAAAGAGGAGTTTGTGGAAAATTAAATTACTCCAACTGCTGTTGGCCAACAGCTGACAAAGGAAAAGTGGTGAAACAGATAACAAAGGAAACAAGAAAGCAGCTCATGTTCCACCCCAAACGTGGAAAGGATGGGAAGGGGTCACGGTTTTGTGGCTCTCTGGCAGACCATGGGTTAAACGAATGCTGTTTCTGCTCTGATGTGCTACAGCAACTCTCACCTTTTTACCATGCTCCACACCTTGAGAGTGCAGCTCATTCAGCAGCTGAGCGAGGGGCCAGGGACTTGTAGATAAGGAAGTAATGGGCGAAACCACCAGCTTCAATAATTGTTACTAATTAACATGGACTGCTGCTCAGACAAAGTCCCGCTAAATTCCGGAACTTCCAGAAAAACAAAGACTTAACAGAGCCGTGAATATCGGCTGTTCTACAAAAGTGGGGGTGCACATTAACGAGGACATGCAGTTGGCGGATCGGGAAGTCTGAACCTTCCAAGTACCTCAGCCAGTGGGCAAAGGGAGAGGGAGATGAGGCCGGGGAAATGAGGATAAAAAGGAGGCTGCGAACTACAACAATGGCAGAGAGCGCACGGCAAATGCCCCACGGCCTCTCCCTCTGCTCAGCAATAAAGTCACTTGTACAGGACTCCTCTGACTCCTCTGGGCACAGAAACCTCCGGCCACGTGAATGTCCCCGCACAGCCCCGGGCACGGGGCAGCCGCCTCTGTCCCGGCCACAGCAACCGGGCCGAGCCAACGCTGCTCCGGCAGCGGCTCCTGCCGAGGCAGCGGCCGCAAGGAGACCGCGGGCAGCCGCTCCCGCAGCGCCCTCACGCCAGCGGCAACACGCGCCGGACACGGCACAACGAACCCGCCTGAGCCCCCTGCCGCCCCCGAGGCCCGCAGCGAGCCCTGAGCACCGCACAACCCAGCGCGGCTCCCACCTGCGCTGCGGCCGCCTCCCAGCTCCGCCGCCGCCTCACCGCGCTCCGGCCGCTGCCACCGATCCCGGGCCCGCACAGACGCTCCGCCAATGGCGCCGCCGCCGAGCCACGGCCGCCCTCAGGCCGCCACTGGGGCCCTGCCCCGCCCCGCTCCCACCAATCAGCGCTCCAGAACCACGACTGACGGCACCGTCACCCAATCGCAGCCGGGGGCGGGCTCTGCACACGGCACAGCCTCGCCCCGCGCTCTCAGGGTCCCCCGGGCTGCGTGAGGGCAGAGCCGGAGGTGAGGAACAGCCCTGGAACGGGCCCGGGCCCGAGGGGATTGAGCTGAAAACACAAACAAACTTCTCCGCACATCCCGCCGCGGCTTTCCCGGCACTGCGGCTTCGGTGGCTTTGGCTCAGCGGGAAGCCCTGGAGCCTCACTTCTCCTACCTCTAATTAGGAGCAGCAGTGCATCGCTTTGATTTCCCCCAAAAAGGGAAAACCACCCCAAACGCCTGTGGATGAGTGGGGGAGGGGAGAGATTTCTGACAGAAAACTCCAAAACCTCAGAGCAGGATAATGAGAAGTAAGTGAAGAGCCTTAAATCCAGCCTTCCCCCACGCCTCCCTCCTTCCAGCTGCACCTCCTACCCCGGCAGTGCCGGAGACAGGGAATGGGGCCGTGCTCACTTCATGCCCCGGAGCTTCTCCCTCTGCTCGGGGACAGGAGTCGTTCCCCTGCTGCACCCTGGTCTCTCTCCCACCGGAGACTTCTCCAGGAACTTCTCCAAGCTGAGTCCATCCCACGGGGCACAGCCCCCCTCCAAGTGCTGCAGCGTGGGTCACTGTGCCCCGGGGTCAGTCCTGCCAGGACAGGCTGCTCCAGCGGGGCCCCTCTGGCCACGGGGGCACAGCCTCCTCTGAGGCATCCCCGTGCTCCAGCGTGGCTGCTCCGGGGGCTGCAGGGGGATCTCTGCATCCCCATGGATCTGCAGGGGGATCTCTGCATCCCCATGGATCTGCGGGGGGATCTCCGCATCCCCATGGATCTGCGGGGGGATCTCTGCATCCCCATGGATCTGCAGGGCGATGTCTGCTGCCGCATGGATCTGCGGGGAGATCTCTGCATTCCCATGGATCTGCAGGGGGATCTCTGCATCCCCATGGATCTACAGGGGGATGTCTGCCTCCCACGGATCTGCGGGGGGATCTCTGCATCCCCACGGATCTGCGGGGGGATCTCTGCATCCCCATGGATCTCGGCATCTGGCACTGCCGTTTTTGGAGGAGCCGGGAAAAGGCTGAGCTCTGCCTGAAGCTCTTCTCACATTCCCCAAACTCTTCTCGGCACAGGGAGGGTTTTACCTCCTCACAACTCTCCAGGCTGGGTTTGCAGCCCCTCCTCGTGTGGGATCTTTGAGGCTTTTCCTCCCTGTTGGATTCCTGCGCTGTGGAGCCGTTCCAAATAGCCTCTTCCACGAGGTTCTGTGGCAGGGATTTCTTCTCCCTGGTCTCTGTCTGCAGCTCAGTGCCTGGGGGAGGAAGGACAAGGAGAGGAAGAGACAGGGAGAAGGGAAAAGGAAAAGGCAGGAGGAGAGGAAGGAACAAGGGAGGAAGGAGATAGGAAAGGAACGTGGATGGATGAAGGACAGAATGAGGAGAAGAAGGAGGGTGGACAAGGAGAAGATGGGATTTGCCTCCATGCCAGAGGGAAGGGGAAGGAGATCCCCCCAGTCCATCCCTGGCAGGATGGCGTTGGCAGTGAGGCTGTCCTGCAGCGATGCTGGGCTGGGAGATGGAGCAGCAGGGAGGGGAAAGGGGCAGTGATTCCTCCTGCCCTGCCTGGCTGTCCCAGTCTGGAGCGTCCTGGCTCTGCCGAGGCCCTTGGAGCGTCCGGCACTCAGGAGCCCAGAGCTCACGGCTGCTTTATAAAGCTGACAAAGTCGGCAGGATGGGTCTGGGTATGATCTCAGCAAACTGGGTTTATTGGTACAGGAACAGGGGACAGAGCTGAACAGGGTCCAGGGACAAAGACAGGGAGCAAGCCGAGGGCACAGGGGTTTTTATATGGGGTAGTGAGGGTGGAGCTGAGGGTCAGGGTCCAATGGATATGGGGGAAAATGGGGCAAAGGAGGGGTTAAGGGTCGGGACAGCTAATAGGGAAACAGGGGCAGAGGAATGCAGTAAACTGGGGCCAATGGAGGGACAGAGAGGGAGAACATTCTAGGGACTAACCAGAGATGGGTAACAGGGGGTGAACTAGGGTAATTAGGCCAACGGGCCAATGGGGTAACATAACTTTCCATAAATCAGCATGTGCCTGCAAAGATCTGTGGGAGAAGCAAGCTTCTCACCATAACTTTGAAATCTATTCTTCTCACTGGGGACCAGTGCACCACAGCTGGGGGATTGGAACTCTGGTGGTAGGCACATGAGCCTCCACATGAATGCATTTTTCTTTTCTTTGCAGTCTTCCTCTTCTCCATTCAGACAAAGTTTAGGATTGACAAATCCTGGCTTTGGGGGAAGAACAAGGGGTGAGCACCTTGGGTTTTGTGAGAAATGAGCCTCACTCTTTAGAATTTTTGAAAGTTTAATAAGGAATAAGAAGGGACAAATCAGTAATAGCGCTGGGTGTTGGCAATGGCCAGAGGCACACCGGTTAACCACAGCAACTCTTCTTGTCTAGTTTCTCCATTGTATTGTTCAAATACATATTCATAATGATTGTACATATTCAAACATTTCTTTGGACTCGTTTACATGTTCCAGGAATTCTTTAGGTTGGTTTGACCCCCAACTCACCCTTTTAGAGCACGTGCAGGAATCGTGGATTGCTGTTCTGAGGGTTGTGTGTCACTGCCTCACAAGGGCCCCTGTTCTGTGGTTTCAGCAGGTGACAGTTATTGACAGTGGAAGGGTCAGTGGCAGGGGCCTCATCACATCCCTTCCTTAAATGTTACCTGACCATGCAGACGCTTTTAGCTATTTCCACAAGTACTTTAAATGAACATTAGCTCTTTCAGAAATATCTCTGAGTTATTATTGTCAGTTAGTTACAAAAATAAAAGCATTAGTTATTATTTCACAACTACAGCTACTTCTGCAAAAGTTAACATTCTAATGCACAACACATGGCATCCACTTGAATATTTTGCAAAAGCCAAAACTATAATGTATGTTTTTCACACTGTCGTCAAACTGAAATATCATCCATAAATGATGTTCTGAGGATATGAGCTACACAGGGGCCAGGCATTGGCCACAAAAAGCTGACAAATTATACTGTAGCAACAGCAGTGAAAAGTGATTACAAACTGTACTCTATCAAAATTGTTGTGATTAAGAATATTTTGCAGAAGTCAATACATAATAGCAAAAGCCAACACTACCTAGTTATTTATAACAAACCCAGGGCAGGTTTTTCCCTTGCATGGAGCACCTGGGCGTTCCCCGGGCCCCTTCTGCCCTCCTGCAGAGCCGGTGGCATTTTCCAGCACACACAGTTTGTAACCAAGAGCCGGGTGCAGCCGAGAAAGCTCCAAGCGCCTCCTTCCAGTCTGACTCTGCAGGTGCCGAGGCTGCTCTGGGCTCTGCCAGGGCTCTGCTGGGGCTCAGCTCTGGGCCAGGCTGGGCCCGCTCTCCCCTCACATTGCTCCGGGCAGCTGAGTCACAGCGGGAGAGGGAAGGGACACATCAGGGGAGTTGAGGTTTGAGAGAGTTTGTATTTGAAAAACTGCCATAACAAACAGGCAGTGCTAACTACCATAACTAACTAGCAGTGCTAACTCCCATAAATAACTAGTTGTCCTAACCACTGTAACTGAAAGCTGTCCTTTGATGAGGGAGGGGTCGATGCCCGTGGATCCCGCCGTGCCCCGGTGCGGGAAGAGCTCCGTGCCCCGCTCCAGGTCCACCCCTCTTTGGACGATCCACGCTGGATAATCCCAGGTGACCCCCAGGGTCAGAGCCCCCCGCGTTGGGAACACACCTGGCTGGGGGCTCCACATCTTCCTGGCTCCCCGCGTGGACACCTGGGTGAAGGCCGGAGGATCTCCGCTGCTTCTCTGGTTTCTGCTCCTCTCCTCAGGGGCTGGGGGGAACACGGGACCCCCCCAAAATCAGCGGAGCGGGGACGGAGCGGGGGGTCCCGGCCGGGCCCGAGCCCACGGGGAGGGGCTGCGGCCGCCGCCGGCTCAGGAGCTCTGTGGGCAGAGAAAAGGGGGTGACACCGGGCTGGGGGCCCCGGCGGGAGCGCACACGGTCCGCCACGGCCGGGACGCCACCCCCGGCACCCGCCCTGACCTTCTTGCGCACGTAGAAGCCGAGCCCCAGCGCCAGGAAGACGAAGCCCAAGACGAAGCCCCCGATGCCCGTCAGCATCTTGCTGCGGGCGGCGTCCGGCGGCATCTCTGGGGGGTCCACAGGGCTCAGCACCCCCAAAACCTCTCACGGACACCCCCAGCCCCTCCCAGCGCCCTCCCTGTGGCCTCCAGCCCAGCCAGGAGCCCCTGAAACCTCCCCCCGATCCCTTTTGGTCCTTGCCAGGAGCCACCAAAGCCCCTCCCGTCCCTCTGAGGATCCCACAGCCCCCTCCCAGTTGTCCCCAGCGCCCCAGAAGCCCCAAAGCCTCTCGCAGTCCCTTGGCAGCCCAAGCAGGACTCAGCCAGAGCCCTCCCAGTCTGTGCCCAGCACAACCGAGCTCATGGCGAGCCCCGCTTTGCCATGGCCGATCTCCTTCCAGCCCCTCCGGGCTCACTGCGATCCCTTCCAGTCACACGCAGCAACCCCAAACTCCCTCACAGTCACATCCAGCGCCCCCAAACTCCCTCCCAGTGCCCACCAGGACCCCCCAACTCCATCCCACCCTCCCCAGCATCCCCCAAACCCCTTCCCAGCCCTTGCCCAGCCCCCAGGGCCTCTCCCAGTCCCAGCCCGGCTCTCTCCAGCTCCCTCCCAGTGGCTCCCAGCACAGCCCAGTGGCTCTGCCAGCACCCCCAGGGGCTCCCCCGTACCCCAGTGCCGGCTCAGGGGCTGCTCCAGGCTGACGTGCTCCACCTGGCAGCTGTAGGCGAGCCCGCGCCGGGGCGGGGTTTCCAGCAGCACCAGCAGCTGGTAGGTCCAGTCCCCGTTGGGGACCACGTCGGTGGCCACCACGTGCTCCGAGAGCTCCTGCTGGCCCTGGAACCACCTCACCTGGATGGCAGCAGGGTAGAAATCCATCACGGAGCAGAGCAGGCGGCCGGGGCCCGGCTGGGAGCTCGAGGGGGGCACCAGCGAGATGGACACGCTGGGGGGCACTGGGAGAGAGAGAGAGAGAGCGGGGACACACTGGGATCAGCTGGGGGGCACTGGGAGAGAGAGGGGAGGGCTGGGCTGGGCTGGGGAGGGACGGGGAACGGACTGGGAGGGACTTGGGTGACTCTGAGAGAGATGGGAGGGAATGGGTGGGCACTGGGAGAGAGGGTAGAGTTTTGAGAGTGAACTGGGAACAGACTGGGAATCGACTTGGAGGAGGTGAGTGGGACTGAGAATGACTGGGAGGGACTGCGAACACAATGGGAGCGACTGGGAATGGTCTGGGAGGGACTGGGATGGCACTGGGAGGGATTTTGGTGGCATTGGCCGGAACTGGGAATGAAGAGCACGGCACTGCGAGGCCGAGCCCAGCGCGGAGCACTGGGCGCTGCGGGTCTGCCTGGCAACGGATGAGTCATTAGAAAGACGCGATCTGATTGGTTGGAAAGCGTCAGCTTTACGGGTCGATGACATGGACGCGCGGGGGGCACTGGGAGGGACTGGGAGGGACTGGGAAAGGACAGGAGGACCCGGTGATGGGTACAAAGAGGGCTGAGGGCTCTGGGGCGATTCCCAGGGAGGTTTTGAGGGGCTCCAGGGTCATTGGCAGGGCAGGGCCCGAAGGGACACGCTCTGCCCCGCGCTCACCTCGGCGCTCCACGGTGATCGAGGCAACAATCTCGTAGTTGTGCCGGCACCTGTCCACGTGAGCCCGCACGAACTCCATTATAGCTGGGTCGCTGTTCCACATCTTGGCATTCTTCTCCCCTAAGGGGGTGAACCCCACAAAGTGCCCCACGTCGCTGTCGAACATCAGGAACTGCTCCCGGTTGTAGTGAACCTCACCACCAACCTCACCTTCTCCGTGCCGTTAATGAAGAGACAATCGGCCTTATGCATCCACTGGAACACCCCTGTGAGTGCAGCACACAGCTCAGGGATGTCCCCCCAGCGTCCCAACAACACCTCCAGAGCTCCAGGGCCCACCCCGGATCCCTACTCCGCACCCTCTGTGCCCCACGGCCGCCACGGGACCCTCCTGCCCGCGCTGCCGCTTCCTCTTTGCCGCCCTTCCCCCCTTTCCCCTTCCACATCCTCTCCCCTCCCACCTCCGGCCGTTCCCAAATCACTTCTGGAGTCCCATTTCCCCATTTTCCCACGAATCCCTCAATCCCCAGCCCCCTCCCGCTCGGTTTTGGGGTCCCTCCCTCCCCTTTTCTCCCCTTCCCCACCATCTCCCACCCCTCCCTCCCCTCCCCCCATCCCTCAGCCCCTCCCGCTCTCCCTTTGGGGGGTCCCCTCCTCCTCCCCCTCCATTCCGGGCTCCCCCCTTCGCCCCCTTTTCCCCCTTCTCCCCCCCGTCCCAGCGCCTCCCGCCCCCCGCTCACCCGAGAGCTCCGCGCCCGCAGCCGGGGGGGCTCCCAGCACCACCAGTGCCACCAGTAGGGCCCCAGCTGCCGTCCCTCGCCCCATGGCCGGGGCGGGTCAGGGAGCAGCAGCCCCAAAGCAGCCGCGCTGCGCTGGGAGCACCAGTCCGGAGCAGGGCGGGCTCGGCAGCGCCGCGCGCTCTCATTGGCTGCCGCCACTTTTGGACAGCGATCGGCCACGGGCTCTGCCCGAAAACCGATGACGCAATACAACGCCCCGAGATCTCATTGGCTGCAACGCCTCCTGCCTGCGCTGCCATTGGCTGAGGCCTTTCCGGGACGCTGCAGCCTCGGGCTGGGGGTTTTTTGGGGAGGGGGAACCTTGGGGCGCTGGGCCGGTGGGAGCTCAGGTGAGCCCAGCAATGCGTGCCCAGGGGCGCGGGATCTCAGCGGTGCCCGTGGCGAGCGGTGACGCCTGCCCGGTGCCAGGCACCCCCAGAGCCGCTCTGTCCCTGCCCCCGCAGCCGCACAGGGACAGAAAATGGAACCGAGGGTTCCTGGCTGGGGACAAGGACCGGGAGAGATCCCTCAGCAAATCCCGCACGAGCACAACAGAGCCGGCCTGGGCACACGGAGGGAATTTATTACCAACCAAATCACAGCAGCACAAGGAGAAGGGAAAGAAATCTCTCCAACGCCTTCCCCCCATCCCAACACGGATCACCCAGAACAGGGGTCACCAGGGCTCTGCCCAACGGGGGTCACTGGGGATCATCCAGCGCGGATCCTCCCATGGGGGATGGAGCTGCAGCAGCGCACAAAGCTCTTCCCACACTCGGGACACTCGCAGGGCCTCTCCCTGGTGTGGAAGTGCTGGTGAGTGATGATCTCTGAATGCCACCTGAAGCTCCTCTGACCTTCCAAGCACTCCTAGGGCCATTCCCCAGTGTGGATCTCGTGGTGCTTGCTCAGGTCAGAGGTCCCACTGAAGCTCTTCCCACATTCCCCACACTCCCAGGGCCTCTCCCCAGTGTGGATGTTCAGGTGTTCCATCAGGATGGAGCTGTAGCTGAAACCCTTCCCACATTCCAAGCACTTGTGGGGCTTCTCCCTGCCATGAGGCTTCTCCACCAGCTCTGAGCTCGGGCTGGATCTCCGGCCGCCTTCCTGGCTCAGGGGGGCTCTTTCCTCCTCACACCTCCCTGGGCTGGGTTTGCAGCCCCTCCTCGTGAGGGATCTCTGGGCCTTTTCCTCCTCCTCCATCCGGCCACAGCTTGGGAATGACAAACCCTGGTTTGGGGGAAACCAAGGTGGGAGTGCCTTGGAGTAGAGGCTCCTCCTGGCCAGGTCCATCTCTAGAACTCAGCAGGAGTCTTGTGTCCATGAAAATCTCCAGATATCAACATTCAGCCAGAAAAAACTCTCCCAGGAGTTTTCTATTGCTGATCTCTCCACTTTTGGGGTTCCAAAGGGGTCGCAGACTTCTTTCATGAAAAATCCTTTCTTAGGATTTTTCCTTGTTAGAAGCTGCAGTTTCAGCAACCAAAAGTAAACAATAGTTATCTGCTGCTGTGGAATGCAACAGGTAGACTCGTGATTGGTCTCCTGTGGATGTTTGGATTTCCTGACCACTCATGGCAGAGCTGGCTCTTGCTCTCTGTCTGAGACACAGATCTTTGTTATTCATTCTTTTCTATTCTTTGCTTAGCTAGCTTCTGAAGAAACCTTTCCATGTCTATTTCTTTTTAGTATAGTCTTAATGTAACATATGTCATAAAATAATAAATCAAGCCTTCTGATCATGGAGTCAATATTCTTGTCTCTTCTTCATCCTGAAAACCCTTCTGACCATGTTCACAAGTCTCGATGCTGCCCGGCCCGCACAGCCCAGCTCGGTGCCGGCCCTGGAGCAGAGCAGCTTCCAGCAAGCAAGAGGCAAACGCATCTTGCCAAGAGTTAAAACACACCAGAGAGGGAAGATGGCATTAATGTGTGCATAAAGGCCTTTGAATTCACAGCTCTCTGAGAGAGATTTGGGGCTCTCGGCTGGACAGAGATGATCCTGCTCTGTGCTGGGCTCAAAGGCAGGGAACACGCCCTGCCGCTGCTGCTTGGCGGGGTCTCCGCAGGCCCAGGCAGATGCCAAAGCTGCTCTCACAGTCTTCTCCCTTGCCAGGCCCCTCCGCCAAGTGCGAGGGGCCTCAAAGACGGAAAGGAGCGCAGGGAGCCAAAGGGAGACGGCTCACTACCTCATTGGGGGCGCCTGGGGAAGCACTTTGCTTGAGAAGCAAGCTCCTCTCTTCCAAAGGCATTTCTCCAAATGCCTGCATTTCCCAGGGAACACCAAGACATTCTTAAGGTTTTGGAAAAGGTTTTGGAAAAATCCAAACTCTTTATTAAGGGAAAGCAAAGCAAAGGGGTGATCTGGGAGACAAAAAAAGCGGATGGGCAGGGTCTGAGAGCTGGAGGGAGGGAGCTGCCAACAGGGAGAGAGATGGCAGGAGCTCCTGGAGCTTCCCACAGGCTCAGCTCTGAGCAGCTAGAGCTGTGCCTGGAGCTGCAGCTGGTGCATCCTGCTCTGCAGCTGCTCCCATCTGCAACGGGAGCTGCAGATGGCCGACGGATGCCGGTACATCTGATCCAGCAGACGCAAGAAGTCCTGCAGATCTTCTTTGGAAGGTCAGCTGAATGAGGACGCTGATGCAGGATGGGCTGTCATCTTCTCTCAGGGCTTGAAGAGCTGGAAGAGAGAGGAACAGAGCCACGGTCAGAGGCCAGATTGAGGGAATCCAAGGAAAGCCTCCTGCCAGGCGCATCCCAGCCGGCTCTTGCCAGGGCTTCGGCCGGAAGGTGTTGGTCACGGATCGCCCACGTTTCGCTGGCAGCTCTCTGGGCCGTGCCCCCGCCGCCCCTCGCCCGCACAGGGAGCAGGGCCCTCCGCAGCCCGGGCAGGGGTTGTAGCTCCGGGGCCGGGATGTGCAGCTGCCCCCGGCGATGCTCGCTGCCCCGCGGCTGCCCTGACTCACCCTCGCTGATGACCTGGAGCTCCTCCTTCTGCCCCGTGACGAGCACTCCGGCCAGCCCTGGCAAGACAGAGCCCGTGTCGGTGCCGGGCGGCACAGCTGCCCGGCACGGGCGCTGCCAGCCCTGCGGCCGCACGCCCTCCTGGCCGGGCAGGGCTCCTGCCGGCCCCTGCTGCGCGCTGCCGCCCGAGGGCACGGCTGGCTGCGGGAGGGCGGCGGCAGCGCCGAGGGCGGGCGGGGCTGCAGCGGCCCGGGCGCGGCTGCCGCTGTAGCCGGGGCAGCAGCCAGGCCGGGGGCAGGGAGGGGCGCCGGGCTCGGGGCTCACCGATGATCCCGACGGCCGCCTGGCGCACGGGCCTCTGTGGGCTCCGCAGGCGCGGCAGGGCCCAGCGCAGGTGCTCGGCCGCTCGGCTCTCGTCCTGCAGCAGCTGCGGGGAGCACCGACAGGGAAGGCTCGCTGCGGCCTCTGCCCCTCGGCCGGGCGCTCCCTGCGCCCAGCAGCGGCCGAGCCGGCCCGCACGGCCCGGGGCAGGGAGCGGCGTGGGGGGCGCGGGCCGGCGGGCCCGGCTGCGGCGCCGGGCGGGGGCACAGCTGCCGGCCCCCCGCACCGAGCACCGGGGGCAGGGGGGCTTCTCCAGCCTGCGGCTCGGGCTCCCGGGCTGTCCTTACCAGGCGCTCGGCGAACTGCATCCGCTGCCCCTTCATCAGCAGCTGCTCGAGGTCACTCCTCAGGAAGCGTGCCGCACCAAGCAGGGCTTCGCCAGAGCCCTGGAGAGCAGCAGAGAGCCGCAGGTGGCACCCAAGCCCAGGGCACGGGACCCGTGACCCTGTGCCAAGGCCAGGTGAGGCTGGAGCCCGCCAGGCGCCAGGGCGGCCCAGCCCCCTGCCAGGGATGCGGCTGCATCACGGAAAACCTCACCTTGGCCACATGCAGGTTCTCATCGTGCCAGTGCAAGAAGAGAGGGAGCAGGCTCTGGCTCACGATTGTCATGGGAGGATTTTCCCCCTCTTCCTCTACCAGCTCCATCACCTTGCAGAAGAGCTGAATGGAGAGCAGCCGCACGTGGCTGTTGTCCTGGAAGGGTAGGAAAAGTCCTAAGCACCAACTACTGCAGGCCCATTGGGCCAAAAGCCCAAATCTCTACACACAGAGCGCAAAGGTTGCAGGCAGCGTCCAGTGCCCTTGGCTGGGGGCGCAGAGCCTTACGTTCTCAAAGTGTTGCAGGAGGGGCTCAGCCAGCTTCAGGGCGGTGACGCTGGGTGGCTTGAGGTCTTTGTCCTGGAGCATATCCCTGAGCGCACACAGGGTCATCCAGACCATCTCTGCGTCTGGATCAGCCAGCTGCTGCAGCAGGTGTTGATACAGGCCGCGTATTCCTCCGGCCTGTGTGCAAGACGGGGCTGTGCTGTGAAGCCGTGACTGGCCGCAGCACCAACAGCCGCTTGGGCCACTGGGGCAGCTGAAGCGGGAGGCAGGAGAGCTGGGAGCAGCTGCCTCTGCTGCCAAAGGCCAGCCAAGCCCAGAGGTCTGCATTGCCCAGCCACACGATGCTGCCAGCGCGGCTTCAGCCACTGCCCCCTTCTCACCAGCGAGGGCTCCTTGCTGAGCACCACGAGGCCTCGGAGCGCCAGGCGCAGCCCGTCCCTGCACTGGCTGGGCAGGTGCCTGGATACCACCGCCAGGGCACTGGGACCGTGTTTGCTCAAGTCCAGGCACTCGAGGAGCTGAAAGGCACAGGAGGGCAGTGCCAGGGGAGCCGGCCGGCAGGAGCCCGGAGCCGCACGGGGCCGGGCCCAGGCAGCAGCAGCAGCGGGGGCGGGCGGCATCCCAGGCGGCTGCAGCTACCAGAGGCCCGAGAGCTGGGAGGCAGCTGAGCCAGGCAGCGCTGGCCATCAGGCTCACCTCCACCAAGAAGACCAGGGCAGGCAGATGCCAGCGTGGCCGCTTCCCGATGAGCAGGCTGAGCAGGTGCGAGGCCATGAAGGGACACAAGGGCCTCAAGCCATGGCGCATCTCCCTGGCAGGGGAAAAAGGCACCAAGTCCCTGAGCTGGTGGGCAAACCTCTCCCAGGAGTGACTCCCAGAGGTCTGGTATTTCCCCAGCGCTCTGCAAGGGCACATGGGCCCCTTGGGAGGCGGCTGCTCCTGGGCATCCTCCTCTCCCAACCTCTTCCAGTGTGCTCGAGCCTCCCTCGGTGACAAGGCCCTCTCGCTTCCAACCGCAGGGACTGTGTGGGGCACTCCGGGCACAGGGCACAAATGCTGGCGGTGGTGGTGGGGAGTAGGGCATCTCACCTTGCCAGCAGACCTGCTGCATATTGCTGCGTGTCGGCAGAGAGCAGCTTCTCCCAGAGCTGCTTGTGCTCCAGAGCCACCAGCTTGTTGTCAAAGGCCAGTCTGGAGAGCAGAGCCTTCATGGTCTGCACTGCAAACCTGCATGCCGAGCAAAGGCCAGGTCACGCTGGGAGCGCTGGCCCTGGCCACGAGGGCGTGGGAAGGACAGGGCAACTGGCACCTGTTGGGCTCGCTGGGAAGGCCGTGTTCCTCCCGGCACGCTCCCCAGAAGCTCTGCGCCTCATCGTCCTCTGGCATGCGCTCTGTGGTGGTAACGATTTGCAGGAACAGAGCCACCAACAGCTGGGGCGAATGGAGGAGAAGGGCATAGTGCCACTCAGACATGGGGGTGATCCTCCACAGCACCAGACTTGCCTGCAAGAGACAAAGCACGCTGAGGCAGCACTCCGTGTCAGGGTGTCCTTGAGGCAGGGCCCGAGGGGAGAGGCAGGGGGTCACCCAGCCTGCTGCCCCTAGGCCAGCTTTCAGCCCAGGCAGGGAGCTGCAGGCTGGGGGAGAGCATGGAGAACTGCTGGAGAGGCAAACTGGAGGGCCAGCAAAGGCCAGCTCCAGAAACTCACAGCCAGGGCAAAGATGGCCTCGTTGTCCCCGCTGCAGAAGACGCTGCTGAAAGGGGGCTGCTCCTCCACGGCAGAGAGCAGCGCTGGAAGCACCTCCTCGGCGGCCACTTCCGAGGTGCCGATGGCTCTCCACATCAGTGCGGCGGCTCTGTGGGAGCAGAGCTGTGCGTCAGCACCGCGCCCCGTGGGGCTGCGTGGCGCCGGGTGACAGAGCCCCGGTGCCCTGAGGGGCAGGGAGGGAGCGTGGCAGAGGCGCAGGAAACAGAGGGGCCCGAGGCTCCCGCAGCTCTCCGCCTGTCTGGCAGAGCCCGCCGGACAGGCTGTACAGGGCCAGGGGCCCCACGGGCCGGTGAGCACTGGACTCTCGAGGCACTTGTGCCCCGTACCTGTCACACGTTGGGGCGCAGTACAGCAGGCTCATCACCACGAGATCAGGGTGTTCTTCAGTCAGGGCCAGAATTTGCATTTGCAGCCTGGCGTCCACGGTGACACAGGACGCCAGGCTCTGAAGAATGCCCCTCACCATGGCTAGCACCTGGAGGAGGCGGCATGGGGAAGACTTGGAGTGCTGTCCAAGGGAGCAACTTCCCCAGCTTGCCCAAAGAAGTGCTTGCCTTCCCACCCCGCTGTGATGGCCTCAAAGGCTGAGGAGAGCCAGCGGACGGAGCTTGAGGGGCCATGTGATCCTAGGAGGACTTCAGCCCTGGTCCCAGGCTGCTTACCTGCTGCAGAGAAGCAGCACGCTGCTGGAAAAACTCCGGAGCGGGTGCAGGAGTCATGGTCAGTGTGGGCATGGCCTCGGTCTCTGGGATGCCCTGAGCCTGGGTGTGTGTGGTGGTCCTGCCCTGAGTCAGAGGCATGTCAGCCTCCGCCCAGCCGTCCTTGTCTGTTTCCCAGTCTGAGCTTGCTGCCAGATCAGAGGAGGCTGAGCTGGGAGCAGGCTCTGGCTGCAGCTGGCAGGGCCTGGAGTCAGGCTGGGCCGTGCCCTCGGTGCTGGTGCCGCCGGTGTTTCTGCGCCGAAGGCGCAGGAGCCTCCACAGTGTCTGCAGCAGAAGGAAGGGCGGGAAGAGAGGGACGTTCCATGGCCTGCTCCAAGCGCGGGGGTGGGCCGGGCAGTGCCAGCAGGCCCGGCCCAGGTGGGGACGGCCGCAGGTACCTGTGCTGCTCTGCGGAAGCGGCCACGGGTGGGCTCCTGCACTTGAGTCCGGTCCCTGGCTGCATCTGTCAAAGAGCGAGCGCAGCCAGAGCTGAGGGGCGGCGGGAGAGGCCGGAGAACACAGCCCAGCCCTGCGCTGCCCAGGCAGGGACAGCTCCGGGGGCCGGAGCACGGCCATCGGCGGGGGCTGCCCCGACCCCTGTCCCATCCTGTCTGTGGGCATGTCCACAGGGATGGGATGGGATGGGATGGGACGGGATGGGATGGGATGGGATGGGATGGGATGGGATGGGATGGGATGGGATGGGATGGGATGGGATGGAGCCAGACTGGCTGCAGGCACCAGCCCTGCGGCCCAGCTCCGCCACTCACCGTACTGCAGCGGCTGCAACTGCTCCGGCTCTGCAGGCTGCTGTGCTAGGGCAGCTGCAGGGCCTTTGCTTTTCTTGCCCCGAAGCCCCTCGAACAGGCCGAGCAGTCTGCCTGCCATCCCGCTGCCTGACCTCGAGGGCACCTTGGACACAGATGCCCCGTCAAGGGTCCAAGTCAGCGAGTGCCGCAGTCCTGCCTTGCAGGTACCTGCGACAGAGGAGCCTCAGGAAGATTACAGGACAGCAAGTCCTGCACTCTGTTCTCGAGGGCTCCTGCCACAATGACAGGAGACTCCTCAGGAACGCTGGAGGTCACCAAGTCCCACGGCCTGGCCACGAGGGCACCGGCCGCAGGGATGGGAGATGCCTCGGAAAAGCTCCGAGTCACCGAGTCCCAGGGTCTGGCCGTGAGGCCAGCCGCAGGAGGAACGCCTCGGAAAAGCTCCGGGTCAGCAAGGAATGAGCCGGCTGTGCGGGGGCTCCTCACAGCACCGCTCTGTCCCGTCCTGTCCCGTTGCGTGCACCGAGCACTGTGGCTTGGCCACGGCGCCGCCGGCACCTATGTCAGCGCGTGTCACAAAGGGCTGCTCGGACGCCCCGTTCCACTCGGTGACCCTGCTGCACCGTGTCACAAAGGGCCCTTGGACACGCTGCCATGTGCCCCGGGGCCAGCCCCTCCCCACCCAAGGTGGCCCCGGTTGGACGGAATCCCTTGCCCCGAGTGTCTGACGCAAGCCCGGACACTCCCCAAGCCCGGCCAAGTGCTTGGGGAAGGACTCTCCACGCTGCCCGGCCCGCACAGCCCAGCTCGGTGCCGGCCCCGGAGCAGAGAATCTTCCAGCAAGCAAGAGGCAAACGCATCTTGCCAAGAGTTAAAACACCCCAGAGAGGGAAGATGGCATTAATGTGTTGCCTTCTTGTGAAGGCCGCGATGACCTGGTATCGGAGTCCAGCACGGCCATCTCCTCCTTGGGATCCTTCGTGGCCAATAATGGACGCTAACACCAATGTGGTGGACGGCTAAAAGCGTTTATTGAGGGGTCTCAAGGGTATTTATGGACTAAGGGGTTTCTCTATGTCAGACAGGGGTTTGGCTATACTTTCTAGGGTTAGTATGGAGTGGAAAGTTACTGGCATGCATAGGTTAGGGGGGCTACACGTTTGGCTACATTCCAAGGGTGATCCTTATCTATTGGGAGAGGGGTAGAAGGATTGCTGTAATTTTCCGTCACAGCCCGAAATCTTCCGAACGCCTGTCCCTATGCCTACCACACTTCCCCCCCCTCTTTCACAAATGAATGAGGTAGTCTTATACATAGGCACTGAAATGAGGTACGAGGTTGAGATCTGACTAGGGAAAAGGGTCTTGGGAAACCTGAGTAAGTTTCTGTCAGGCAAGTCTCTTGTGACTGGCAGTGTTCCCTGTTGAATTCACAGTAATTGTTGCTGTCCCACGAACAGGATGCTAGCCCGTTCTAGGCGGGCCTGAGCGAATGAGACTAGCTTGCTCAGCAGGCATGGCCCAAAGGTAATAGCTAAAAGCAGCATTGCCAATGGACCTATTAGGGTAGAAATTAGGGTGGTTAGCCATGACGATCGATTGAACCAGGATTCAAACCAGCCCTGTTGGGCTTCCCTGTCTTTCTGTCTCTGAGCCAGTCTGTTTCGGAGTTCTGCCATGGAGTCTCTAACGACTCCTGTGTGGTCAGCGTAGAAACAACATTCCTCTTTCAAGGCAGCACACAGGCCTCCTTGTTGCATGAACAGGAGATCCAGTCCTCGCCTGTTCTGCAGGACCACTTCTGAGAGAGAGGAGACTGACTTTTCTAGAAAGGAAATGGATTTCTCGATCCTCTGCAGGTCCTCATTGATGGTCATCTGCAGCTGGGACAGTCCTTGGTGTTGAGTTGCTAGGGCTGAGACACCTGTTGCCGTTCCAGCTGCTCCTAGGCTGAGCAGCATTGCGATAGTTATGCCTGTTAGTATTTCTCTCTTGTGGAGCCGGCTGTTTTCTTCGAAAAGGTGGTACACCTCCTCGTCTGAGTGGTACAGGATCCTAGGGACGATCAGAACTTGAACACAAAAGTCGTTAGAGTTATCGAATTTGGCAAGAGACACGCAGGGACTCACTCCAGATCTCTGGCAAACCCACATTCCAGATGCGGATGGGACTACCCACTTATTATTCTTCCTGTCAGGCTCAACTACTTCGGTGCAAACGTCGCCTTTCCGCTTAGCTAGGGTTGCATTGCCAAAGCATCTGCCCTGACCTGTGACTTGACTCAGGGTAATTCCTTTGCGGGGTGTGTCCCATCTGCACTGGCGAGGGGCATCGGCTGTGGAATAGCTGAAGGGGGTATCTAAAGCGACTCCTTCGTAAAAGGGGGGTTTAACATCGTAGCAAAGCCAGCAGGAGTCGGTTAGGTTAGGGTTAGATTCATTCAGGGATAGAAAGGTAGCTTCTAACATGCGAAGGATTGGGTCCGAGCTTGACTTGGCTGAGCGGCTTATCTGGAAGGCTTCCTCATCGCCAGTCGGGACGTCGGTGACCCTTGTGGGCAAGGCTTTGGGGTAGGTCATGCTTCTCCCTTTCTGTGTGCTTTTATCTGTGGGAGCATAGGGTATGAAGATCCCCTGCCCCACTATGGGTTGGCATAGATGGGCCGTCTCGCATCCATAGCGGGAGGGGGCTGAATCCCACACGTCCCCTCCCTCTCAAAAAGCACACGGCTTATTTGCACTATATCAAAAGGGAGTAAATCATCATTGCTAAAAAGACCGTCCACGAGAGTGGAAACCACCCCTGAGTTAATTCCTTTTTCTGAAATAGCTTTTACTATTGTCTGAACGTCTTTGGAATTAACGGGAGTATACGTTCTTTGCTGGTTCCCCTGGGGTCCTGTAATTCTCACCGGGAGGGCATGCACCGATGCTGCGGGCGCCCATCCCGCGCATTCGATTTTGATTTTGCCCCAATCGGTGAGTTCGTATTGGGGCTGGTTCCCGACTGTGTTAAAAGTTTTATTTGGTTTTGTCTGAAACCGCATTGATTCTGTTTTCTCTGCTTCTGAGTTGCTGCTGGACTCGGTGGGCTCTGTAGAGCAATCCGAGGAGCTGTGGCTCCCTTCAGAGTCGGAAGTCGACTGCCAATGAACTTCCGGTCTCTGCTGCCGTTTTGTTCGGCTTCGGCCCCGCTCCTCCCCTCGGGGGCGGTGCCGCTCCCGCCCCCTGGGCTCGCCCTGCCTCCCGCAGGGAGGGATCTCTCCCATATATGGTGGCATCAGTGGGCGCGGTTCCCGAGCGAGTGCCCGCCCTCTGTCGCACCCCCACGCATGCGCGTCTGCTGGGATCCACAGCTCCCGGCTGGGCATGGGCTCAGCGCTGGTTTCCCGCGCATGCGTGTCCGCGGCTGGCCGCGTTTCTGGGTTCTTCCCGCCGCGGGCTGGCGGGCTCCGCCCCTCCTCCCGGCCACCCGTGCCATATTCAAACGGGTAGGGCGGCAGATCCCCTCCGCCGCTCGTCTGCGCGCCAGCCCTCTCGATATTTCGGGCTTCTGCCGTCAACCCCTCCCAAAAGGACCGTGTGAGTCCCTCCGCTTCTTGCGCTAAGTCGGCTATCGGCGGGGAAGGGATGGGCGAGGGGCCCACGGGCACCCCGGGGGGCTCCGGAGGGGGTCTGGGCCCTGGCGGGTCCCCCGAAAGGGTCAGGGGGTCCCCCGGGGGCTCTGGGGGCTCTGGGCTCGGGGAGGGATAGGGTGTGCCCAGCCCCCGCGTCTCCCCGCTTTCAATCGGGTCGCCACCAGGAGGGGTTCGTGCCATCGCGCCCTCCCCCAGCTGTGGCGTGATTAACAGACGGGAACGCGCAGCGTTCCACGTCTCCCGTTCTTCTAATGCTTTGCGTAGGGCTGCTTCTGCCTTCCCCACGCTTTCAGGCTTTTGCTGCTGCCCGTGGCTTTTGTGTCCTCTGCTAATGCGACAGTGCATTTCTTCCACGCCTCAGAATGCAATATATCTATGGGTCGGTCAATGACCCCAAGCTCGAGGAGTCTCGTTAAAGCGAGATTAAAATTCCTGAGCTCACATTTGATTCCCCATTGCATATGTATCGAACTTACGACCTTTGCTATCGCTTCCATATGAATCGCGTGTCTCGAGGCATCCCCCTGCTTCGCCACAGTCGTTCCAGCGCTGTGGACGCTGTCCCCTGGCCAGGAGTATCCCCGTCGCCCGGACATGTCGTCGTCCCGGGTTTCGGCACCACTATGTTGCCTTCTTGTGAAGGCCGCGATGACCTGGTTTCGGAGTCCAGCACGGCGATCTCCTCCTTGGGATCCCTCGTGGCCAATAACGGACGCTGACACCAATGTGGTGGACGGTTAAAGGCGTTTATTGAGGGGTCTCAAGGGTATTTATGGACTAAGGGGTTTCTCTATGTCAGACAGGGGTTTGGCTATACTTTCTAGGGTTAGTATGGAGTGGAAAGTTACTGGCATGCATAGGTTAGGGGGGCTAAATGTTTGGCTACATTCCAAGGGTGATCCTTATCTATGGGGAGAGGGGGCAGAAGGATTCCTGTAATTTTCTGTCACAGCCCGAAATCTTCTGAACGCCTATCCCTTGCCTATCACACATAAGCTAACAACCCAGGAAGCTCTTTCTGCAAATCTATACCCTTAATCTGACGCTTTTGTAAAAAGCTAGTAAATAAATCATATGCTGCTTGCCTTTCTCTATCCATTTTAAGAACGTCAGCGCTGTTGCAGCCCTACAAGGTCTTGGCAGCACGTATCAGCTGAGCTCTCCATTGAGGTCACCCAGGATGCGGCACCTTCCCTTTTTCAGCGGTGCTTATTCGCCGTCCTTGCTGCGACAGGACCCAAACTCCTACACCGATCCACTGTGGTTGCCGTTGCCGGTATCACGTCGGGGTCGCCATTGGTTGGATGGGCAGAAGAAATGCAGTGCACAATATGAGTGATCAGCAAGTCTCCAACTTTATTGATAGTTCACACATATTTATATTGGTGTTAATGAGGCTTATACATATTGCAAAGCTGAGTTCATTATTCGTTAATTACTTATTGGCCAACTACGTCTACTTCTATATTCTTATGGTTATTTTGTTACTACTTCTACATTCTTGTGGTTATTCTGCTGAAACTATCCTCATATTGTTGGCATGAGATCCTCTCCTCTTTCCAGTTGTTGCACCAAGGGCACAATGTCCTTGTCAGTGGTTGGACACTGACTGCTGAATCCTAGACTTGCCTCCTTCTAACTTAACCAACGCTATTATGTCGACGTGACCTTTCTCAGCTGGCCAGCTGTCCACAAAGCTCTCCACACGATGGTACTCAGTGGTGACAGTGGGACAGAACTGGTGGCACTGCGATAGAACTGGGAGCACTGGGATGCAACTTGTGACACTGGGCTGGTGGCAATGGGACAGGACTGGAGACACTGAGATGGAACTGGGAGTACTGTGATGGAACTGGGATTACTGGGACACAACTGGGAACACTGGGATGGGGACACTGGGACAGGATGGGGGACACTGGGATGGGACTGGTGACACTGGGATGGTGACATTGGTCTGGGGACAATGGGGCAGTGGCACTGGGATGGAACTGGGGACACTGGGATGTTGGCACTAGGACAGGACTGGGGACACTGGACTGGCACTGGGTTGTTGACAGTGGGCTGGTGGCACTCGGGTGGTGACAGAGGGACAGAACTGGTGGCACTGGGTTGGTGACACTGGAATGGAATTGGGGACAGCGGGTTGGTGGCACTTAGAATAATGACACTGGGTTGGTGTCACTGGGACAGCCCTGGGGACACTGGGGTGGTGACAGTGGAACAGAACCGGTGGCACTGGGATTGAACTGGGTACACTGGGGTGGTGACAGTAAGGCAGCCCTGGGGACACTGGACTGGTGGCACTGGGATGGAACTGGGGACACCGGGACAGGGCTGGTGGCAGTGGCACAGGGATGCTGGGATGGAACTGGTGCCACTGGGATTGAACTGGTGGCACTGGGCTGGTGGCACTGGGATGGAACTGGGGACACTGGGACAGGGCTGGTGGCAGTGGCACAGGGATGCTGGGATGGAACTGGTGCCACTGGGATTGAACTGGTGGCACTGGGCTGGTGGCACTGCCATGTCCCTGGTGCCACCTGTGCGGTGTCCCCATGTCCCCACAGTGTGCCTGGCGGTGGCTGAGGACGGTCACCTGCTGCTGGCCCTGCCCGCGGTGGCAGAGGGGATGAGGGGGTGACAAAGGGGCAGAGGGGACAGCACAGACCTCTAGGGAGGAGACAAAGGGGACCCTGGGAGGGCACAGCTGCCACCGCAGGATGTCACAAGTGCCACCAGGTCCCTGACACCTCCCCTGTCCCCTCCTCGGCTGTTCCCATCCCTGCTAGAGTCACTGGTCACCGTGGTGACCGCCCTGAATGAGGTGGCAGCCACCACATCCATGCTGAAGTATGGAATATTAATCCAAATATTTCTGGGTGGGACGTGCCTGGCCCCGTCTGACCCTTGCTGCTGGGCCAAAGGCAGCAGCTGTGATGTTTCACCTCAGAGACACATTTGGCCGGCTGGATGCTGCAGCTGGGCACTCAGAACAAACCCAGGCATAGCAGGAACTCAGTTTACCTCTGATGGAAAAGGTTCAGGGGACGGTGAAGAGAAAGGAGAGGATTGTATCATAGAGTTTTAATCCAGAGTTTTATTCCAGGATGACAGACCTCTGAATGTGGTAACAGCTCCCAATCGAATCCCGACCGCATGGTCCTGTCTCCTTTTAAGCCCGGGGACAGGGGGAGGGGAAGGGACAGGTGAGGACCAACCAGGTGGGAGGAGGGGAAGGCTCAAGGGATAAAGACACTTGGACAGGCCAATGAGGCCGGACCTGAGGGGCATCTTTTGAACTTCTGCCAACTGCACGACGCCCTTGCTGGAATGTTAAGATTGATGGACATCTCTCAGCAGGAGGGCAAAGGGGGAGGGGAAAGGAGAGACTGGCACACCTGGGGGGTTGGGATAGGTGAAACAGGAAATGACATCACACTGCAACACTGAAGATCGATTGCTGTGAGGTGCCGGACGTGACCCCAGAGTGCCTGCACGCGGACCTAGAGGGCTTCACCAATCACCCCCAGAACACCCTGGACCAGGGCGGTGTCACCAACGGGGACTGGACCTACCAGCTGCTGGTGCTGCTGGAAACCCCGCCCCGGCGCGGGCTCACCTACAGCTGCCAGGTGGAGCACGTCAGCCTGGAGCAGCCCCTGAGCCGGCACTGGGGTACGGGGGAGCCCCTGGGGGCGCTGGCAGAGCCACTGGGCTGTGCTGGGAGCCACTGGGAGGGAGCTGGAGAGAGCCGGGCTGGGACTGGGAGAGGCCCTGGGGGCTGGGCAAGGGCTGGGAAGGGGTTTGGGGGATGCTGGGGAGGGTGGGATGGGGTTGGGGGGTCCTGGTGGGCACTGGGAGGGAGTTTGGGGGCGCTGGATGTGACTGTGAGGGAGTTTGGAGTTGCTGGGTGTGACTGGGAGGGATCGCAGTGAGCCCGGAGGGGCTGGAAGGAGATCGGCCATGGCAAAGCGGGGCTCGCCATGAGCTCGGTTGTGCTGGGCACAGACTGGGAGGGCTCTGGCTGAGTCCTGCTTGGGCTGCCAAGGGACTGCGAGAGGCTTTGGGGCTCCTGGGGTGCTGGGGGCAACTGGGAGGGGGCTGTGGGATCCTCAGAGGGGCAGGAGGGGCTTTGGTGGCTCCTGACCAGGACAAAAAGGGATCGGGGGGAGGTTTCAGGGGCTCCTGGCTGGGCTGGGGGCCACAGGGAGGGCGCTGGGAGGGGCTGGGGGTGTCCGTGAGAGGTTTTGGGAGTGCTGAGCCCTGCGGATCCCCCAGAGATGCCGCCGGACGCCGCCCGCAGCAAGATGCTGACGGGCATCGGGGGCTTCGTCTTGGGCTTCGTCTTCCTGGCGCTGGGGCTCGGCTTCTACGTGCGCAAGAAGGTCAGGGCGGGTGCCGGGGGTGGCGTCCCGGCCGTGGCGGAGCGTGTGCACTCCCGCCGGGGCCCCCAGCCCGGTGTCACCCCCTTTTCTCTGCCCACAGAGCTCCTGAGCCGGCGGCGGCCGCAGCCCCTCCCCGTGGGCTCGGGCACGGCCGGGACCCCCCGCTCCGTCCCCGCTCCGCTGATTTTGGGGGGGTCCCGTGTCCCCCCCAGCCCCGCTGGCGCTCTGCCCCCGCCCAGTGCCTGCTCCCAGTGCTCCCAATAAAGCTTCCCAGTTGGCCCCGGGGCCGTTTATTGGAGGGCGATGGGGAGGGATTTGGGGGGGGGGGCGGTGATGGGACGGATTTGGGCAAAGGGAGGGGGACAAAGGGTGGGGGCTGGGCCCGGGGGGAGCGGGAGGAGGAGGAGGAGTAGGAGGAGGAAGAGCAGCAGCACCAGATCCCCACGGTTTCCCCGCCCCGCCGGAGCTGCAGCCCCTCCTGGCCCTGTCAGCATCGCCCCCTCCCCACATCCCGCAGTGAGCGGGGAGAGGGAGCTCAGCCCTGGTTAAGAATCTCTAATTACTTTAAAATAACTAATACTTTTTAATTTTAATAAAATTTTATTTTAATATATGAAAACATCTCTATATTTTACATTTATATCATTTAAAAATAATTTTAATAGTGCTTAATAATTCCCTTGACCCCTTGATAATAAAATTGTGTTTCTGTCACGATCCCTCCTCATGGATGGTTTTCCTGATGGGGGATCTGAGAGTGCAAAACCCGACATGGCATGGGGGGTTTGCAGTGATAATCAAAACAAATGCACCTTTATTGAAACAACCACAGTGAAATGCGTTGGGGAAGAATTGGGGAAAAAGGGAAAAATAAGGAGAAGAGGGAGGGAGAGAAAAGAAAGGTTTATAGGTACCAAACATCGAACAGCAAAGTCCTTCAATGTCCAGCCCATGGAGCTCACCAGGTCACATCTGGGGAGATCTCAGGGGTGCAGCTCATCCCAACTCTAATTATCCTCTGTTCTGATGGGGGAAGGGGATGAATCTTGAAACCGAATCAACGGCAGTCTATTGTATTTTCAGGGGGAAAAATGGTATTTGGGGAAGGGTGCACACAGTCCATGTTCAGCAGTGGGCGAGAGCCATTGTCTTCTGGTCTACTGCTCACCCCTGCAACATCCATCTCACTTTGGCCAGCTTGCCTCCCCCACACCCCCCCGGGTTGGGGGTTTCAGTCCCAATCCCTGGAAAAAGTGAGAGGGGTCTTTTCACATGGGGGTTTCATGTCTCAGTTATTGATGGAGGCTTCTCACATCTCTGTCTGTCACAGTGACTATAAACGAGTGAGGGTCCTCTCTGGGGGACCACCCAGAAATTCAGGAGAAGTCCAGCCAGGCAGAGGGGGGGAAAAATTCCAGAATTTTTCACAATGCCCCCTTCTTCTTTTCATTGGGCTCACTGTAGCACAGCAAACACACCAGGGAACAACAGCACAGCAACACTCTCAGGTCTCGGGGCCCTCGGCGTGGACCTTTCTCCTACAGGGTCAGAGATTGCGGATGTGGGGGGCTTTTCTTCAGTGGTCCCCAATGACGATCGTTAGGCACATGAGGGAAACTTCGGGCAGAGTCTCACACCCACATCCCACAGTGAGTGGGGAGGGGGAGCTCAGCCCATGTTAGGGGTCTTTAAATGATTTAAAATAACGAATAATTTTAAATTTTAATAAAACTTTAGTGAAATTTATTAAAACGTCCATATAGTTAAAATGTATATAATTTTATAATATAATTTAATAAGGGTTAATAATTTCTTTGCTTTCTTGTTAATAAAATTTTGTTTCTAAAGTGGAGTGGGACAAAGGGATCTGAACAGAAAATCCTGAACAAGCTCAGTCCCAGAAAATCGGGGTTAAATGTGAAATGAGCAGCTCTGATTGGCCGGCCCAGCACAGCCCGCCCTTCCAGTCCATCCCAGTCCATTCCCAGACCCTCCCCAGCCCAGCCCAGCCCTCCCCTCTCTCTCCCAGTGCCCCCCAGCTGATCCCAGTGTGTCCCCGCTCTCTCTCTCTCTCTCTCTCCCAGTGCCCCCCAGCGTGTCCATCTCGCTGGTGCCCCCCTCGAGCTCCCAGCCGGGCCCCGGCCGCCTGCTCTGCTCTGTGATGGATTTCTACCCTGCTGCCATCCAGGTGAGGTGGTTCCAGGGCCAGCAGGAGCTCTCGGAGCACGTGGTGGCCACCGACGTGGTCCCCAACGGGGACTGGACCTATCAGCCGCTGGTGCTTCTGGGAATCTCCAAAAATCCCGGGAAAAGGGGATTTAGGAACATCCAGACACCTAAAATCCTGGAAAAAGGAGAATTCGACCACAGCCAACACCCCAAAATGACGAAAAAGGGGGGAAAATTCCTGAAAAAAAAACCCCATAAAATCAAAAATATCCACAAAAAGTCACAAAAAATCCCCAAAAGCCCCCCCAAAAATTTGAGATGGATTCCTTTAGCCCCTTAATTTCCAAAATTAAAAAAATATTCCAGCGAATCCCAAATACGGGACCCCCCCAAACCCCACTTTGGACCCCCAGAATTGGGGTCAGGGTCAGGGCCAGCAGCGGCAGCAGCCGGGGGAGGCTCTGCGCTCCGTCCATTGCGCTCCGGGCACACCGGGAAGGGTCGGTGCTGCTGCCAGGAACGCGGATCCCAACTGGGGGGACTGGGAACGGCGAGAAGCACTCCAAAAAGCGCTCAGCCAATGGGAGAGCGGGGTGTATGTCGCGTCACCTGTTGCCGGGTGGAGCGTTCAAAAATTGAGCTCCCTAAGAAATTCCGACCAATCAGAAAAAGGAGCGGAAATGACGCCTCAGGTGCTGGGTAGAGCCTCTGGAAATCGGGCTCCCAAAGAAACCGGCCAATTAGAGAGCGCAAAAATCACTTCGGCCAATGAAAGCGAGCCAAAAAAACCCCACAACCAATGAAAGCGCGGCCAAAAACCACGCCCGACCAATCAGGGAGCGCGTCCCTCATGACCCCGCGCTGCTCGGGCTGGCTCTCCCAGTTGAGCGCGGTTGGTTTGGGGTGGAGGTCGCTGCCCATGGGGCTAGGGGCGGCAGCTGGGGCCCTACTGGTGGCACTGGTGGTGCTGGGAGCCCCCCCGGCTGCGGGCGCGGAGCTCTCGGGTGAGCGGGGGGCGGGAGGCGCTGGGACAGGGGGGGAGTAGGGGGAAAAGGGGGCGAAGGGGGGAGCCCGGAATGGAGGGGGAGGAGGAGGGGACCCCCCAAAGGGAGAGCGGGAGGGGCTGAGGGGTGGGGGGAGGGGAGGGAGGGGTGGGAGATGGTGGGGACCCCAAAACCGAGCCCGAGGGGGCTGGGGATTAGGGGATTTTTTTAAAGAGTGGAAAATAGGCAAAATGGGGGAAATGGGACCTCCAAAATCGTATCAGGAGAGGATGGAGGTGGGAGGGGAGAGGATGTGGAAGGGGAAATGGGGAAAGGGCGGCAAAGAGGAAGCGGCAGCGCGGGCAGGAGGGTCCTGTGTCGGCCGTGGGGCACAGGGGGTGCGGAGTGGGGATCCGGGGTGGCCCCCGGAGCTCTGGGGGTGCTGCTGGGGGATGCTGGGGGGGCACCACTGAGCTGTGTCCTGCACTCACAGGGGTGTTCCAGCTCCTATCTACGTCCGAGTGTCATTTCATTAACGGCACGGAGAAGGTGAGGTTCGTGGAGAGGCAAATGTACAACCGGCTGCAGTACTTCATGTTCGACAGCGATGTGGGGCACTACGTGGGGTTCACCCCCTATGGGGAGAAACAGGCCCGGTACAGAAATGGCCTGCCAGATCTACTGGAGCGCGCACGGACTGCGGTGGACACCTACTGCCGGCACAACTACGAAGTGTTCCGCCCGTTCGGCGTGGAGCGCAGAGGTGAGCGCGGGGCAGACCGTGTGCCCTCGGGCCCTGGCCTGCCAATGAGCCTGGAGCCCCTCAAAACCTCCCAGGGAATGACCCCGGATGCTCAGCCCTCCTTGTGCCCATCCCAGGGGCTTCCTGTCTCCCCCAGTCTCTCCCAGTCTATCCCAGGTCCCCCCCGCGCGTTCATTTCAGCGACGCGTGAAGCTGACGCTTCGCAACCAATGAGATCGCATAATTTCAATGACTCATCTGTTGCCAGGCAGACCCGCAGCGGCCAGTGCCCCGCGCTGGACTCGGCCTCCCAGTGCCACGCACTTCACTCCCAGCCCTCCCAGTCCATTCCCAGTCCCTCCCCAGCCCAGCCCTCCCCTCTCTCTCCCAGTGCCCCCCAGCTGATCCCAGTGTGTCCCCGCTCTCTCTCTCTCCCCCAGTGCCCCCCATCGTGTCCATCTCGCTGGTGCCCCCCTCGAGCTCCCAGCCCGGCCCCGGCCGCCTGCTCTGCTCCGTGATAGATTTCTACCCTGCTGCCATCCAGGTGAGGTGGTTCCAGGGCCAGCAGGAGCTCTCGGAGCACGTGGTGGCCACCGACGTGGTCCCCAACGGGGACTGGACCTACCAGCTGCTGGTGTTGCTGGAAACCCCGCCCCGGCGCGGGCTCACCTACAGCTGCCAGGTGGAGCACGTCAGCCTGGAGCAGCCCCTGAGCCGGCACTGGGGTACGGGGGAGCCCCTGGGGGCGCTGGCAGAGCCACTGGGCTGTGCTGGGAGCCACTGGGAGGGAGCTGGAGAGAGCCGGGCTGGGACTGGGAGAGGCCCTGGGGGCTGGGCAAGGGCTGGGAAGGGGTTTGGGGGATGCTGGGGAGGGTGGGATGGGGTTGGGGGGTCCTGGTGGGCACTGGGAGGGAGTTTGGGGGCGCTGGGTGTGACTGGGAGGGAGTTTGGGGGCGCTGGGTGTGACTGGGAGGGATCGCAGTGAGCCCGGAGGGGCTGGAAGGAGATCGGCGATGGCAAAGCAGGGCTCGCCATGAGCTCGGTTGTGCTGGGCACAGACTGGGAGGGCTCTGGCTGAGTCCTGCTGGGGCTGCCAAGGGACTGCGAGAGGCTTTGGGGCTCCTGGGGCGCTGGGGGCAACTGGGAGGGGGCTGTGGGATCCTCAGAGGGACGGGAGGGGCTTTGGTGGCTCCTGGCCAGGACAAAAAGGGATCGGGGGGAGGTTTCAGGGGGTCCTGGCTGGGCTGGGGGCCACAGAGAGGGCGCTGGGAGGGGCTGGGGGTGTCCGTGAGAGGTTTTGGGGGCGCTGAGCCCTGCGGACCCCCCAGAGATGCCGCCGGACGCCGCCCGCAACAAGATGCTGACGGGCATCGGGGGCTTCGTCTTGGGCTTCGTCTTCCTGGCGCTGGGGCTCGGCTTCTACGTGCGCAAGAAGGTCAGGGCGGGTGCCGGGGGTGGCGTCCCGGCCGTGGCGGACCGTGTGCGCTCCCGCCGGGGCCCCCAGCCCGGTGTCACCCCCTTTTCTCTGCCCACAGAGCTCCTGAGCCGGCGGCGGCCGCAGCCCCTCCCCGTGGGCTCGGGCCCGGCCGGGACCCCCCGCTCCGTCCCCGCTCCGCTGATTTTGGGGGGGGTCCCGTGTCCCCCCCAGCCCCGCTGGCGCTCTGCCCCCGCCCAGTGCCTGCTCCCAGTGCTCCCAATAAAGCTTCCCAGTTGGCCCCGGGGCCGTTTATTGGGGGGCGATGGGGAGGGGTTTGGGGGGGGGCGATGGGACGGATTTGGGCAAAGGGAGGGGGAGAAAGGGTGGGGGTTGGGCCCGGGGGGAGCGGAGGAGGAGGAGGAGGAGGAGGAGGAGGAGGAGGAGGAGGAGGAGGAGGAGGAGGAAGAGCAGCAGCACCAGATCCCCACGGTTTCCCTGCTCCCCCGGAGCTGCAGCCCCCCCCGGCTCCATCAGCATCGCCCCCTCCCCACATCCCACAGTGAGCATGAAGGGCGAGCTCAGCCCTTGTTAAGAATCTCTAAATAATATTAAAAAATAATTTAATATTATTTAAAATTTATATAACTTATTAAAATATCATTCAATGGTTTTAAAATTTAAATTTATGTATTTTTAAAATTTTAATCGTAGTTAATAATTGTTTTGACCCCTTGTAATAAAATTGTGTTCCTAAAGGGGAGCGGGTGTCACGGTTTGGCACTGGCACAATGCCTGTGCCCCTGAAAATACATTGTCCCAAGTGTCCCCTGTGAGATGTGACCAGAAATACAGCAAAGCAGGCTCCAGTTTAGGAATAAAAGAAAAAAAAAAAACGAGGAATAAAATAAAAAAAAATAGGAATGTTTTGGAAGGTTTTCATTCTGAGTTCTATGTGTTTCTTTTATATATTGTAAGTTAATAAAAACATTCCTCCTCCCTGTTGTGGTTTGAGAGGAAGTGAGTTTTTTTGAGATGCTGTAGTCAAACCAATAGGAGCTCAGATTTGAATTTTGGCACATGGTGTGGCCACTGAGGACGTGGATTTGCCTCTGAGAACACGGGGGTTAAAAGCAGAGAACGCCCAGGGGAAGCTCTCTTGGTTCCCGTTGGTGAAAGGTTCAGAGCTGCCCTGCCCGGCTGCGGGCTCGGTGCGGGAGGGGAAGCCATGCGGCCGGGTGAGGTGAGCCGGGCCTTGGACAGAGAGGGGAGGTGAAGGCCCCTGCAGGATGGAAGGGTGGAGGAGCACCGAGAGGGATCGGGCAGCAGCCCCAGAGAGAGAGAGGGAGAGAGAGAGAGAGAGCCGGTGTCTGTGCCTGTGCCTGGGTTTGTGCCACCTTGAAATTGGATAGCACGGCCGGCGAGAAGGAGAAGGGGGGGTGTGGCGAGAAGGTGCCGGGCAGGGCCAGCGTGGGAGTTCTGGACAGGCAGAGCCTGAGATTTTAACCCTTTTCTTGGATGATGGAAACCTTGCAAATGCTGATCCTCCTGGAGTTAAATGAGGAGAGATAGAGATGAAATAGGAGGAAATGGGCAAGTGTGATGGAAATCTGTGCAAGTGAAAGATGTCAGAAGAAGTTGAGAAGAATCCTAGGTGGGAGGAGATGATGAGTGGCCTTTGGCTGGACTTTTCTTGTATAGCCATGGACAGAACCATTTTCCTGTGACACAGAGACTGCATTTAGGGGGAGCTATGGCTCAGAGCCAAGAGAGTGCAGTGATGTTATGTGAAGGAGCAGTGTGAACAGAGACAACGGGTGAGAAGGGTGGTGGTGCCCTCAATCTTCAGTGGAGGAAAAGATCTCTGTTCTCGAGACCCCTCAGCCCCAGGGGGTGAATCTGGGGGGGACAGGTGTCCCGAAAGTGAGAGACACTGCTCTTTGTGGAACTGGGCAAAGCACCCCTAAAAGGGGAACCCCAGAAGCAGCTCTGGTCCATATGCAGTGGTGAGAGCACTGGGCATGGAAGGAAGATGTCACAGATGGCAAATGTTCTCCGGGCGGTGCCACGTGTGACATGGAAACGCAAGAAGTTTCAAAGGTGTTTCCTGGGGAAGCCTATGGCCAAGAGGGACTCCTCTCCTCTTGATGAACTGAGAATTGATTATCTGAGGGGTGGCGATGGACTGAGAGTTGCTGACCTGAGGGGTGGTAAATGAATTGAGAGTCCAAGGTTTTGTCTTACTGTGATGTATTGGGAACTTGGTTGGGGGGAGGAGGAATGTTTGGAAGGTTTTCATCCTGAGTTCTGTATGTTTCTTTTATATATTGTATGTTAATAAAGTTTTTTTCCTTCTATTCCTAAGCTGGAGCCTGCTTTGCTCTATTCCTGGTCACGTCTCACAGCAGACACCAGGGAGAAGGTATTTTCATGGGGGCACTGGCATTGTGCCAGCGTCAAACCATAACAGCTCCATTTTTATGGAGCTCATGTTTTGAAAGGAATGCATGTTTAGAAGAATGGAAGAGGTAGGAGGTGACTTTAGGGGAACCACAAGTTCCACAACAAACCAGAGAAAACAAGATGGTAAATAACAACCAGCCTGGGGACATGTGATTTGGTGCATTTAGACTCAGTGGAGCATAGGATTCAACCAGCCTAAAGCAGAAATTCAGCAGCACCTTTGGTACAAGAGCACTTTGCAAAAGAAACAACAGGACTGGTGCACATGGTGAGTGTGCAGTTGACTCTGCTTAGCCCAAGGGGAACCCATGGAACTGACTCATACTTTTAAATCAGAAGCCTAAGTGCTGATGTCAAATCCATCAGATCTAGGTTTCAGTTGCAGAAAAGTCTTTCCAAAACCAATCCTTCAATGGATTAGTCTCCTGAAATCTTTTGCCTCCAAAAATACAAATTAATGACTATGGGTTTATTTAATGCTATATGAAAGATCAGATGCCTGGCAATTAGTCTTAGATCATTACTCCTAGAGCTTCAGCTGACAGGCAATTCATTCATTGATACAAACCAAAAGAGTAAAAAGGCACGGACAGACCTCCAGCAGAAGCCATGGACAGCGTCAGCCTGTACCAGCTGTTGGATTCCGCTATCGAGGGCGAGCCTGGCATCAATTTTGCCGTCCTGTGAAAACTCCTGCAGGCCATCCTGGAGCAGCAGGAGCTCCCCCAGCAGACTCCCCCTACTCATTGTCTGCCCACATCTTTAGCAGCGCTTGTCACTGTCCTGCCTTCGCAGGCATTGTTTGAACCTGTGGCAGCAGGTCTTTGCCATTCCGATGGGATTCCATGATCCAGCACGGAGCCTGGCTTAGGCAGGAGGTGCTGGATCCATCCCTGCTGACCTGGCTGTGTGATGGACTCCACAGGGCAGGATGAAGGATCCTAAGCCATGGGTTTGTGCTAGGGTCTCCACGAGGAGGTGGGCAAGATGAACACAGAACAATCCAGCATGGAGCAGGACATAAAGGTGATACGGCAAGAATTTGGCCAGCTAAGCTGCCACCAGTTCCCCCAGGAGGGAGGTGAATGCCCACCCCCTCCTCAGGGACTCTGCCACAGCTGCTGCTGCCAGTGCTCTCCAGGGGACAGAGCAGCATTGGTGCTCTGGGCAACACGTCCCATGTCTGTGTCACGTCCCTGCGATTGTGTCGGCCACCCAGCACCGGGACTGGTCCCAAAGAGGCCATGGCAGGGCCTGTGGAAGGCCCCGGTGCCCTTCCTGCTCAGCTGCAGTGGCAGCCGTGGGGGCTCATTCCGCTGCCCTGAGCAGGCAGAGCAGAGGAGCAGCTGCTTCTTGTTTGGGCCGTTGCTAAAGTTCCTGCTGGGCTGTATCTTCAACACTTGGGGCAAGGTCTTGCCTGCAAGCTGGGGCAGTTTGGGTAGCGTGGGGGTGTCCCCAGGGCACGTGGAGGTGTGTCCTGGGGCTCTCTGTGACACAGTGCACCGTGGTCACTGTGGGATGGAAAGGGACAGAGTGTGCAAGTGTGACCCTTTCTGACACGTCGTGACGTAGGTGCTGGTGGTGCCACGGCCACGCCACAGTGCTGGGTGCACACGACGGGACAGGATGGGACAGAGCAGTGCTGTGAGGAGCCCCCACACAGCCAACTCGTTCCTTGCTGACCCGGAGCTTTTCCCAGGTGTTCCCTGTGCAGGTGACCTCGAGGCCAGGCTGCGGGACTCGGTGACGTGGAGCATTTCCCAAGCGTCTGCCATCCCTGCAGCCGGTGCCCTCAAGGACAGACTGCGGGACTTGCAGTCCTATTTCCCTTTTGAGACTTCTCTCTTGCTGTTGCCCTCAAGGACAGACTGCAGGAGTTCCTGTCCTGTAGCCTTCCCAAGGCTCCTCCTTTGCAGGTGCCTTCAAGGCACAACTGCAGCACTTGCTCATCTTCAGCTCTTCCGAGGCCTCTCTGCTTCAGCAAGCACTCATAACTGCAAAGAGTGACATGGAGCAGAGACCCCCCAGCGTGCCCAAGCTGGCCTGGGTGGAGGAGGAAGAGGCTGGAGCTACCTCAGCACAGCAGCCTGAAGAACTGGAGCAGTTCCAGCTGCTGCAGGAGCGTGAGTGTCAGAGCTGGGCCACAGGGCTGGTGCCTGTAGCCAGCCTGGCCCCATCCCATCCCATCCCATCCCATCCCATCCCATCCCATCCCATCCCATCCCATCCCATCCCATCCCATCCCATCCCATCCCATCCCTGTGGACATATCCATGGATAGGACAGAAGCTGGGCTGGAGCACCTGGCAGCCGCGCTCCATCCCCCGGGGCATCCCGAGGCTCTCCCTGCCTGGGGAGCGCAGGGCTGGGCTGTGTTCTCTGGCCTCTCCTGCAGCCCCTCAGCTCTGGCTGCGCTCGCTCTTTGCCAGATGCAGCCCAGGACCGGACACAAGAACAGGAAGCCGCCCGTGGCCGCTTGGGCAGAACGGCGCAGGTACCTGGGGCCATCCCCACCTGGGCTGGGCCTGCTGGCACTGCTCAGCCAAGCACCAGGCTTGGAGCGCTCCATGGATTCTCCCTCTCTTGCTGCCCTTCTCCTGCCGACCCTCTGTGAATTCATCACGTGCCTTTGGCAGGAAGAGACCGCCGGTGTGGGCACGGGCGTCTTGGCCAACCTTCCGTTCCTCGATGCCGAGATCGATGCTGCCATGCTGGATTTGCTTGTGGAGAAGGGTGTCTCCAATCCAGTGCAAGTAAGCAGCCTGGGGCAAGGGCTTGATGGCCCCAGCAGTGGTGCGGTGCCTCGAGCCGGCTCTGCTGGGCTCCCTCGGCCTTTGAGGCCCGGCCCAATGCGGTTGGAAGGGAAGCACTTCTCAGGGGGAGTTGCTGCTCTGGCAGCTCTCCAAGTCTCCCCGTGCCCTCTGCAGGTGCCCGCCATGGTGAGGTCCATCCACCAGTGGCTCATGGCCAATGAGGCTGCTGGGCACAGGCTGGACAAGGCCCTTCTGGAGCTGACCGAGGAATACCCCTCTGACGTGCTGATCACCCTCTTGCGCTGGGCCCCATCGTGTGACAGGTAGGGCAGCCCCACGTGCCTTGAGGGCTTCGGGTTCACCGGCCCATCACCCTGTAGAGCCTGTCCCTGCTGACTGCCAGACAGGCGGGCAGTTCCAGGATCCACTGGCTCCTTGGTTTTCCAGGGCTGCCATGTCAGCTCCTGAGCCTGGTGCCACGCTCCCTCCCTGCCCCTCGGGGCCTGTACCCACGTGGGCTGGCTGGCCGCTGCCGGCCAGGGGCAGTGGGCAGAGGCAGGGCTGAGGGCCAGCGCGGGGCCCTGCAGCTGCCCAGGCCACGGTGCTGTGGCCGAGCCCGCCCTGACACAGAGCTCTGACCCCACAGAGCTGCCGCCACCATGTGGGGAACCATCATGTCCTCGAGCAGGACTGCGGAGCCGGCGCTGCGGCTACTCCTCGATGTGCTGAGCGCCTGGCCAGTGCACAGCGTGTACACCTCCGATGGGGACAACGCAGTAGTCTTTGCCCTGGCTGTGAGTTTCTGGTGCCGGCCTTTGCCAGCCCCCAGGCCGCCTCTCCAGCACCCAGCTCTCTGTCCTCCCCCCAGCTGCATCCCCCTGCCTCAGGCTCTGGGCTGAATCCTGCCTTAGGGGAGGGGTTCAGGGGCACCAGGCCGGTTGCTCCCTCCATGTCTCCCCTGGCCTCTCCCTGGCATGCTCAGGCCCTGCCACATGGATGTCTTGGCACTGAGCCTTGTCTCTGGCTGTTTTATTTCTTGCAGGCAACCGTGGCCCTGTGGAGAGTCTTCAATCTGGCCTGGCGCTCGCCTGTGGTGCTGGAGTATTTCTCCAATCTCTTTCTGCGTCTGCTCTTCCAAGCTTCCATCAGCATGCAGGATATGCCAGAAGAGGTTGAGACCTTCTGGCAGGGATGCCAGGAGCAACACGGCCTCTCCGCCAACCCCAACAGGTGCTCCATGCCAGTCCTCCCAGTCTCCCCATCCCTCCCATGCCCCCAGGGCAGGAGCCGGGGCTCCCAGCGTGACCTGGGCTTTGCTCTGCACACAGCTTTGCGCTGCAGACCCTGAAGGCCCTGCTCTGCCAAATGCGCTATGAGCACGTGGTGCTGTCCATGGAACGCAAGCGTGCCTGGGACACGCTGCTCTGTGCTGACACCCACCACTGTGCAGTGAGTCTGCTGGCCAGGTGAGACCTCGTTCTCCCCAGCGCCCCTCTCCTTTGTGCCTGCAACGCCCCACACAGTCCCCGTGCTCATGGGCAGCCGGGCCTTGTCACCAAGGGAGGGATGAGCAGACTGGAAAAGGCCGGCACAGGAGGCTGCCTGGGAACAGCTGCCTCCCAAAGCGCCCTCGGGATGCTCGGGAGCAGACCAGAGCTCTGCGAGTCAGCCCTGGGAGAGGTTTGCCCGCCCGGGCCAGGAGCAATGGTGCCTTTTTCTCCCTGCCAGGGAGATGCGCTGTGTCTCCATCATCTGGTGTTGCGGCATGGCATCCTGCCTCTTTGACCCGCTCAGCCAAGGCATTTCAGACTGGGAGCTGCCCGCCCTGGCCTTCCTGGTGGAGGTGAGCCCCATGGCCAGCGCTGCCTGGCTGAGCTGCCTCCCAGCCCTCTGCCCTCTCGTAGCCGCAGCTGCCTGGGACACTGCCCGTGCCCTGTGCTGCTGCCTTGGCTCGACCCTGTGCACTTCTGAGCTCCTGCCAGCTGGGCACCTCTGTGCCTGCTCTGTGCCTGCTCTGTGCCTTTCAGGTCCTGGATTGCCTGGACTTGAGCAAATGCGGTAAAAAAGTCCTGGAGATCTTGAAAAGGCACCTGCAGAGCGAGTCCAGGCAGATGCGTGGCGTGGCGTTGCGAGGCCTCGTGGTGCTCACCTCAGTGGTGAGAAGGAGGCAGCAGCTGAAGCTGTGCTGGCAGCGTGGGGCTGGGGCAAGCAGCCCCTTGGGCTTAGCTGGGCTTTGGCAGCTGTGGCAGCTGCTCCCAGCTCTCCAGGGTCGCTGTTCAGCTGCCTGAGTGCTTTGGGACAGGCCTTCGGCCTCTGAGCCCTGCAGCAGCAGCAGCAGCAGCAGCAGCAGCGTGTGGTTGCCCAGCCTTGTTTTGCACACAGGATCCAAGCATGTACAGCCTGACTGAAAGCCTTGGGAAGCTACTGTGGGATAGGGATGAAGACATTGTGGAGAAAACCCTCATTGTGCTCAGCCTCCTGCTGCTGCAGAAAGACCTGGCAATAGCCAGCCCCATTGCCCTGCAGCTGGCTGAGGCGCTCTGGCACCTCTTTGACAATGTGAGGCTCTGTGCCCCCAGCCACGGGCACTTGGGTGCTGCCTTGGGCCTGGGCACAGGGAGGCCTGGAGCAGCTGATGTGGAGGGCTTTGGCTTCCTTTTCAACAGGACAACAGCCTTGTGCAGCTGCTCTCCATTTGCCTCTTCCAAGACGTGATCGCCTTGGTAGTGGCAAAGGGAGAAAAGCCCCTGAAGAAGCACGTGAGCCAGAGCCTGCTCCCACTCTTCTTCCACTGCCACGATGAGAACGGGCGTGTGGCACAGGTGAGGCCTCCTGGGTGTCCCCATGGAAGGAGCTCAGCTGTCTCCCCAGCCCCTGGCACCTGACGGGCTCCAGCCTCCTCCCGGCCCTGGCACAGAGATGCGGGTCTGGTGCCCTGGGCTGCGGTGCCATCTCTGGGTCTCTGCTGCTCTGCAGGCCTCTCGGGAAACGCTGCTTTCTGCAGTAAGCTTCCTGAAGAGGAAGGATCTCAAGCAGCTGCTGAAGATGGATCAGATGTGGAGATTTGCCGAATGCTTGGTAAGGACAGCCTGGAATGCCCAGCCCAATCCCTGGAGAAGCCGCCTGCCCCCGGCGCCCAGTCTGTGGGGCTGGCAGCTGTGGCCCCTGCCCAGTGCCGCAGGCAGGGGCACCAGCCTGCGCCCCACACGCCGCTCCCTTGCCTGAGCCGTGCGGGCTCTTCTCCAGGCTCCTGTGGCCCCAAGGCCGGTGCCGATGGAGCCCCGAGCCAGCCGGGCTCTGCTGCGGGGCGGCACCGCGGCTCGCCGGGCCCTCCGCCCCGTGCCGAGCCCGGCGCCTGCGGCTGCTGGCCGGGCCTCAGGGCTCTGTGGGCAGGGGGAGCAGTGGCGGCCGTAGGCAGCGCCCGGCCCAGGGGCAGGGCCCGCATCAACCCTTTCCCTCCGTGCCCCGCCGCTCTCTGCAGCTGGCAGAGGACAGGAGCCGAGCGGCCGAGCAGCTGCGCCTGGCCCTGCCCTACATGCGGAGCGCACAGGAGCCCCTGCGAGAGGCGGCCGTCAGGTTCATGGGTGAGCGCCAAGGCCGGCTCCCTCCCCGGCCCGGCCCGCCGCAGCTCGGCCCCAGCCCCGCCTGCTGCCCCGGCAGCAGGATCCGGGCGCGGGCATGTGCAGCCCCGGCGGGGCTCGGCATTGCTGCTGCCGCCCTCTGGCAGCCGTGCCCTGGGGCGGCAGCGTGCGCCAGGGGCCCGGGCTGAGCCCTGCCGGGCCAGCAGGGCGTGTGGCCTCGGGGCTGGCAGCGCCCGTGGGCGGCAGCTGTGGCTCTGAAGGCAGGACACGCTCTGTGTTCCCCAGGGATGGCCGGGCGCTTCCTGACAGGGCAGCAGCCGCACTTCCGCATCATCTGCAGGGGTGAGTGCGGCCCGCGGGCTCTCGCCGGGGGCTGCCGCTGGCACCTGCGTTCCCTGGCCCGCCCGCGGACGGCTCCGCTCCCTGCGCGCCCCAAGGTGCCCACAGCACAGACACCTTGCAGGCGCCTGGGGGACATTCCTGGCCAGCAGCTGCCAGCTCGTCCTTCTTGCCTCCTGCTTCCTCCAGGCCGTGCCAGGAGCTGCGTGCTATGCACGAGCCTGGAGGCTCTCCCCAGCTCCCCGCAGATCCAGCCTCTGACTGTGCCTCTGTTTCTCTCTCTGCAGCCCTTCAGGACATGACGGATGACACCAGCCCTGCCATCTCATGCCTGGCGCTTCAAGCTCTGTACATCCTTTTAGCTCTACAGAGCGTTCCCTGCTCCCGACTCCAGAAGATGCGAGACCAACTGCGCCGCCTCTGGCACTCGCGGCCTTTGCTGTGTGGCCGCGGCTGAGTGTCCTGCTGCGGCGCTGTGCAGAACTGCTCCGGGAGGCTGCGTCTGCTGGGGCCACCTGAGCCTGCGGGGAGCACCTCTCCTCTGCCAACACTTCCTTTCCCTTCACCCCCTAGAGGAACATTAAATTGCTGTTGTTGGATAGCCGCCTGTCCAGGAGCTTTCTCTTGGTGCAGAGTGTCTTCAGGCCAATGGGGAAGAGGGGGAAAAGGCTGCTTGGTCTGTGCAATTTGCCCAAGCGTGCGGTGTGGAAGGGAAAGTGTGGAAGAATGGCTGGAGGAAAAGGGCCATGGATCTGTGGAAATGTTGTACAAGCAAGCCCCATGATAACTGAGCATACATGTTAACTTAGCAGCTTGGCATAAGTGGGCCGCACTTAGCATAACCAGGCCGCACGCCATGATAGGAAGATGCTGTGTCCTGCCTGCTGACAAGGTCGAACGGGCAAGGACAGCAACGAGAATGGAAACCATAAAGTATGCATAACCACAAAGTAGGAGGAATATGTAAATGTTATCTCTTGCTTTAAACCAAGAAACTCACGACATGTATGAGCAATTAAACCAATAAACTAAAGACAGGTATGCATAATTACTGGAAAACAATATAAAAGTACTGGTGTACTCAAGATAAACTGAAGCTTGCTTTACCAATCATATTGATTGATTGCTTGTCTTCCCTCGCCACCATCAGGAGGGGGCTGTGGGATGCTGAGAGGGACGGGAGGGGCTTTGGTGCCTCCTGGCCAGGAACAGAAAGGGATCGGGGGGAGGTTTCAGGGGGTCCTGGCTGGGCTGGGGGCCACAGGGAGGGCGCTGGGAGGGGCTGGGGGTGTCCCTGAGAGGTTTTGGGGGCGCTGAGCCCTGCGGACCCCCCAGAGATGCCGCCGGACGCCGCCCGCAGCAAGATGCTGACGGGCATTGGGGGCTTCGTCTTGGGCTTCGTCTTCCTGGCTCTGGGGCTCGGCTTCTACGTGCGCAAGAAGGTCAGGGCGGGTGCCGGGGGTGGCGTCCCGGCCGTGGCGGAGCGTGTGCGCTCCTGCCGGGGCCCCCAGCCCGGTGTCACCCCCTTTTCTCTGCCCACAGAGCTCCTGAGCCGGCAGCGGCCGCAGCCCCTCCCCGTGGGCTCGGGCCCGGCCGGGACCCCCCGCTCCGTCCCCGCTCCGCTGATTTTGGGCGGGTCCCGTGTCCCCCCCAGCCCCACTGGTGGTCTGGCCATACCTGGCTGCTCCCAGTGCTCCCAATAAAGCTTCCCAGCTAAACCCAGTCCAGTTTATCGGGGGCACTGGGGAGGGACTTGGGGGCATGTGGAAGGGGCTAACAGCAGGCCTGTTAGGTAAAGGAGCGAGAAGAAGCTGAGAAGTAAGAGGAAGCTGATAAGGAGCTCTCTCCAAGGCTGTAACCAAGGAGACTGAGAAAAGAAAGATAAGAGAACCTTGCAGCTGGACGAAGCATTTTTAGAAAGTTAGTTGAAGTCACTATAACTTCTCACCAATAGTATTATGCTGACTTATTTTGGTCAAGGTAGAAGAAGTATAAACAATTGGAAAGTGTATAAAAGTCAACCATGTTCAATAATAAAGTGTTGCCAACTGAGACTGCTTGTGTTCTCTGCTTTGTGTCATGACCACCTCGACAACGACAGGGGCAGCCCGCGGGGGGGCCGTGACTGGGCAGGGAGGGTGGGCACCAGGTAGGGAACACTGGCTGCTGCGGGTCTGCCCAGCAACTGGGCCGTCATCAGACCTCTCTCTCTGATTGGCTGATTCTTGTTCTTCACATTCTCTGATTGGCTGAGGAGAGCCCTGGGAGTTGACAGAAGGAATGGGAGAGATCCCGCCCCGAGCAGCGGCACTGGGACAACAGATCCAGCCTGGGCACAGGGAGGGAATTTATTACCAACCAAATCACAGCAGCACAAAGAGAAGGGAAAGAAATCTCTCCAACATCTTCCCCCCACCCAACGGGGATCACCCAGAACAGGGGTTATTGACGATGGAGAAATGGGGACATCAGAGTTTAGATCAGAAGCCAATTTTATTGACTATACCAGCTGTTTATGTAGGGTTTTACTTCTGTGGTGCTTATATAGGGCTCTATTTTTGGTAGCAATTTCCCATTGGTTACGCATTCTTCATAACATCCCTTCACGTGGTAACATTATCTTATCACAGTTTTACAACCTGTTGCTTGGTCACATCTTGTCCAGGGAGCCTTTATCTGTGTCTGTCCCACAGTTTCTGCTTGATCAGGCCTCAAATATCGGGTCCCTTTATCAGCTCCGTTGTTTATTCCCAATAAAGGACCACCAGGGCTCGGCCAAATGGGGGTTCCTGGGGATCATCCAATGCTGATCCTCCCATGGGGGATGGAGCTGGAGCAGCGCACAAAGCTCTTCCCGCACTCGGGGCACTCACAGGGCTTCCCTTAGTGGTGCCTCCGTTGGTGTTTGGTCAAGAGAGAGCTCGTGGAGAAGCTCTTCCCACACTCCCCACACTCGTAGGGCCTCTCCCCTGTGTGGATGCGCCAGTGGACGGTGAGGGTGGAGTTTAGCTTGAAGCCCTTCCCGCAGTTGGGGCAGCGGAAGGGCCTCTCCTCTGTGTGAATCCGCTGATGTATGAGGAGATCAGAGCTGGTCTGAAACCTCTTCCCACACTGGGGACACTCGTAGGGTCTCTCCCCAGTGTGGATGAGCTGGTGTTTACTCAGGGCAGAGTTCCATCCAAAGCTCTTCCCACATTCCAAGCAGGTGTAGGGCCGTTCCCCTGTGTGGATCACCTGGTGCCGGATCAGGCTACAGCTCTGGCTGAAGCTCCTCCCACATTCCCCACACTTGTAGGGCTTTTCCCCAGAGTGGATCTTCTGGTGTTCTGTCAGCTGGCCCTTCATGCTGAAGCTCCTCCCACATTCCTCACACTCATAGGGCTTTTCCCCAGTGTGGATCCTCTCATGTCTCCTCAGGCCAGAGCTGTATCTAAAGCTCTTCCCACATTCTCCACACTCATAGGGCTTTCGTCCTGTGTGGATCCTCTGGTGTTGGATCAGGGTCCCCTTCATGCTGAAGCTCCTCCCACATTCCCCACACTCAAAGGGCTTTTCCCCAGTGTGGATCCTCTGGTGTTGGATCAGGACAGAGTTGTGGCTGAAGCTCTTCCCACACTCCTCACACTCAAAGGGCTGTTCCCCTGTGTGGATCCTCTGGTGCTGCCTCAGGCTGGAGCTCCAGCTGAAACGCTTCCCACATTCCTCACACTCATAGGGCTGCTCCCCAGTGTGGATCACCTGGTGCTGGATCAGATCTAAGCTCCGACTAAAACCCTTCCCACATTCCAAGCACTTGTGGGGCTTCTCTCTGCCATGAGGCTTCTCCACTAGCTCTGAGCTCTGGCTGGATCTCCGGCCGCCTTCCTGGCTCAGGGGAGCTCGTTCCTCCCCACAGCTCCCTGGGCTGGGTTTGCAGCCCCTCCTCGTGCGGAATCTCCAGGGCTTTTCCTCCTCCTCCATCCAGACATGTCCTGGGAATGAAAAATCCTGGTTTGGAGAAAAAAACAAGATGAGAGTCCCTTGGACTGGGAGTTCCTCCTTGCCCAAGTTCATCTCATTAAGTCATTGGGCATCTTGTGTCTCTAAGAACCTCCAAAACACCACAATTCAGCACAAAAGTCCTCCAAACATCAAGACACAGATCAAAAACTTCCCAAACATCAAGATCCAGCAAAACCCCCCTCCAAATATAAAGATTCAGCCCCCACAAAAAAAACAAAGCGTCAACAATTAGCCCAATAAAGCTCAGAAACACCAAGATTCACCCCCAGGAAATTCATGGATCCCAATCCCCTGTCACCTGCTGCATGTGGCAGGGCCAACGCTCCTGGGGCTGGGGTCGGAGGCTGCAGATACAGGGAGAGGTGCAACCTTGTGCTGCTTCCTCTTCCTGTTCCTCCTCCTGTGTCCCTACTCTTCCTCACACTCCTCTTCCTCCTGCTATTCCTCCTTCTCCTGCACAATCCCACCTTCTCCTCCCACGTGCATCATTTGACCATTTTGTTCCTCAACCCTGCTTCTCCTTCCTTTCTCCTCCTGCCCCAGGCCCAGCACCTGCTGCCGGCTCCCTCTTGCCCCCAAACCCACAGCATCCCACGGCAGGGGCAGGGATGGAGCTGGGGTGGGTCGGGCTGGGGCAGCGCTGGGCTCTCGGCCGCTCCCGCCCGCACTCGGTCCCCACTGCAGCCGCTCCCGCCAGGACAGCGCGGGGGGGCCCGGCCTTGGCGCTGCCCCACTCCCACCTCCCCAAATTCCCCTCGCATTTGGAGAATAGGGCATGGATGGTGTTGTTGTGCTGCAAAGAGATTGGGTGAAGGGGAGTGTGCAGCAATATGGTTAAGGCAAAAAGCTGCAGGAGGAATCTATGTGGGAAGGAAAAGGATGATGGAAAAGAGGAGGAAGAGAAAAATACTGAGGATTGGGATGTTTCTCAGCAGGGTCTTAGCCTCAAAAATTTGCCAACTGATCCAGATCATCTGTATCCCCGGTTTCCAGGAGAGGAAAACAAGGAGGTCAGGGTTTCAGGGGGTTTCTCTGTGGGGGGCAGCGGCAGCACCGGGCGCAGAGGTGCGGGACCGGGAGCACGGGCTGGGGGCCTGGGGGGAGCTGCGGGGCCGGGCCGGGGCTGTGGGGCAGCCGGGGCTCAGCGCCGGGCGCTGCCTGACCCCACCAGCCCCGGGCAGGGCCGGCAGTGGCCCCCGGCCCCCAGGAGGCTGCGGGACGCCCCGGCCGCTGCCCGGCCCCGTGGAGCTGCCGGCCCTGCCCGCCGCGGGGGCGCCTTTGGACACTGCGGCAGGACAGGGAGCGGCTCTGGGATACGGGCTGGGGAGGGCACCCTGAGCACAGGGACGAGGAGCAAGGAACACCTGGGAAATGTGGATTATACATTTTAGCATGGAGATTGTCTTTTAAGGATTTTGTTAGGGTTACTGGAGATACAAATGATTTTGCAGAAAGCTCAGCAGCTGTCAAAGGATGAGCACCCACAGGCACTGAGGGGGGCTGCAGGAGGGGCAGAAGAAGGCCCTGCAGCACTTGGGCACAAAGGCCCAGCAGGTGAATGCAAGAAGGGAGCAGCAAAAGGCCAAGCTGAAGGCAAAGGCCAGGGCAGAGCTCCTACAGCCCCTGAGGGATCAGCCCCAGGGCCCAAGGGGGCCCCAGCACCCAGGGCACGGGCTCGGCCACAAGCACCCGGCAGAGGCATTGCCCTCCTCGGCAGGGGACAGCCCACCCAAACAGCCCCTGGCAAGGAATCAGGGCTCCAGCTGCAGGGCACAAGGACACTGCAAGCAGAGACAGCAGCACCCTCAGGACCAGCAAGTCCACCCCTTGATGGACATGGATTGGCAGGGCTGTCACAGCTCCCATCACACCGGGGACCATCCACACTGGAGCCCTTGAGAACATTCAGCTTGGTCTGCATTGAGAGGAGGCCTCTCCTGATGGACACAGGGGCCTCTCAATGCACTCTGAGTCTTCGACCCAAAAGTCTTGGATTATTCATGAGATAAGTGGGAAAGATGTGTGGTTTTATTCAACCACTGTTAGCACTTGTGGGAGATGGGTTTGAAATGCATGAATTTTTATTTGCTCCTAACTGTTATCATGATTTACTGGGAAGGGATTGGATCTCTAAACTCAGAACACAAATTAATATTAAAAAAGGTGATACAGAGGCCAGTTCTGTTGTACCTCTGTGTCAAATGTCTGGCCAGGCCTATGCTGAACTGAACCCAGAAGTGTGGGCAGCCCCAGGGAAAGAGGGAAAATTAGATATGGAGCCTCTACAAATTACTTCAAAGCAACCAGGACAAGCAATACCCTGTTCCAGGGGAGAGAAGGAAGGGCTCACAGCCTGGTATTGAGTCCCTGTAGAAGGCAGGGCTTTTGGAGCCAGGGGTGTCTCCCTGTAACACTCCTATCCTGCCAGTCAACAAACTGGATGTATGGACAGGAGGAGGAAACACAGAATTTTCAAGTGTTAAAATGAAGATTAACTGAGGCGGCTGCCCTGGCCCTTCCAGACAGGGTAAAAGAATTTGAATTATAGGTGGATGTTAAACAGGGTCTTGCCAAAGGAATTCTTGTGCTAAAATGTTTAACCCAGTGGCCAGAGAGCAGCCTCATTGTCTGCAGAATTCTGCAGCCACAGCTTTCATGGGAGCTGAGGCTGAAAACTGATGACAACAGGAGGATCTCCTAGAGTTCAAGTCTGGCAGCAAGTTAAAGCTTTGACAACCAAAAGAGCCTCTAAATGGATGAGCAGGGCTCGGTTATTACAGTATGAAACTTGTTCAATGGCACAGGAGGATTTAGAACTGAGGACAGGGCAAGGGTTTAACCCAGCCTCCTGTTTGAACAGCCTGGAGAGGGGCTGGCAAGGAACCCAGGACTGCACTCAAGGGACAGAGCTCCAGACCCAGGTTGGGAGAGATTGATGGGACATTCCCGGGCCTGAGGGAGAAAATGTGTTTGTGGATGGCTCTGAGAGGGCAGCAGGAGGGAAAAGAGCTACAAGACAGGCTGTTATTAAGGAAGGGGAATCAGACAAAGCGCAGGTCACCGCCCCATGCTCAGCTCAACCCAAGGAGCTCTGGGTGCTTGTAAGAGCCTGGCACTGAAATGCCCTGGGCAGGAAGGCTTCAATATCTTCTGCTGACACCATGGCACCTAACAGGGGGGCAAAAGCAATTCTGACTGCTTCAGCAAGCACTGGATCAGAAATCAAGGTATATTCTCCCACAGGAAGCTGGGCTGGCACAGAGCCTGCCCTGGGACTTTGCTGTTGCCAACACCCAGCCAGGACATCGGCTCCTGCCTAAGGAGTGCAAAGCAGCACCACTGGTGGCCAAGGGGCCCATGCCACGTGTCCCTGAGGCCAGAAACAGCCGCCAGCACAGCTGAACACGGGGGGACCCCTCAGCCTGGCCTCAGGGGCTCTGAAGCCCCGGACATTTGCACTTCCCGCCTGCAGCAGGACCATGGGAGCCGCCCCTGAGCCTGCCCTGAAGGCAACGCAGCAGCAGCCAGGGCTCCACAGCGGGCCAAGCCCCTGGGCCTGCCCACAGATCCTCTGCTCAAACCCTCGGAAATCCTGGCCACCCTCCTCTGGCACCTCCAGCCACTGCGGCCAAGCCTTGCTGCCACTGCTGCAGCTTCAGCGCTGGCTGGGCCTGCACTGCCACAGCTGCTGGGGAGCACCACGGCACAATTCCACTCTGGGGCTCACTCACACCCACACTCTGGGCTGACTGCGACTGCATTGCTGCAAAATGTACCCATTTTGGTTCTTTTAAATCTTCTTTCTCTAATCAGGCTTGGTTTGTCTTTGCCTTGGGGAAAGGAATTTTAAAGGTTTTATTTAACATCTCAACAGACTGGGAATAGCCCAAAAGACACCCACAGAGATAACGACCAGCAACAAAACATCAACGCCCAGCAGCAAACAGCAACCAACAGCTACCCCAGACACTGCCCTCGGCACAGCTGGAGACACCTGGTCTGGAAAAGGCTGAGAAGGAAATCCAGGAGTGTGGACCGAATTCACAGCAGAGGGGAAGAAATCCGGGTCCAACAGGAAACCAAATACTAAAAACCTACACAACATGGAAGCAATGAACATTAAAGCTGGGGATTTAGATTGGTTCAGACTACATAAAGTTTAGGAAAAATCTAGTAAAACTCACATGCCATGGAATGATTTTCTCTGCACAGCCAGGGTATTTGTGAAAGAAATTATTTCTGTTGCACATCCTGGCCAGAAACAAGCAATGCCTTGACTCTCTAACACTAAAGAGATTCTTGGAGAGTTTTTGTTTTCCCTGCAGTTTCAGTGACAAAATTACAATATGAGAAAAATTTTTCATAAAACTCCCACTTTTATATTGTCAGGTAGGTTTGGGACAGAAGTGTGAGAATCAAGTATTACTCTGGGTTTTTCCATGTTCGCCTTTATGTTGCATTTTGCAAAATTGAAGAGCTTTAACTGTAACACTTTTAACTCGTAAATAGTTGGTACTTTTTTTTAAAAAAAGCAGATTCTGGGGGGGGCACATGTGACTCACGAGGTGGCTGCCCTGGAAGAGAAGCTTCATTGCAGGCAGCCTGCAGAGGAGCTTTAGAAATGCAAATGAACACTGCTGGGCAAAGCCTGGACAATGTACCTGGGTCTCTTGCCTGGGGCAGGAATTGGGCTGATTCCCTCTGCCCCTCACCCCAAGCTCTGCCTGCTTGCCCTGATGGAATTTGCACAGCTCAAGGCAGAGCCCAGGGTGAGGATATCTGACCCTGCAACAGAAACGGGTGAAGCTGCAAAGGGAAACAGCAAATGGAGAATGTTGGGAAAACTTCACTATAAATAAATGGGGGAGAATCATCCCTCTGCCCACTCCAACATGTGCTGTCACTGTCTGCGTTATATAGGGTGTATTAGAGCACTGGGGATTTTTTGCTACCAAGAGTTCAGAGAAATCAGTTGGGAATCTAAGTATTTGATGATTTAATTAAAGAAAAGCAGTCAATTGATGCAGCCCTGGCTGGAGAGAACGGCCAAAAATGGGGAAAAGATGAAAGGCCAGCAGAACAAATCCTACAACACCGCGCACAAGCCCCTGGGAACCCAAACCAATTCATATCAGGAGCCACAGAACCCGTTTCTCATTTCAATGGCATCATTAGATTACAAGCTGTCCTCGGAACAACCAACCAGACAGCTCCAGCTCCTGACCTTCCTGCTGAGCAATCCACTGAAATGAGGAACACAACATTCACCAAGGGATGGGATCAGATTATCTGTTAGCAGAAAAAAGAGGAGTTTTGAAAAATCAAATGACTCAAACTGCTGTTGGCAAATAGATGACAAAGGAAAAGTGCTGAAACAGATAACAAAGGAAACAAAAGAACAGCTCATGTATTGGTCCAAACGTGAAAAGGATGGGAATGCGACACGGTTTTGTGGCTCCCTGGCAAACCAAGGGTTAAACGAATGCTGTTTCTCCTCTGATGTGCTACAGCAACTCTCACCTTTTTACCGTGCTCCACACCTTGAGAGTGCAGCTCATTCAGCAGCTGAGCGAGGGGCCAGGGACTTGTAGATCAGGAAGTAATGGGCGAAACCAACAGCTTCAATAATTGTTACTAATTAACATGGACTGCTGCTTACAGATAGTCACGCTACATTCCTAAACGTTGAGAAGAAAACAGACTTAACAGAGCCGTGAATATCGGCTGTTCTACAAAAGTGGGAATGCACATTAACGAGGACATGCAGTTGGCGGATCGGGAAGTCTGAACCTTCCAAGTACCTCAGCCAGTGGGCAAAGGGAGAGGGAGGTGAGGCCGGGAAAATGAGGATAAAAAGGAGGCTGCGAACTACAACAATGGCAGAGAGCGAACGGTAAATGTCCCACGGCCTCTCCCTCTGCTCAGCAATAAAGTCACTTGTACAGGACTCCTCTGTCTCCTCGGGGCACAGAAACCTCCGGCCACGTCAATTTCCCCGCACAGCCCCGGGCACGGGGCAGCCGCCTCTGTCCCAGCCACAGCAACCGGGCCGAGCCAGCGCTGCTCCGGCAGCGGCTCCTGCCGAGGCAGCGGCGGCAAGGAGACCGCGGGCAGCCGCTCCCGCGGCGCCCTCACGCCAGCGGCAACACGCGCCGGACACGGCACAACGAACCCGCCTGAGCCTCCTGCCGCCCCCGAGGCCCGCGGCGAGCCCTGAGCACCCGCACAACCCAGCGCGGCTCCCACCTGCGCTGCGGCCGCCTCCCAGCTCCGCCGCCGCCTCACCACGCTCCGGCCGCTGCCGCCGCTCCCGGGCCCGCACAGACGCTCCGCCAATGGCGCCGCTGCCGAGCCACGGCCGCCCTCAGGCCGCCACCGGGGCCCCGCTCCGCCCCGCTCCCACCAATCAGCGCGCCAGAACCACGACTGACGGCACTGTCGGCCAATCGCAGTCGGGGGCGGGCTCTGCACACGGCCCAGCCTCGCCCTGCGCTCTCTGGGCCCCCCGGGCTGCGTGAGGGCAGAGCCGGAGATGAGGAACAGCCCTGGAACGGGCCCGGGCCCGGGCCCGAGGGGGATTGAGCTGAAAACACAAACAAACTTCTCCGCACCTCCCGCCACGGATTTCCCGGCACTGCGGGTCCGGTGGCTCCGGCTCAGCGGGAAGCCCTGGAGCCTCTCTTCTCCTACCCCTAATTAGGAGCATCAGTGCATCGCTTTGATTTCCCCAAAAAGGGAAAACTGCCCCAAATCCCTGTGGATGAGTGGGGGAGAGGAGATATTTCTGACAGAAAACTAAAAACTCAGAGCAGGATAATGAGAAGTAAGTGAAGAGCCTTAAATCCAGCCTTCCCCTCGCCTCCCTCCTTCCAGCTGCACCTCCTGCCCCGGCGGTGCCGGAGACAGGGAATGGGGCCGTGCTCACTTCATGCCCCGGGGCTTCTCCCTCTGCTCAGGGACAGGAGTCGTTCCCCTGCTGCACCCTGGGCTCTCTCCCACCGGAGACTTCTCCAGGAACTTCTCCAAGCTGAGTCCATCCCACGGGGCACAGCCGCCCTCCAAGTGCTGCAGCGTGGGTCACTGTGCCCCGGGGTCAGTCCTGCCAGGACAGGCTGCTCCAGCGGGGCCCCTCTGGCCACGGGGGCACAGCCTCCTCTGAGGCATCCCCGTGCTCCAGCGTGGCTGCTCCGGGGGCTGCAGGGGGATCTCTGCATCCCCATGGATCTGCAGGGGGATCTCTGCATCCTCATGGATCTGCAGGGGGATCTCTGCATCCTCATGGATCTACAGGATGACCTCTGCATCTGGCACCGCCGTTTTTGGAGGCGCCAGGAATAGGCTGAGCTCTGCCTGAAGCTCTTCTCACATTCCCCATACCCTTCCTGGCACAGGGAGGGTTTTACCTCCTCACAGCTCCCCGGGCTGGGTTTGCAGTCCCTCCTCGTGTGGGATCTCTGGGGCTTTTCCTCCCCGTTGGATTCCTGCACCGTGGAGCCGTTCCAAATGGCCTCTTCCACGAGGTTCTGTGGCAGGGATTTGTTCTCCCTGGTCTCTGTCTGCAGCTCAGTGCCTGGGGGAGGAAGGACAAGGAGAGGAAGAGACAGGGAGAAGGGAAAAGGAAAAGGCAGGAGGAGAGGAAGCAACAAGAAGGAACAAGGGAGGAAGGAGATGGGAAAGGAACGTGAATGGATGTAGGACAGAATGAGGAGAAGAAGGAGGGTGGACAAGGAGAAGATGAGATTTGCCTCCATGCCAGAGGGAAGGGGAAGGAGATCCCCCCAGTCCATCCCTGGTAGGATGGCGTTGGCAGTGAGGCTGTCCTGCAGCGATGCTGGGCTGGGAGATGGAGCAGCAGGGAGGGGAAAGGGGCAGTGATTCCTCCTGCCCTGCCTGGCTGTCCCAGTCTGGAGCGTCCTGGCGCTGCCGAGGCCCTTGGAGCGTCCGGCACTCAGGAGCCCAGAGCTCACGGCTGCTTTATAAAGCTGACAAAGTCGGCAGGATGGGTCTGGGTATGATCTCAGCAAACTGGGTTTATTGGTACAGGAACAGGGGACAGAGCTGAACAGGGTCCAGGGACAAAGACAGGGAGCAAGCTGAGGGCACAGGGGGTTTTTGTATGGGGTAGTGAGGGTGGAGCTGAGGGTCAGGGTCCAATGGATATGGGGGAAAATGGGGCAAAGGAGGGGTTAAGGGTCGGGACAGCTAATAGGGAAACAGGGGCAGAGGAATGCAGTAAACTGAGGCCAATGGAGGGACAGAGAGGGAGAACATTCGAGGGACTAACCAGAGATGGGTAACAGGGGGTGAACTAGGGTAATTAGGCCAACGGGCCAATGGGGTAACAGAACTTTCCATAAATCAGCATGTGCCTGCAAAGATCTATGGGAGAAGCAAGCTTCTCACCATAACTTTGAAATCTATTCTTCTCACTGGGGACCAGTGCACCACAGCTGGGGGACTGCAACTCTGGTGGTAGGCACATGAGCCTCCACATGAATGCATTTTTCTTTTCTTTGCAGTCTTCCTCTTCTCCAATCAGACAAAGTTTAGGATTGACAAATCCTGGCTTTGGGGGAAGAACAAGGGGTGAGCACCTTGGGTTTTGTGAGAAATGAGCCTCACTCTTTAGAATTTTTGAAAGTTTAATAAGGAATAAGAAGGGACAAATCAGTAATAGCGCTGGGTGTTGGCAATGGCCAGAGGCACACCGGTTAACCACAGCAACTCTTGTTGTCTAGTTTCTCCATTGTATTGTTCAAATACATATTCATAACGATTATACATATTCAAACATTTCTTTGAACTCGTTTACATGTTCCAGGAATTCTTTAGGTTGGTTTGACCCCCAACTCACCCTTTTAGAGCACGTGCAGGAATCGTGGATTGCTGTTTTGAGGGTTGTGTGTCACTGCCTCACAAGGGCCCCTGTTCTGTGGTTTCAGCAGGTGACAGTTATTGACAGTGGAAGGGTCAGTGGCAGGGGCCCCATCACATCCCTTCCTTAAATGTTACCTGACCATGCAGACGCTTTTAGCTATTTCCACAAGTACTTTAAATGAACATTAGCTCTTTGACAAATATCTCTGAGTTATTATTATTTCAGTTAGTTACAAAAATAAAAGCATTAGTTATTATTTCACAACTACAGCTACTTCTGCAAAAGTTAACATTCTAATGCACAACACATGGCATCCACTTGAATATTTTGCAAAAGCCAAAACTATAATGTATGTTTTTCACACTGTCCACAAACTCAAATATCATCCATAAATGATGTTCTGAGGATATGAGCTACACAGGGGCCAGGCATTGGCCACAAAAACTGACAAATTATACTATAGCAAAAGCAGTGAAAAGTGATTACAAACTGTACTCTATCAAAATTGTTGTGATTAAGAATATTTTGCAGAAGTCAATACATAATAGCAAAAGCCAATACTACCTAGTTATTTATAACAAACCCAGGGCAGGTTTTTCCCTTGCATGGAGCACCTGGGCCTTCCCCGGGCCCCTTCTGCCCTCCTGCAGAGCCGGTGGCATTTTCCAGCACACACAGTTTGTAACCAAGAGCCAGGTGCAGCCGAGAAGGCTCCAAGCGCCTCCTTCCAGGCTGACTCTGCAGGTGCCGAGGCTGCTCTGGGCTCTGCCAGGGCTCTGCTGGGGCTCAGCTCTGGGCCAGGCTGGGCCCGCTCTCCCCTCACATTGCTCCGGGCAGCTGAGTCACAGCGGGAGAGGGAAGGGACACGTCAGGGGAGTTGAGGTTTGAGAGAGTTTTTATTCCAAAAACTGCCATAACAAACAGGCAGTGCTAACTACCATAACTAACTACCAGTGCTAACTCCCATAACTAACTAGTTGTCCTAACCACTGTAACTGAAAGCTGTCCTTTGATGAGGGAGGGGTCGATGCCCGTGCATCCCGCCGTGCCCCGGTGCGGGAAGAGCTCCGTGCCCCGCTCCAGGTCCACCCCCCGTTGGAGGATCCAGGCTGGATAATCCCGGGTGACCCCCAGGGTCAGAGCCCCCCGCGTTGGGAACACACCTGGCTGGGGGCTCCACATCTTCCTGGCTCCCCCCGTGGACACCTGGGTGAAGGCCGGAGGATCTCCGCTGCTTCTCTGGTTTCTGCTCCTCTCCTCAGGGGCTGGGGGGACACGGGACCCCCCCAAAATCAGCGGAGCGGGGACGGAGTGGGGGGTCCCGGCCGGGCCCGAGCCCACGGGGAGGGGCTGCGGCCGCCGCCGGCTCAGGAGCTCTGTGGGCAGAGAAAAGGGGGTGACACCGGGCTGGGGGCCCCGGCGGGAGTGCACACGCTCCGCCATGGCCGGGACGCCACCCCCGGCACCCGCCCTGACCTTCTTGCGCACGTAGAAGCCGAGCCCCAGCGCCAGGAAGACGAAGCCCAAGACAAAGCCCCTGATGCCCGTCAGCATCTTGCTGCGGGCGGCGTCCGCCGGCATCTCTGGGGGGTCTGCAGGGCTCAGCACTCCCAAAACCTCTCAGGGACACCCCCAGCCCCTCCCAGCGCCCTCCCTGTGGCCCCCAGCCCAGCCAGGACCCCCTGAAACCTCCCCCCGATCCCTTTTTGTCCTGGCCAGGAGCCACCAAAGCCCCTCCCGTCCCTCTGAGGATCCCACAGCCCCCTCCCAGTTGCCCCCAGCGCCCCAGGAGCCCCAAAGCCTCTCGCAGTCCCTTGGCAGCCCCAGCAGGACTCAGCCAGAGCCCTCCCAGTCTGTGCCCAGCACAACCGAGCTCATGGCGAGCCCCGCTTTGCCATGGCCGATCTCCTTCCAGCCCCTCCGGGCTCACTGCGATCCCTCCCAGTCACATCCAGCAGCCCGAAACTCCCTCCCAGTCACACCCAGTGGCCCCCAAACTCCCTCCCAGTCACACCCAGCACCCCCAAACTCCCTCCCAGTGCCCACCAGGATCCCCCAACCCCATCCCACCCTCCCCAGCATCACCCAAACCCCTTCCCAGCCCTTGCCCAGCCCCCAGCCCCTCTCCCAGTCCCAGCCCGGCTCTCTCCAGCTCCCTCCCAGTGGCTCCCAGCACAGCCCAGTGGCTCTGCCAGCGCCCCCAGGGGCTCCCCCGTACCCCAGTGCCGGCTCAGGGGCTGCTCCAGGCTGACGTGCTCCACCTGGCAGCTGTAGGTGAGCCCGCGCCGGGGCGGGGTTTCCAGCAGCACCAGCAGCTGGTAGGTCCAGTCCCCGTTGGGGACCACGTTGGTGGCCACCACGTGCTCCGAGAGCTCCTGCTGGCCCTGGAACCACCTCACCTGGATGGCAGCAGGGTAGAAATCCATCACGGAGCAGAGCAGGCGGCCAGGGCCGAGCTGGTAGCTCGAGGGGGGCACCAGCAAGATGGACACGCTGGGGGGCACTGGGAGAGAGAGAGAGAGAGCGGAGACACACTGGGATCAGCTGGGGGGCACTGGGAGAGAGAGGGGAGGGCTGGGCTGGGGAGGGACGGGGAACGGACTGGGAGGGACTGAGATGGACTGGGAATGGACTAGGATGGACTGGGAATGGGCTGGGAGGGATTGGGAATAGACTGGGAATGGACTGGAAGGGACTAGGAATGGACTGGAGGGATTGGGATGGACTGAGAGGGACTGGGAGAGAGTGGGATAGACTGGGATGGATTTGGAATGGACTGGGAGGGACTGGGAATGGACTCGAAGGGGACTGGGAATTGAGTGGGAGGGACTGGGAATATACTGGAAGGGACTGGTGGCGACTGGGATTGACTGGGATGGTCACTGGCACAGCAGGGCCCGAGGGGACACGCTCTGCCCTGCACTCACCTCGGCGCTCCACGCTGAATGGGGCATCAATCCGGTAGTTGTGCCGGCAGTACCGGTCCACCGCAGTCCGTTTCTACTCCAGTAAGGCCGGGTCGCTGTTCCAGCGCTTGGCATTCATGTCCCCAGAGGGGGTGAACCCCACAAAGTGCCCCACGTCACTGTCGAACATCGCGTACTGCAACCGGTTGTAGATGAACCTCTGCACGAACCTGACCTTCTCCGTGCCGTTAATGAAGTAACACTCGACCTTATGCATCTCCTGGTACACCCCTGTGAGTGCAGCACACAGCTCAGTGGTGCCCCCACAGCACCCCCCAGCAGCACCCCCAGAGCTCCGGGACCCACCCCGGATCCCTACTCCGCACCCTCTGTGCCCCACGGCCGCCACGGGACCCTCCTGCCCGCGCTGCCGCTTCCTCTTTGCCGCCCTTTCCCCATTTCCCCTTCCACACCCTCTCCCCTCCCACCTCCGGCCGCTCCCCAAATCACTTTTGGTGTCCCATTTCCCCATTTTCCCAAAAATTCCCCAATCCCCGACCCCCTCCCGCTCAGTTTTGGGGTCCTCCCCTCTCCTTTTCCCCCTCTCCCACTCCTCCCTCCCCTCCCCCCACCCCTCAGCCCCTCCCGCTCTCCCTTTGGGGGGTCCCCTCCTCCTCCCCCTCCATTCCGGGCTACCCCCTTCGCCCCCTTTTCCCCCTTCTCCCCCCCCGTCCCAGCGCCTCCCGACCCCGCTCACCCGAGAGCTCCGCGCCCGCAGCCGGGGGGGCTCCCAGCACCACCAGTGCCACCAGTAGGGCCCCAGCTGCCGCCCCTCGCCCCATGGCCGGGGCCGGGCAGGGAGCAGCAACCCCAAAGCAGCCGCGCTGCGCTGGCAGCACCAGTCCGGAGCAGGGCGGGCTCGGCAGCGCCGCGCGCTCTCATTGGCTGCCGCCACTTTTGGGCAGCGATCGGCCACGGGCTCTGCCCGAAAACCGATGACGCAATACAACGCCCCGAGATCTCATTGGCTGCGCCTCCTCCTGCCTGCGCTGCCATTGGCTGAGGCCTTTCCGGGCCGCTTCAGCCCCGGGCTGGGGGTTTTTTGGGGAGGGGGAACCTTGGGGCGCTGGGCAGGTGGGAGCTCAGGTGAGCCCAGCAAGGCGTGCCCAGGGGCGCGGGATCTCAGCGGTGCCCGTGGCGAGCGGTGACGCTGGCCCGATGCCAGGCACCCCCAGAGCCGCTCTGTCCCTGCCCCCGCAGCCGCACAGGGACAGAAAATGGAACCGAGGGTCCCTGGTTTGGGGGAAACCAAGGTGGGAGTGCCTTGGAGTAGAGGCCCCTCCTGGCCAGGTCCATCTCTAGAATTCAGCAGGAGTCTCGTGTCCATGAAAATCTCCACAGATCAAGATTCAGCCCAAAAAAACTCTCCCAGGAGTTCTCTATTGCTGATCTCTCCACTTTTGGGGTTCCAGAGGTTTTCTTTCCTTGGGATCATGAGGGTCCAATACCTCCAGGGGTTCTCCATTCTCCGGCGTCCTGCTCAGGGATGATCCAGGGGCTTTTGGGGGTCCATGGGGGCCCTTCTCCCCTGATGCTCTACTTTGAGATCCCAGGGATCCCAGGGGTCCCTCCTCTCCAGGCTCCCCCCCTTTCTAGTCTGCCGGGGTCCCCCAGCTCTGGGATCTCCCCCCTCTGCTCTCCCCACTCTGGGGGTTCCTGGGGTTCCCCTCCTCTGCTCTCCTGGGGGTCCCCAGGACCAATGTCCTCCCCTGCCCATACTGGGCAATGGCCACGTGGGCTCCCAAAGATCCCCCAAGGGGCTCAGCTTTGGGGTCCTGCAAGATCCAAACCTACACACATAGAGAAAACAAAACCTCCCAGAGACACCAGATGATATTTGAGGTCAATTCCACAATCTGCGAGCTCCAAACACACCCCAATAAAAAACCCTCTCGGGGACCCCCGATAGATTTGGGATGAGCTCCCCCTCCCCGCTCACCTGCAGGACGAGGTGGGGGCGATGGTCCCGCGGCTGCGGCCACAGGGGGCACTGGAACCTCCTGTTCCTCCTGTTCCTGCTCCTGCTCCTCCTCTTCCCGCTCCCCCTTTTCCTCTCTCCCTCCTCCTCCTCCTCCCACCCTAATCCCACCTCCTCCCCAGTTCCTGCCTTCTGTGTACTTAGAGTGGAGACCCTTGCTTGTTTTTAGAACTAGAACAAAGATCCCAGATGGAACAAGGCTTGCTGCTTTTAGTCAGAACTATCAGTGACTAAAGGTCACGTTTCCTTTGCTTTGGTGCCGTCCTTGTTCTCCTCAGTGTTCAGGCTGGGCTATGGGGTGTCCTTGTTTGCTGCATTTTCCCAGTTCCTCTTTCATCCTTTGGGCCATGGGCTGTGCCCTGGGAGGGTTCTTTGTGCTCCTTTGTGACACAGGAGAACCTTCCAGGCGGTTTCTGCGTGAGCTGCTGCCGGGATGTCACAGGAACAGCGCCGCGTCCCCGTGGTGTTCCCGCTGCTGTGGGACACGGAGGCCTCAGTGCCCAGAGTGGCTCTGGGCTCGCTGCCGGAGGATCCTCCTGCCCGAGGCATTCTCAGCAGCCAGCCCAGCCCTGTCCTTCTGTGCTTGCAGGGCTACAGGCTGCAGGCGTGTGCAGCGCAGCCAAAATGATCCATCACGTGGCTGCTGCAGTTTGCACTCTGTACTCTGTGGCTTATTCGGGGTATTTTTTAACCCACTTGGCACGTAAGTCGAGGTTTTCCCTTGGTGCAGCATCTGTGGCTTTGGGCTTGCTGTGTGCTTTCTGTTCTTCCTCCGGAGCTGAGTTGGCTTTGGAACCAAATGGCCATGAAGACACCATTGCTTTGGGAGAGCTCCTGCCAGCAGCTGCAGCTGAAAAAGGGGGTGTCTGCAGCCAGCGGGGCGTGCACAGCATCTGCAATGAGCCCTGGGGGATTCTGTTCCCTCAAGCAGGGAGTCTGTGCCAGCAGAGCCTGGAACTGCCTCCCTTTGCTGCTCCAGCCAAGAACTGACCCAGCCCAGTATTTTGTGCTGTTCTCTTGCTTGCTGTGGGAAGGGACTGTGGCTCCTGAAGGGATGCTGTGAGAGCAAAATGCTCTCTCGGGGTTGCCTTGCTCCGTGGCATTTCCCACCACTGGCAGTTTTTCTCCTAACAGCATCTGGTTCATGTTCCCTCTCCCACTGCAGTGTAGTAAACCCCATAGATTTAGGAAAAGCACCATGGAGGATATGAACAATAGGAATGCTGAAACAGCAAAAGAAAATTCCTGTTTTCCTGTCCTCCACCCCTTAACCTATCTCTGTAACCCTATAAGGCAATGTCATGTTAACCCCTTACCCATTGGTCAAGCTTGGATCCTTTCCAACCCTATAAAAGAAGCATACTGTACCCCATTAGGGGAGAAAGAAGAAGAGCAGAGACCCTTCACGGACCTCCCCAAATAAAGCCATCTCCGTGGAACAGCCTGCGCCTTCTCCTTCTCCTCTCTCTCCATCTGCTGCAGCCTCCAGCCCAGGGCACCACTACCTAGCAAGCAGAGCTGAAATCCTGAGAGCTTGCAATCACTATAGAGCTGATAACCACCATGCTTGCTAGATGGTAGCCCCGCGGCCTTGGCATGAGCGAGCTAGTTTCGGGCACCCGGTCCCTACCCAGGGACTGAGCTCCTGAGCCCTATTGCTCTGCTTTATAATAACGCCAATGAGGCTTTATTAAAGTGGCGCCCAATGACTATGGACTCCCCCAGAGGCGATCTCCGTCGGTTGAGCAACGAAGCCCCCCCAGGGTTTTCTGTGATTGCCTGTTCAGGAAGCCGCTCCTTCTGTGAAGGGACTTTTCGTTTTAGAAAATCCTTTCCCCAGGAGGGTCAGTTCAACACTCAAAACTTACATCTGAACGAGAGAAAGTTCCAAGGAGAACTGACAGCAGCAGACCCCTTCCACAGATCTTGGACCCCAGGAACTGTAAGTATTAGCTAATATTGCACGCATAACCTCGGGGCTCTAAAACTTTTTTTTTGTTGTTTTTTCCTTTTTTTTCTCGATTTTTCCTGCTGGAAGGGCTAACCATTAACATGGGTACAATTTTTAGTACATTAAAACTAAGTAAAACCGAGAGAGAGATATATTTAACTATTTTAGAAATCTTATCTGCTAACAACTTCTCCTTTTCTAAAGGCAAGCTCTCAAAAACTAACCTTAAAAAGTTTGTAACTTGGATTATTTCGCAATACCCTGATACTGATAAGAAAGCAGTCATTGAAAATTCGTTTTGGGATATGATTGGGAACACAATATATATCTCCCAAACAAACCAGGATTTCTCTGTAACTAACTATTTGCCTTTATTCCATATAATAACTAAAACCGTTGAAAGATTTAACAGAGAAAAAATCTTGCAGGGCTTAACAGATACTTCCTCTTCAAATAGTAACAAGATCGATAAGGACTCAGAGGAATGTCACTTGCATATCTCACACCACCCCTTCATTTCTAAAGTCCCTCTCGCCTCCGTTACTCCTAAAGCAGAGGTTACGCTGCCCACCCCAGTTCCTCCTCCCACATCCTCCACCCCTGCGGGACCTGCGCTGCCCAACTCCGTGAATCATATCTTATCTGTAACTCCACACATCCCCCCTACCCCTGGCTCGGCTTCCTCCTTGCTTCCGGTCCCGGGGGTCCCTTTTCCTGCCTCTGCCGCCCCCTCCACCCCTGCGTCGGCTCTGCCCCCCTCCGCTGCGGGCCCCCACTCCCGCCCTGGTGTCCCCCACCATCCCTCCCGCCGCCGCGCCCGCCGCCCCCGCTCCCCCCGCCCCGGCTCCGACCGGCCCGGCCCCTCCCGCGGGCTCCCCGAGCCACAACCCCGCCGCTCCCGAGCCCGTGTCCATCCCCGCCCCCTCCCCCTGCCCCCGCCTGCCACAGCAGGGACACCTCACACAAGCGCAGTGCCACCAACCCACCCCGTAACCGCGGCACCCCGGACCGGTCCCACCGCCTGCCCACCCCCACTCCCCCCATGCCCGCACCCCCACCCCGCCCAGCCCCCCTGCCCCCACCACGCGTCCCCCCAACCCCCGCCCACCCTCGATGCCACCCGAACGGGATCCCAGACACCCCCACGGTGCTACCCCCCCCACCCGGTCCTGTGCGTGCTGTGCTGCCATCCCAGCTCCAGTGGCGCCTCCCCCTGCCCAGGTCATGCCATGTCTCCCCCCCAGCCACTGAAACCTTTGAAAAACTCTTCTAAACGAAAAAAGCGCAAGTCACGGATAGCAACCCCCCCTCAGTCCTCCTCAGAGGACCAGAGCTCTTGCAGTGAATCTGATTCTGATACGATCCACACGGATCCATGGGCTCTTATTAAAGTAGAAGCGACAAAGGCTGGAGACTGGGAGCTGGCACAGAAGATTAATGCTTTCCCAGTAAAATATAAGCAAGGACGGAATGGTGGCGAGTCCGCTATAAAGACGTGGAAAGCTAACTCCAGTAAGGAACTAGTGCAATTAAGAAATATAGCCAAAGAACATGGGCGAAGCTCACATATTTTTAGAAATTTCTTAGAAGCCATGTTCTCAGCACATGTCTTACTTCCCCACCATGTAAAAAATATTTCACACTGCCTCCTGTCCCCAGCAGAATATTTGTTATGGGACAGGCATTGGAAAAGACATTTAAAAACGTTATCAGATTCATATTCTGCGGATGCTAATAAGACGAATTTTACAGTAGCCCAACTAGCTGGTGAAGGTGACTTACAGAAACCAGCAGACCAATTGGAAACCTTGAATAAAGAGGCACTGCACGACGTCGCTCTCGCAGCAAAAACCTCTTTACTTCTCGTGCATGATGAGTCAATGCCAACAATGCATTTTTCTGCTTTTAAACAAGGGATAGATGAAAGTTTTATCAAATTTGTGGACAGACTTAGAGATGCTTTGGAGAAACAGATCGAGAGCACAGAGGCAAAGAAGGAACTCTTATGTAAACTTGCCTTGTGTAACTCTAATGAAAAATGCAAAGCCATTTTGAGGTCTCTACCCATGGATACAGACCCCACCATAGAGCAAATGCTGGAATGCTGTGCACGTCACATGTCCACGGAAAATACAGTGGCCCAAGCAGTTGCTAAGGCTATTGCAGAAGGAGTTTCTGGTGCATATGCAGTAATAGCTTCTAAAGACCAAGCTAAATGCTATCACCGTGGGGATCTTGGACATTATATAAAGGACTGCCCAGAGAGATCACACCCCCGATACCACCGTAACAATTACCAAAGACCCCAGAATCAGCAGCGCTACCAGCAGCATTCGGGAAACTTCTTGCGCCGCCCGGTCGAGCCCTGGGCGCTGACAACAAATCAAAGGCCACCCAGACCCAACCCCGCACCATCCCAGGACGTTCCGGACCACAAGAAGAGGATCCAACCCACGGGGCAACCCAGATGGGAACCCGCCGGCAATTGGTAACTGCTTTGTCCATCTACTTTAATAATGAGAATGTTCACCGAGTTCCCACAGGCAAATATGGGCCAAAAGGTGGTCCTTCGCACATTTTAATTATAGGTGACTCTCTTAATAGCCCAAAGGAGATCTTCGTTGTTCCAGAAGTGCTGACAGTGCAGCCAGGACAAGAGATTCTCGTCCAGGTATACTGCATAGACTCACCATTTTTTCTTTCAAAGGGAACTCCAATAGCACAAGCCTTTTTACTCCCAAAGGATCACAGGGAACAGATTCCTCTCAACCCTACAGCTATGTGGGCACAAGTCGTGGGACCATCCAAGCCTACCATCGAGTGCGGCCTCACCTGCAAAGGCGAGAAGACCCACCTGCCAGGGGTGCTGGACACCGGTGCTGATGTGACCATCATCGCCTGCTCAGAATGGCCAGCACACTGGGATCTACAGCCTGTTGCAGGCATGATTTCAGGGATTGGCGGAGCTACAGTATCCATGAGAAGCAAGAACAACATCCTTGTGGAAGGGCCTGAAGGCAAGCTGGCAACCATCCGCCCATTCGTGGTAAGGGCCCCCATCACCCTTTGGGGCAGAGACGTTCTATCCCAGTGGGGAGCTTCCCTACGTATTCCCACTCAGGATTTCTAATCGGGGCCACTGAGCTAAGCGTGCTGCCAGAAACACCTCATCTCACCTGGAAAAGTCACAAGCCACTCTGGATTGAACAGTGGCCCCTCAATAAAGCCAAACTGCGCGCCCTAAACACCCTCGTGGAAGAACAGCTCGCAAAAGGCCACATAGTGGAGTCCGACAGCTCTTGGAACTCTCCAGTCTTCGTTCTACCAAAACCTGGGACAAACAGGTGGAGGCTCCTCAATGACCTTTGCAGAATCAACAAGGTCATCGAGGACATGGGCCCTCTCCAGCTTGGCCTGCCCTCCCCATCGATGCTGCCTAGAGACTGGACACTTGCTATCATAGACATTAAGGACTGTTTCTTCAGCATTCCTCTGCACCCTGAGGATGCTCCACGGTTTGCTTTTTCCGTTCCCTCTCTTAACAAGGAGGCCCCGCTCAAAAAATATCATTGGCGTCCATCACTATATGGATGACATCCTGGTGTGTGCTTCAGACAAAGCTTACTTGGACAATACAGTTAAAAAGACTATTGAAACCATAGAAAAGGCAGGAATGGAGATTCGTGAGGACAAAATCCAGTACACCAAGCCATGGACTTACCTTGGAGTTCAGATCCGGGAAAGAACCATCGTACCTCAGCAGATCACCATAAATGACGACCCAAAAACCCTCAGGGACTTAGACAGCCTTTGCGGATCCATCAACTGGGTACGTCCACTCCTAGGCATTACAACAGAGGACCTTGCTCCCTTGTTCAACCTTCTTTGTGGACCTAAGGACCTGGACTCTCCCTGCACTCTCACAGAAGAAGCCAGAGGTGCCATCACCAAAGTCCAGGAAGCCCTGTCTTCACGCAAAGCCCATCGCTTCGAGCCCAGCCTGCCTTTCCAGTTCATCATCCCGGGAAAAGCACCTCGATTCCATGGACTGATTTTCCAATGGGACTCCCAGCTTTGAGACCCTTTGTTGATACTGGAATGGGTCTTTACAAGTAGCCAGCCCACAAAGACACTCACCACCTACCAGGAGGTCATAGCACATTTAATAAAAAAGGCAAGGACTCGCCTTCGCTCTCTTTCAGGTTGTGAGCTCCAATGCATATACTTACCAATAACCCTTACAGACTTTGAGGATTTGATCCAGACCAATGAAAGCCTCCAGTTTGCCCTGGATAGCTATACAGGCCAAACTTCAGTTAAGATCCCAAAACACAAACTTTTTAACCCTGATGTAACCTTCCATTTGATTCCAAAACAAATCCAAAGTAGAAAACCTCTCAAGGCTCTAACCCTCTTTACAGATGGCTCAGGGTCTATCCCACAAGTCAGTGGTTACATGGAGAGACCCCCAAACACAAGATTGGCACTCTGACATACAAATAGTGGAGGGATCTCCACAGATCGCAGAATTAGCAGCTGTTGTCAGAGTCTTTGAAAAGTTTAAAAACGAGCCTTTCAATCTGGTTACAGATTCAGCTTATGTTGCTGGGATAGCGATGAGACCAGAACATGCTCTTCTCAAAGAGGTCTCTAATCCAAGGTTGCACCAACTGTTCTCTAAATTAAAATACCTAATCTCCCACAGAAAGCAACCTTACCATATGATGCATGTGAGGTCACACACAGACCTCCCAGGTTTTGTTGCAGAAGGCAACAGGAAAGCGGATGCATTAGCAATGGCAGCAGAAACTGCTAATGTTCCTAACATCTTTGCCCAGGCAAAGTTGTCACACGCGTTTTTTCATCAAAATATACCTGCCCTTATGAGAATGTTTAAGCTCTCAAAGGATCAGGCAAAGGCTATCGTGGCTACGTGTCCGAACTGTCAGAACTATCAGATACCATCTAAGGGGACGGGAGTCAATCCCCGAGGTCTGAATAGCTGCCAGCTGTGGCAGACAGATGTAACTCACTTCGCACCTTTTGGAAGGTCAAAATACGTGCATGTATCGGTCGACACATTTTCAGGAGCAGTATTTGCATCATCACATGCAGGAGAAAATACCATGCACACAATAGAACACTTTCTCCTCACTTTTGCCGCCCTGGGTGTACCAAAAGAGATTAAAACAGATAATGGACCAGCCTACACTTCCTGCAAGTTAAAGGAGTTCTTCAATGAATGGGGAATAGCACACAAGACTGGCATACCTGTAAACCCCACAGGACAATCCATCGTGGAAAGGACACATCAAACCCTCAAAAGAGTCCTTGATCAACAGAACAGAGACACGAGAATCACATCTCCAGTGGAAAGACTTTGCAAGGCTCTCTACATCATCAACTTCCTGAACTGTACAGCATCAGAGCCTGACCCACCAATACTTCGCCACTTTGCAAATACCACCCAAGCAAAGCTCACTGAGAAACCACCGGTGCTCGTGAAGGACCCTGAAACACACCAAATTTCTGGGCCTCACCAGTTGATTACCTGGGGTAGAGGACATGCGTGCGTGCTACTACCATCCGGTCCGAGGTGGTACCCAGGAAAAAACATAAAGCCATACTTAGGCACTGAGAACACTACTCCTGCAAACAGGGACAAGAACGCTCCTGAGGCAAACACAAGACCACCTCAAAACCAAACCAGCTCTGCCTGGAGACGAAGACGTCGCCGAATACCCACAAACACAAGAACAGACTGCCCCATTACAAGACAGCAGACAAAACTGAAAGCTAAACAACAGTCTGCTGCATCAGACCATAGATAGCCTTAACACAAAAGTGTTCTCTGAACTATATGTTGCTACACTGTTTTTTTTTTGTATTTAAAGAAAGAAAAAAGAAAAAAAAAAAACCCTGTTATTCCCTCTCCCTAACCTTTAAAACCCCTTAACCTTCTACCCACTCCTCCTCCCATAGTGTAGCTTAGAAATTAAAAGAAAAAGGGGGGGAGGAGGGGAACAAGAAAAGAACAAGGCAGAAAACCCTCTCATCATAAAGATAACAAATTCTGCTTATATTCCCTATCAGAAGCCCTATTCCTGCCCAAAGATGAAAAATATCTCCATTGCTGCTGTCCTCACTGCTGCCTGGATGTTCTTCACCATACCGCGTGCCTTCGGCTGGATTAGCCCACAGCCCAGCCATAATGTTTGGGTAACCTTAGCAAAAACATTAAAACAGGACAACATGTGCTTGTCCATGGGAAGCATTGATAACCCACTTTCCACATGTCTAGTAGGAATTCCCTTTGTAGCAGATGACTGGCCTGTCTATAACTCAGAGCTTCTCCGCACCACAGGTAAGAGACCCAATGTGGCTGATACCTGGGACGAGTGGACAAAAATTCTGCCAGATGCTCGAGAGGAACCCCAAGAATTGGATCTGTTGGGGTCCTCCAAGGCCACATACTGTGTCAAATTTTACTTTAGACGTCCAAAAAACAATTGGCCAGAAATTGACCAGAACAAAAACACATATCGAAAAGAGATATCACCAATTAACAAAGCCTATAACTCACGATTGGTGCAATTACACGGCTCGTGTGATTTCTGTGTCCTCTCTCCATCCCAAAGTATTACCCAAGGGAATGTTTCTCATCTGTGGTGACAGAGTATGGGCTGGGATCCCCTCCTGACTCCAGGGAGGTCCCTGTACCCTTGGAAAACGTTCTACCCTTACTCCAAACATCACCCTGTTACATAATTGGAAAAAAGAAAGCGAATCAAAACGACAAAAAAGGTTCTACACTGAATTTGACGAAAATTGTGATCCTAAATTATACGATTGGAACAAACCAAAAAAGATTGCTGTCTCCCTGTTCTTACCCTGGGTAGCTGCAGCTAAAGCCCTCGGTGAAATCAATCACCTTGGATGCTGGCTCAGTAAACAAGCTAACGCTACTTCTGCAGCCTTGAGTGATCTCTTAAAGGAAGAAGAAACCACAAGACAGGCTTCGCTCCAAAATCGAGCAGCAATCGATTTCCCGCTGCTTGCCCATGGACACGGCTGTGAAGACTTCGAAGGGATGTGCTGCTTCAACCTCTCTTCACGCTCGGAATCCATCCATGCGAACATCCAGAAACTGAAAGATCTTGTGAAGGACTTGAAAGTAGAAAGAATCCCAGACTGGGTCAATGAACTTTTCGGGCAATGAGGATTAACAGGATGGGCTGCATCCTTGGTTAAGGGAATGTTGTTGATTCTCCTTGTAGTTGTTGTTGTGTTAGCCATGTTCTTGTGCCTTGTTCACTGTTTCAAAAGAACTATAACGAACGCCTTTTTTGTAAAAACAGAAAGTGGAGTTGTAGTAAACCCCATAGATTTAGGAAAAGCACCATGGAGGATATGAACAATAGGAATGCTGAAACAGCAAAAGAAAATTCCTGTTTTCCTGTCCTCCACCCCTTAACCTATCTCTGTAACCCTATAAGGCAATGTCATGTTAACCCCTTACCCATTGGTCAAGCTTGGATCCTTTCCAGCCCTATAAAAGAAGCATACTGTACCCCATTAGGGGAGAAAGAAGAAGAGCAGAGACCCTTCACGGACCTCCCCAAATAAAGCCATCTCCGTGGAACAGCCTGCGCCTTCTCCTTCTCCTCTCTCTCCATCTGCTGCAGCCTCCAACCCAGGGCACCACTACCTAGCAAGCAGAGCTGAAATCCTGAGAGCTTGCAATCACTATAGAGCTGATAACCACCATGCTTGCTAGATGGTAGCCCAGCAGCCTTGGCATGAGCGAGCTAGTTTCGGGCACCCAGTCCCTACCCAGGGACTCAGCTCCTGAGCCCTAGTGCTCTGCTTTATAATAACGTCCTAGGAGAGGTTATTAGCGGAGGGGCGTGGCAAGGGAGAAGACTGTGAGAGCAGCTTTGGCATCTGCCTGGGCCTGCGGAGACCCCGCCAAGCAGCAGCGGCAGGGCGTGTTCCCTGCCTTTGAGCCCAGCACAGAGCAGGATCATCTCTGTCCAGCCAAGAGCCCCAAATCTCTCTCAGAGAGCTGTGAATTCAAAGGCCTTTATGCACACATTAATGCCATCTTCCCTCTCTGGTGTGTTTTAACTCTTGGCAAGATGCGTTTGCCTCTTGCTTGCTGGAAGCTGCTCTGCTCCAGGGCCGGCACCGAGCTGGGCTGTGCGGGCCGGGCAGCGTGGAGAGTCCTTCCCCAAGCACTTGGCCGGGCTTGGGGAGTGTCCGGGCTTGCGTCAGACACTCGGGGCAAGGGATTCCGTCCAACCGGAGCCACCTTGGGTGGGGAGGGGCTGGCCCCGGGGCACATGGCAGCGTGTCCAAGGGCCCTTTGTGACACGGTGCAGCAGGGTCACTGAGTGGAACGGGGTGTCCAAGCAGCCCTTTGTGACACGCGCTGACATAGGTGCCGGCGGCGCCGAGGCCACGCCACAGTGCTCGGTGCATGCGACGGGACAGGACGGGACAGACCGGTGCTGTGAGGAGCCCCCGCACAGCCGGCTCATTCCTTGCTGACCCGGAGCTTTTCCGAGGCGTTCCTCCTGTGGCTGGCCTCACGGCCAGACCTGGGGACTCGGTGACTCGGAGCTTTTCCGAGGCATCTCCCATCCCTGCGGCCGGTGCCCTCGTGGCCAGGCCGTGGGACTTGGTGACCTCCAGCGTTCCTGAGGAGTCTCCTGTCATTGTGGCAGGAGCCCTCGAGAACAGAGTGCAGGACTTGCTGTCCTGTAATCTTCCTGAGGCTCCTCTGTCGCAGGTACCTGCAAGGCAGGACTGCGGCACTCGCTGACTCGGACCCTTGACGGGGCATCTGTGTCCAAGGTGCCCTCGAGGTCAGGCAGCGGGATGGCAGGCAGACTGCTCGGCCTGTTCAAGGGGCTTCGGGGCAAGAAAAGCAAAGGCCCTGCAGCTGCCCCAGCACAGCAGCCTGCAGAGCCGGAGCAGTTGCAGCCGCTGCAGTACGGTGAGTGGCGGAGCTGGGCCGCAGGGCTGGTGCCTGCAGCCAGTCTGGCTCCATCCCATTCCATGACATCCCATGCCATCCCACCCCATGCCATCCCATGCCATCCCATGCCATCCCATCCCATCCCATCCCATCCCATCCCATCCCATCCCATCCCATCCCATCCCATCCCATCCCATCCCATCCCATCCCATCCCATCCCATCCCATCCCATCCCTGTGGACAGGGCCACAGACAGGATGGGACAGGGGTCGGGGCTGCCCCCGCCGATGGCCGTGCTCCGGCCCCCGGAGCTGTCCCTGCCTGGGCAGCGCAGGGCTGGGCTGTGTTCTCCGGCCTCTCCCGCCGCCCCTCAGCTCTGGCTGCGCTCGCTCTTTGACAGATGCAGCCAGGGACGGGACTCAAGTGCAGGAGCCCACCCGTGGCCGCTACCGCAGAGCAGCACAGGTACCTGCGGCCGTCCCCCCCTGGGCCGGGCCTGCTGGCACTGCCCGGCCCAGCCCCGCGCTTGGAGCAGGCCATGGAACGTCCCTCTCTTCCCGCCCTTCCTTCTGCTGCAGACACTGTGGAGGCTCCTGCGCCTTCGGCGCAGAAACACCGGCGGCACCAGCACCGAGGGCACGGCCCAGCCTGACTCCAGGCCCTGCGAGCTGCAGGCAGAGCCTGCTCCCAGCTCAGCCTCCTCTGATCTGGCAGCAAGCTCAGACTGGGAAACAGATGAGGACGGCTGGGCGGAGGCTGACATGCCTCTGACTCAGGGCAGGGCCACCACACACACCCAGGCTCAGGCCATCCCAGAGACCGAGGCCATGCCCACACTGACCATGACTCCTGCACCCGCTCCGGAGTTTTTCCAGCAGGCTGCTGCTCCTCTGCAGCAGGTAAGCAGCCTGGGACCAGGGCTGAAGTCCTCCTAGGATCACATGGCCCCTCAAGCTCCGTCCGCTGGCTCTCCTCAGCCTTTGAGGCCATCACAGCGGGGTGGGAAGGCAAGCACTTCTTTGGGCAAGCTGGGGAAGTTGCTCCCTTGGACAGCACTCCAATCTTCCCCATGCCGCCTCCTCCAGGTGCTAGCCATGGTGAGGGGCATTCTTCAGAGCCTGGCGTCCTGTGTCACCGTGGACGCCGGGCTGCAAATGCAAATTCTGGCCCTGACTGAAGAACACCCTGATCTCGTGGTGATGAGCCTGCTGTACTGCGCCCCAACGTGTGACAGGTACGGGGCACAAGTGCCTCGAGAGTCCAGTGCTCACCGGCCCGTGGGGCCCCTGGCCCTGTACAGCCTGTCCGGCGGGCTCTGCCAGACAGGCGGAGAGCTGCGGGAGCCTCGGGCCCCTCTGTTTCCTGCGCCTCTGCCACGCTCCCTCCCTGCCCCTCAGGGCACCGGGGCTCTGTCACCCGGCGCCACGCAGCCCCACGGGGCGCGGTGCTGACGCACAGCTCTGCTCCCACAGAGCCGCCGCGCTGATGTGGAGAGCCATCGGCACCTCGGAAGTGGCCGCCGAGGAGGTGCTTCCAGCGCTGCTCTCTGCCGTGGAGGAGCAGCCCCCTTTCAGCAGCGTTTTCTGCAGCGGGGACAACGAGGCCATCTTTGCCCTGGCTGTGAGTTTCTGGAGCTGGCATTTGCTGGCCCTCCAGTTTTCCTCTCCAGCAGTTCTCCATGCTCTCCCCCAGCCTGCAGCTCCCTGCCTGGGCTGAAAGCTGGCCTAGGGGCAGCAGGCTGGGTGATCCCCCTGCCTCTCCCCTCGGGCCCTGCCTCAAGGACACCCTGACACGGAGTGCTGCCTCAGCGTGCTTTGTCTCTTGCAGGCAAGTCTGGTGCTGTGGAGGATCGCCCCCATGTCTGAGTGGCACTATGCCCTTCTCCTCCATTCGCCCCAGCTGTTGGTGGCTCTGTTCCTGCAAATCGTCACCACCACAGAGCGCATGCCAGAGGACAATGAGGCGCGGAGCTTCTGGGGAGCGTGCCAGGAGGAACACAGCCTTCCCAGCGAGCCCAACAGGTGCCAGTTGCCCTGTCCTTCCCACGCCCTCGTGGCCAGGGCCAGCGCTCCCAGCGTGACCTGGCCTTTGCTCGGCATGCAGGTTTGCAGCGCAGACCATGAAGGCTCTGCTCTCCAGACTGGCCTTTGACAACAAGCTGGTGGCTCTGGAGCACAAGCAGGTCTGGGAGAAGCTGCTCTCTGCCGACACGCAGCACTATGCAGCAGGTCTGCTGGCAAGGTGAGATCCCCTACTCCCCAACACCACCGCCAGCATTTGTGCCCTGTGCCCGGAGTGCCCCAAACAGTCCCTGCGGTTGGAAGCGAGAGGGCCTTGTCACCGAGGGAGGCTCGAGCACACTGGAAGAGGTTGGGAGAGGAGGATGCCCAGGAGCAGCCGCCTCCCAAGGGGCCCATGTGCCCTTGCAGAGCGCTGGGGAAATACCAGACCTCTGGGAGTCACTCCTGGGAGAGGTTTGCCCACCAGCTCAGGGCCTTGGTGCCTTTTTCCCCTGCCAGGGAGATGCGCCATGGCTTGACGCCCTTGTGTCCCTTCATGGCCTCGCACCTGCTCAGCCTGCTCATCGGGAAGCGGCCACGCTGGCATCTGCCTGCCCTGGCCTTCTTGGTGGAGGTGAGCCTGATGGCCAGCGCTGCCTGGCTCAGCTGCCTCCCAGCTCTCAGGCCTCTGGTAGCTGCAGCCGCCTGGGACGCCGCCCGCCCCCGCTGCTGCTGCTGCCTGGGCCCGGCCCCGTGCGGCTCCGGGCTCCTGCCGGCTGGCTCCCCTGGCACTGCCCTCCTGTGCCTTTCAGCTCCTCGAGTGCCTGGACTTGAGCCAACACGGTCCCAGTGCCCTGGCGGTGGTATCCAGGCACCTGCCCAGCCAGTGCAGGGACGGGCTGCGCCTGGCGCTCCGAGGCCTCGTGGTGCTCAGCAAGGAGCCCTCGCTGGTGAGAAGGGGGCAGTGGCTGAAGCCGCGCTGGCAGCATCGTGTGGCTGGGCAATGCAGACCTCTGGGCTTGGCTGGCCTTTGGCAGCAGAGGCAGCTGCTCCCAGCTCTCCTGCCTCCCGCTTCAGCTGCCCCAGTGGCCCAAGCGGCTGTTGGTGCTGCGGCCAGGCACGGCTTCACAGCACAGCCCCGTCTTGCACACAGGCCGGAGGAATACGCGGCCTGTATCAACACCTGCTGCAGCAGCTGGCTGATCCAGATGCAGAGATGGTCTGGATGACCCTGTGTGCGCTCAGGGATATGCTCCAGGACAAAGACCTCAAGCCACCCAGCGTCACCGCCCTGAAGCTGGCTGAGCCCCTCCTGCAACACTTTGAGAACGTAAGGCTCTGCGCCCCCAGCCAAGGGCACTGGACGCTGCCTGCAACCTTTGTGCTCTGTGTGTAGAGATTTGGGCTTTTGGCCCAATGGGCCTGCAGTAGCTGGTGCTTAGGACTTTTCCTACCCTTCCAGGACAACAGCCACGTGCGGCTGCTCTCCATTCAGCTCTTCTGCAAGGTGATGGAGCTGGTAGAGGAAGAGGGGGAAAATCCTCCCATGACAATCGTGAGCCAGAGCCTGCTCCCTCTCTTCTTGCACTGGCACGATGAGAACCTGCATGTGGCCCAGGTGAGGTTTTGCATGATGCGGCCGCATCCCTGGCAGGGGGCTGGGCCGCCCTGGCGCCTGGCAGGCTCCAGCCTCAACTGGCCTTGGCACAGGGTCACGGGTCCCGTGCCCTGGGCTCAGGTGCCACCTGCGGCTCTCTGCTGCTCTCCAGGCCTCTGGCGAAGCCCTGCTTGGTGCGGCACGCTTCCTGAGGAGTGACCTCGAGCAGCTGCTGATGAAGGGGCAGCGGATGCAGTTCGCCGAGCGCCTGGTAAGGACAGCCCGGGAGCCCCAGCCACAGGCTGGAGAAGCCCCCCTGCCCCCGGTGCTCGGTGCGGGGGGCCAGCAGCTGTGCCCCCGCCCGGCGCCGCAGCCGGGCCCGCCGGCCTGCGCCCCCCACGCCGCTCCCTGCCCCGGGCCGTGCGGGCCGGCTCGGCCGCTGCTGGGCGCAGGGAGCGCCCGGCCGAGGGGCAGAGGCCGCAGCGAGCCTTCCCTGTCGGTGCTCCCCGCAGCTGCTGCAGGACGAGAGCCGAGCGGCCGAGCACCTGCGCTGGGCCCTGCCGCACCTGCGGAGCCCACAGAAGCCCGTGCGCCAGGCGGCCGTCGGGATCATCGGTGAGCCCCGAGCCCGGCGCCCCTCCCCGCCCCCGGCCCGGCTGCTGCCCCGGCTACAGCGGCAGCCGTGCCCGGGCCGCTGCAGCCCCGCCCGCCCTCGGCGCTGCCGCCGCCCTCCCGCAGCCAGCCGTGCCCTCGGGCGGCAGCGCGCGGCAGGGGCCGGCAGGAGCCCTGCCCGGCCAGGAGGGCGTGCGGCCGCAGGGCTGGCAGCGCCTGTGCCGGGCAGCTGTGCCGCCCGGCACCGACACGCGCTCTGTCTTGCCAGGGCTGGCCGGAGTGCTCGTCACGGGGCAGAAGGAGGAGCTCCAGGTCATCAGCGAGGGTGAGTCAGGGCAGCCGCGGGGCAGCGAGCATCGCCGGGGGCAGCTGCACATCCCGGCCCCGGAGCTACAACCCGTGCCCGGGCTGCGGAGGGCTCTGCTCCCTGTGCGGGCGAGGGGCGGCGGGGGCACAGCCCAGAGAGCTGCCAGCGAAACGTGGGCGATCCGTGACCAACACCTTCCGGCCGAAGCCCTGGCAAGAGCCGGCTGGGATGGGCCTGGCAGGAGGCTTTCCTTGGATTCCCTCAATCTGGCCTCTGACCGTGGCTCTGTTCCTCTCTCTTCCAGCTCTTCAAGCCCTGAGAGAAGATGACAGCCCATCCTGCATCAGCGTACTCATTCAGCTGACCTTCCAAAGAAGATCTGCAGGACTTCTTGCGTCTGCTGGATCAGATGTACCGGCATCCCTCGGCCATCTCCAGCTCCCGTTGCAGATGGGAGCAGCTGCAGAGCAGGATGCACCAGCTGCAGCTCCAGGCACAGCTCTAGCTGCTCAGAGCTGAGCCTGTGGGAAGCTCCAGGAGATCCTGCCATCTCTCTCCCTGTTGGCAGCTCCCTCCCTCCAGCTCTCAGACCCTGCCCATCCGCTTTTTTTGTCTCCCAGATCACCCCTTTGCTTTGCTTTCCCTTAATAAAGAGTTTGGATTTTTCCAAAACCTTTTCCAAAACCTTAAGAGTGTCTTGGTGTTCCCTGGGAAATGCAGGCATTTGGAGAAATGCCTTTGGAAGAGAGGGGCTTGCTTCTCAAGCAAAGTGCTTCCCCAGGCGCCCCCAATGAGGTAGTGAGCCGTCTCCCTTTGGCTCCCTGCGCTCCTTTCCGTCTTTGAGGCCCCTCGCACTTGGCGGAGGGGCCTGGCAAGGGAGAAGACTGTGAGAGCAGCTTTGGCATCTGCCTGGGCCTGCGGAGACCCCGCCAAGCAGCAGCGGCAGGGCGTGTTCCCTGCCTTTGAGCCCAGCACAGAGCAGGATCATCTCTGTCCAGCCGAGAGCCCCAAATCTCTCTCAGAGAGCTGTGAATTCAAAGGCCTTTATGCACACATTAATGCCATCTTCCCTCTCTGGTGTGTTTTAACTCTTGGCAAGATGCGTTTGCCTCTTGCTTGCTGGAAGCTGCTCTGCTCCAGGGCCGGCACCGAGCTGGGCTGTGCGGGCCGGGCAGCGTGGAGAGTCCTTCCCCAAGCACTTGGCCGGGCTTGGGGAGTGTCCGGGCTTGCGTCAGACACTCGGGGCAAGGGATTCCGTCCAACCGGGGCCACCTTGGGTGGGGAGGGGCTGGCCCCGGGGCACATGGCAGCGTGTCCAAGGGCCCTTTGTGACACGGTGCAGCAGGGTCACCGAGTGGAACGGGGCGTCAGAGCAGCCCTTTGTGACACGCGCTGACATAGGTGCCGGCGGCGCCGTGGCCACGCCACAGTGCTAGGTGCACGCGACGGGACAGGACGGGACAGAGCGGTGCTGTGAGGAGCCCCCGCACAGCCGGCTCATTCCTTGCTGACCCGGAGCTTTTCCGAGGCGTTCCTCCTGCGGCTGGCCTCACGGCCAGACCTCGGGACTCGGTGACTCGGAGCTTTTCCGAGGCATCTCCCATCCCTGCGGCCGGTGCCCTCGTGGCCAGGCCGTGGGACTTGGTGACCTCCAGCGTTCCTGAGGAGTCTCCTGTCATTGTGGCAGGAGCCCTCGAGAACAGAGTGCAGGACTTGCTGTCCTGTAATCTTCCTGAGGCTCCTCTGTCGCAGGTACCTGCAAGGCAGGACTGCGGCACTCGCTGACTCGGACCCTTGACAGGGCATCTGTGTCCAAGGTGCCCTCGAGGTCAGGCAGCGGGATGGCAGGCAGACTGCTTGGCCTGTTCAAGGGGCTTCGGGGCAAGAAAAGCAAAGGCCCTGCAGCTGCCCCAGCACAGCAGCCTGCAGAGCCGGAGCAGTTGCAGCCGCTGCAGTACGGTGAGTGGCGGAGCTGGGCCGCAGGGCTCGTGCCTGCAGCCAGTCTGGCTCCATCCCATCCCATCCCATCCCATCCCATCCCATCCCATCCCATCCCATCCCATCCCATCCCATCCCATCCCATCCCATCCCATCCCTGTGGACAGGGCCACAGACAGGATGGGACAGGGGTCGGGGCTGCCCCCGCCGATGGCCGTGCTCCGGCCCCCGGAGCTGTCCCTGCCTGGGCAGCGCAGGGCTGGGCTGTGTTCTCCGGCCTCTCCCGCCGCCCCTCAGCTCTGGCTGCGCTCGCTCTTTGACAGATGCAGCCAGGGACGGGACTCAAGTGCAGGAGCCCACCCGTGGCCGCTACCGCAGAGCAGCACAGGTACCTGCGGCCGTCCCCCCCTGGGCCGGGCCTGCTGGCACTGCCCGGCCCAGCCCCGCGCTTGGAGCAGGCCATGGAACGTCCCTCTCTTCCCGCCCTTCCTTCTGCTGCAGACACTGTGGAGGCTCCTGCGCCTTCGGCGCAGAAACACCGGCGGCACCAGCACCGAGGGCACGGCCCAGCCTGACTCCAGGCCCTGCGAGCTGCAGGCAGAGCCTGCTCCCAGCTCAGCCTCCTCTGATCTGGCAGCAAGCTCAGACTGGGAAACAGATGAGGACGGCTGGGCGGAGGCTGACATGCCTCTGACTCAGGGCAGGGCCACCACACACACCCAGGCTCAGGCCATCCCAGAGACCGAGGCCATGCCCACACTGACCATGACTCCTGCACCCGCTCCGGAGTTTTTCCAGCAGGCTGCTGCTCCTCTGCAGCAGGTAAGCAGCCTGGGACCAGGGCTGAAGTCCTCCTAGGATCACATGGCCCCTCAAGCTCCGTCCGCTGGCTCTCCTCAGCCTTTGAGGCCATCACAGCGGGGTGGGAAGGCAAGCACTTCTTTGGGCAAGCTGGGGAAGTTGCTCCCTTGGACAGCACTCCAATCTTCCCCATGCCGCCTCCTCCAGGTGCTAGCCATGGTGAGGGGCATTCTTCAGAGCCTGGCGTCCTGTGTCACCGTGGACGCCGGGCTGCAAATGCAAATTCTGGCCCTGACTGAAGAACACCCTGATCTCGTGGTGATGAGCCTGCTGTACTGCGCCCCAACGTGTGACAGGTACGGGGCACAAGTGCCTCGAGAGTCCAGTGCTCACCGGCCCGTGGGGCCCCTGGCCCTGTACAGCCTGTCCGGCGGGCTCTGCCAGACAGGCGGAGAGCTGCGGGAGCCTCGGGCCCCTCTGTTTCCTGCGCCTCTGCCACGCTCCCTCCCTGCCCCTCAGGGCACCGGGGCTCTGTCACCCGGCGCCACGCAGCCCCACGGGGCGCGGTGCTGACGCACAGCTCTGCTCCCACAGAGCCGCCGCGCTGATGTGGAGAGCCATCGGCACCTCGGAAGTGGCCGCCGAGGAGGTGCTTCCAGCGCTGCTCTCTGCCGTGGAGGAGCAGCCCCCTTTCAGCAGCGTTTTCTGCAGCGGGGACAACGAGGCCATCTTTGCCCTGGCTGTGAGTTTCTGGAGCTGGCATTTGCTGGCCCTCCAGTTTTCCTCTCCAGCAGTTCTCCATGCTCTCCCCCAGCCTGCAGCTCCCTGCCTGGGCTGAAAGCTGGCCTAGGGGCAGCAGGCTGGGTGATCCCCCTGCCTCTCCCCTCGGGCCCTGCCTCAAGGACACCCTGACACGGAGTGCTGCCTCAGCGTGCTTTGTCTCTTGCAGGCAAGTCTGGTGCTGTGGAGGATCGCCCCCATGTCTGAGTGGCACTATGCCCTTCTCCTCCATTCGCCCCAGCTGTTGGTGGCTCTGTTCCTGCAAATCGTCACCACCACAGAGCGCATGCCAGAGGACAATGAGGCGCGGAGCTTCTGGGGAGCGTGCCAGGAGGAACACAGCCTTCCCAGCGAGCCCAACAGGTGCCAGTTGCCCTGTCCTTCCCACGCCCTCGTGGCCAGGGCCAGCGCTCCCAGCGTGACCTGGCCTTTGCTCGGCATGCAGGTTTGCAGCGCAGACCATGAAGGCTCTGCTCTCCAGACTGGCCTTTGACAACAAGCTGGTGGCTCTGGAGCACAAGCAGGTCTGGGAGAAGCTGCTCTCTGCCGACACGCAGCACTATGCAGCAGGTCTGCTGGCAAGGTGAGATCCCCTACTCCCCACCACCACCGCCAGCATTTGTGCCCTGTGCCCGGAGTGCCCCACACAGTCCCTGCGGTTGGAAGCGAGAGGGCCTTGTCACCGAGGGAGGCTCGAGCACACTGGAAGAGGTTGGGAGAGGAGGATGCCCAGGAGCAGCCGCCTCCCAAGGGGCCCATGTGCCCTTGCAGAGCGCTGGGGAAATACCAGACCTCTGGGAGTCACTCCTGGGAGAGGTTTGCCCACCAGCTCAGGGCCTTGGTGCCTTTTTCCCCTGCCAGGGAGATGCGCCATGGCTTGACGCCCTTGTGTCCCTTCATGGCCTCGCACCTGCTCAGCCTGCTCATCGGGAAGCGGCCACGCTGGCATCTGCCTGCCCTGGCCTTCTTGGTGGAGGTGAGCCTGATGGCCAGCGCTGCCTGGCTCAGCTGCCTCCCAGCTCTCAGGCCTCTGGTAGCTGCAGCCGCCTGGGACGCCGCCCGCCCCCGCTGCTGCTGCTGCCTGGGCCCGGCCCCGTGCGGCTCCGGGCTCCTGCCGGCTGGCTCCCCTGGCACTGCCCTCCTGTGCCTTTCAGCTCCTCGAGTGCCTGGACTTGAGCCAACACGGTCCCAGTGCCCTGGCGGTGGTATCCAGGCACCTGCCCAGCCAGTGCAGGGACGGGCTGCGCCTGGCGCTCCGAGGCCTCGCGGTGCTCAGCAAGGAGCCCTCGCTGGTGAGAAGGGGGCAGTGGCTGAAGCCGCGCTGGCAGCATCGTGTGGCTGGGCAATGCAGACCTCTGGGCTTGGCTGGCCTTTGGCAGCAGAGGCAGCTGCTCCCAGCTCTCCTGCCTCCCGCTTCAGCTGCCCCAGTGGCCCAAGCGGCTGTTGGTGCTGCGGCCAGGCACGGCTTCACAGCACAGCCCCGTCTTGCACACAGGCCGGAGGAATACGCGGCCTGTATCAACACCTGCTGCAGCAGCTGGCTGATCCAGATGCAGAGATGGTCTGGATGACCCTGTGTGCGCTCAGGGATATGCTCCAGGACAAAGACCTCAAGCCACCCAGCGTCACCGCCCTGAAGCTGGCTGAGCCCCTCCTGCAACACTTTGAGAACGTAAGGCTCTGCGCCCCCAGCCAAGGGCACTGGACGCTGCCTGCAACCTTTGTGCTCTGTGTGTAGAGATTTGGGCTTTTGGCCCAATGGGCCTGCAGTAGCTGGTGCTTAGGACTTTTCCTACCCTTCCAGGACAACAGCCACGTGCGGCTGCTCTCCATTCAGCTCTTCTGCAAGGTGATGGAGCTGGTAGAGGAAGAGGGGGAAAATCCTCCCATGACAATCGTGAGCCAGAGCCTGCTCCCTCTCTTCTTGCACTGGCACGATGAGAACCTGCATGTGGCCCAGGTGAGGTTTTGCATGATGCGGCCGCATCCCTGGCAGGGGGCTGGGCCGCCCTGGCGCCTGGCAGGCTCCAGCCTCAACTGGCCTTGGCACAGGGTCACGGGTCCCGTGCCCTGGGCTCAGGTGCCACCTGCGGCTCTCTGCTGCTCTCCAGGCCTCTGGCGAAGCCCTGCTTGGTGCGGCACGCTTCCTGAGGAGTGACCTCGAGCAGCTGCTGATGAAGGGGCAGCGGATGCAGTTCGCCGAGCGCCTGGTAAGGACAGCCCGGGAGCCCCAGCCACAGGCTGGAGAAGCCCCCCTGCCCCCGGTGCTCGGTGCGGGGGGCCAGCAGCTGTGCCCCCGCCCGGCGCCGCAGCCGGGCCCGCCGGCCTGCGCCCCCCACGCCGCTCCCTGCCCCGGGCCGTGCGGGCCGGCTCGGCCGCTGCTGGGCGCAGGGAGCGCCCGGCCGAGGGGCAGAGGCCGCAGCGAGCCTTCCCTGTCGGTGCTCCCCGCAGCTGCTGCAGGACGAGAGCCGAGCGGCCGAGCACCTGCGCTGGGCCCTGCCGCACCTGCGGAGCCCACAGAAGCCCGTGCGCCAGGCGGCCGTCGGGATCATCGGTGAGCCCCGAGCCCGGCGCCCCTCCCCGCCCCCGGCCCGGCTGCTGCCCCGGCTACAGCGGCAGCCGCGCCCGGGCCGCTGCAGCCCCGCCCGCCCTCGGCGCTGCCGCCGCCCTCCCGCAGCCAGCCGTGCCCTCGGGCGGCAGCGCGCGGCAGGGGCCGGCAGGAGCCCTGCCCGGCCAGGAGGGCGTGCGGCCGCAGGGCTGGCAGCGCCTGTGCCGGGCAGCTGTGCCGCCCGGCACCGACACGCGCTCTGTCTTGCCAGGGCTGGCCGGAGTGCTCGTCACGGGGCAGAAGGAGGAGCTCCAGGTCATCAGCGAGGGTGAGTCAGGGCAGCCGCGGGGCAGCGAGCATCGCCGGGGGCAGCTGCACATCCCGGCCCCGGAGCTACAACCCGTGCCCGGGCTGCGGAGGGCTCTGCTCCCTGTGCGGGCGAGGGGCGGCGGGGGCACAGCCCAGAGAGCTGCCAGCGAAACGTGGGCGATCCGTGACCAACACCTTCCGGCCGAAGCCCTGGCAAGAGCCGGCTGGGATGGGCCTGGCAGGAGGCTTTCCTTGGATTCCCTCAATCTGGCCTCTGACCGTGGCTCTGTTCCTCTCTCTTCCAGCTCTTCAAGCCCTGAGAGAAGATGACAGCCCATCCTGCATCAGCGTACTCATTCAGCTGACCTTCCAAAGAAGATCTGCAGGACTTCTTGCGTCTGCTGGATCAGATGTACCGGCATCCCTCGGCCATCTCCAGCTCCCGTTGCAGATGGGAGCAGCTGCAGAGCAGGATGCACCAGCTGCAGCTCCAGGCACAGCTCTAGCTGCTCAGAGCTGAGCCTGTGGGAAGCTCCAGGAGATCCTGCCATCTCTCTCCCTGTTGGCAGCTCCCTCCCTCCAGCTCTCAGACCCTGCCCATCCGCTTTTTTTGTCTCCCAGATCACCCCTTTGCTTTGCTTTCCCTTAATAAAGAGTTTGGATTTTTCCAAAACCTTTTCCAAAACCTTAAGAGTGTCTTGGTGTTCCCTGGGAAATGCAGGCATTTGGAGAAATGCCTTTGGAAGAGAGGGGCTTGCTTCTCAAGCAAAGTGCTTCCCCAGGCGCCCCCAATGAGGTAGTGAGCCGTCTCCCTTTGGCTCCCTGCGCTCCTTTCCGTCTTTGAGGCCCCTCGCACTTGGCGGAGGGGCCTGGCAAGGGAGAAGACTGTGAGAGCAGCTTTGGCATCTGCCTGGGCCTGCGGAGACCCCGCCAAGCAGCAGCGGCAGGGCGTGTTCCCTGCCTTTGAGCCCAGCACAGAGCAGGATCATCTCTGTCCAGCCGAGAGCCCCAAATCTCTCTCAGAGAGCTGTGAATTCAAAGGCCTTTATGCACACATTAATGCCATCTTCCCTCTCTGGTGTGTTTTAACTCTTGGCAAGATGCGTTTGCCTCTTGCTTGCTGGAAGCTGCTCTGCTCCAGGGCCGGCACCGAGCTGGGCTGTGCGGGCCGGGCAGCGTGGAGAGTCCTTCCCCAAGCACTTGGCCGGGCTTGGGGAGTGTCCGGGCTTGCGTCAGACACTCGGGGCAAGGGATTCCGTCCAACCGGGGCCACCTTGGGTGGGGAGGGGCTGGCCCCGGGGCACATGGCAGCGTGTCCAAGGGCCCTTTGTGACACGGTGCAGCAGGGTCACCGAGTGGAACGGGGCGTCAGAGCAGCCCTTTGTGACACGCGCTGACATAGGTGCCGGCGGCGCCGTGGCCACGCCACAGTGCTAGGTGCACGCGACGGGACAGGACGGGACAGAGCGGTGCTGTGAGGAGCCCCCGCACAGCCGGCTCATTCCTTGCTGACCCGGAGCTTTTCCGAGGCGTTCCTCCTGCGGCTGGCCTCACGGCCAGACCTCGGGACTCGGTGACTCGGAGCTTTTCCGAGGCATCTCCCATCCCTGCGGCCGGTGCCCTCGTGGCCAGGCCGTGGGACTTGGTGACCTCCAGCGTTCCTGAGGAGTCTCCTGTCATTGTGGCAGGAGCCCTCGAGAACAGAGTGCAGGACTTGCTGTCCTGTAATCTTCCTGAGGCTCCTCTGTCGCAGGTACCTGCAAGGCAGGACTGCGGCACTCGCTGACTCGGACCCTTGACAGGGCATCTGTGTCCAAGGTGCCCTCGAGGTCAGGCAGCGGGATGGCAGGCAGACTGCTTGGCCTGTTCAAGGGGCTTCGGGGCAAGAAAAGCAAAGGCCCTGCAGCTGCCCCAGCACAGCAGCCTGCAGAGCCGGAGCAGTTGCAGCCGCTGCAGTACGGTGAGTGGCGGAGCTGGGCCGCAGGGCTCGTGCCTGCAGCCAGTCTGGCTCCATCCCATCCCATCCCATCCCATCCCATCCCATCCCATCCCATCCCATCCCATCCCATCCCATCCCATCCCATCCCATCCCATCCCATCCCTGTGGACAGGGCCACAGACAGGATGGGACAGGGGTCGGGGCTGCCCCCGCCGATGGCCGTGCTCCGGCCCCCGGAGCTGTCCCTGCCTGGGCAGCGCAGGGCTGGGCTGTGTTCTCCGGCCTCTCCCGCCGCCCCTCAGCTCTGGCTGCGCTCGCTCTTTGACAGATGCAGCCAGGGACGGGACTCAAGTGCAGGAGCCCACCCGTGGCCGCTACCGCAGAGCAGCACAGGTACCTGCGGCCGTCCCCCCCTGGGCCGGGCCTGCTGGCACTGCCCGGCCCAGCCCCGCGCTTGGAGCAGGCCATGGAACGTCCCTCTCTTCCCGCCCTTCCTTCTGCTGCAGACACTGTGGAGGCTCCTGCGCCTTCGGCGCAGAAACACCGGCGGCACCAGCACCGAGGGCACGGCCCAGCCTGACTCCAGGCCCTGCGAGCTGCAGGCAGAGCCTGCTCCCAGCTCAGCCTCCTCTGATCTGGCAGCAAGCTCAGACTGGGAAACAGATGAGGACGGCTGGGCGGAGGCTGACATGCCTCTGACTCAGGGCAGGGCCACCACACACACCCAGGCTCAGGCCATCCCAGAGACCGAGGCCATGCCCACACTGACCATGACTCCTGCACCCGCTCCGGAGTTTTTCCAGCAGGCTGCTGCTCCTCTGCAGCAGGTAAGCAGCCTGGGACCAGGGCTGAAGTCCTCCTAGGATCACATGGCCCCTCAAGCTCCGTCCGCTGGCTCTCCTCAGCCTTTGAGGCCATCACAGCGGGGTGGGAAGGCAAGCACTTCTTTGGGCAAGCTGGGGAAGTTGCTCCCTTGGACAGCACTCCAATCTTCCCCATGCCGCCTCCTCCAGGTGCTAGCCATGGTGAGGGGCATTCTTCAGAGCCTGGCGTCCTGTGTCACCGTGGACGCCGGGCTGCAAATGCAAATTCTGGCCCTGACTGAAGAACACCCTGATCTCGTGGTGATGAGCCTGCTGTACTGCGCCCCAACGTGTGACAGGTACGGGGCACAAGTGCCTCGAGAGTCCAGTGCTCACCGGCCCGTGGGGCCCCTGGCCCTGTACAGCCTGTCCGGCGGGCTCTGCCAGACAGGCGGAGAGCTGCGGGAGCCTCGGGCCCCTCTGTTTCCTGCGCCTCTGCCACGCTCCCTCCCTGCCCCTCAGGGCACCGGGGCTCTGTCACCCGGCGCCACGCAGCCCCACGGGGCGCGGTGCTGACGCACAGCTCTGCTCCCACAGAGCCGCCGCGCTGATGTGGAGAGCCATCGGCACCTCGGAAGTGGCCGCCGAGGAGGTGCTTCCAGCGCTGCTCTCTGCCGTGGAGGAGCAGCCCCCTTTCAGCAGCGTTTTCTGCAGCGGGGACAACGAGGCCATCTTTGCCCTGGCTGTGAGTTTCTGGAGCTGGCATTTGCTGGCCCTCCAGTTTTCCTCTCCAGCAGTTCTCCATGCTCTCCCCCAGCCTGCAGCTCCCTGCCTGGGCTGAAAGCTGGCCTAGGGGCAGCAGGCTGGGTGATCCCCCTGCCTCTCCCCTCGGGCCCTGCCTCAAGGACACCCTGACACGGAGTGCTGCCTCAGCGTGCTTTGTCTCTTGCAGGCAAGTCTGGTGCTGTGGAGGATCGCCCCCATGTCTGAGTGGCACTATGCCCTTCTCCTCCATTCGCCCCAGCTGTTGGTGGCTCTGTTCCTGCAAATCGTCACCACCACAGAGCGCATGCCAGAGGACAATGAGGCGCGGAGCTTCTGGGGAGCGTGCCAGGAGGAACACAGCCTTCCCAGCGAGCCCAACAGGTGCCAGTTGCCCTGTCCTTCCCACGCCCTCGTGGCCAGGGCCAGCGCTCCCAGCGTGACCTGGCCTTTGCTCGGCATGCAGGTTTGCAGCGCAGACCATGAAGGCTCTGCTCTCCAGACTGGCCTTTGACAACAAGCTGGTGGCTCTGGAGCACAAGCAGGTCTGGGAGAAGCTGCTCTCTGCCGACACGCAGCACTATGCAGCAGGTCTGCTGGCAAGGTGAGATCCCCTACTCCCCACCACCACCGCCAGCATTTGTGCCCTGTGCCCGGAGTGCCCCACACAGTCCCTGCGGTTGGAAGCGAGAGGGCCTTGTCACCGAGGGAGGCTCGAGCACACTGGAAGAGGTTGGGAGAGGAGGATGCCCAGGAGCAGCCGCCTCCCAAGGGGCCCATGTGCCCTTGCAGAGCGCTGGGGAAATACCAGACCTCTGGGAGTCACTCCTGGGAGAGGTTTGCCCACCAGCTCAGGGCCTTGGTGCCTTTTTCCCCTGCCAGGGAGATGCGCCATGGCTTGACGCCCTTGTGTCCCTTCATGGCCTCGCACCTGCTCAGCCTGCTCATCGGGAAGCGGCCACGCTGGCATCTGCCTGCCCTGGCCTTCTTGGTGGAGGTGAGCCTGATGGCCAGCGCTGCCTGGCTCAGCTGCCTCCCAGCTCTCAGGCCTCTGGTAGCTGCAGCCGCCTGGGACGCCGCCCGCCCCCGCTGCTGCTGCTGCCTGGGCCCGGCCCCGTGCGGCTCCGGGCTCCTGCCGGCTGGCTCCCCTGGCACTGCCCTCCTGTGCCTTTCAGCTCCTCGAGTGCCTGGACTTGAGCCAACACGGTCCCAGTGCCCTGGCGGTGGTATCCAGGCACCTGCCCAGCCAGTGCAGGGACGGGCTGCGCCTGGCGCTCCGAGGCCTCGTGGTGCTCAGCAAGGAGCCCTCGCTGGTGAGAAGGGGGCAGTGGCTGAAGCCGCGCTGGCAGCATCGTGTGGCTGGGCAATGCAGACCTCTGGGCTTGGCTGGCCTTTGGCAGCAGAGGCAGCTGCTCCCAGCTCTCCTGCCTCCCGCTTCAGCTGCCCCAGTGGCCCAAGCGGCTGTTGGTGCTGCGGCCAGGCACGGCTTCACAGCACAGCCCCGTCTTGCACACAGGCCGGAGGAATACGCGGCCTGTATCAACACCTGCTGCAGCAGCTGGCTGATCCAGATGCAGAGATGGTCTGGATGACCCTGTGTGCGCTCAGGGATATGCTCCAGGACAAAGACCTCAAGCCACCCAGCGTCACCGCCCTGAAGCTGGCTGAGCCCCTCCTGCAACACTTTGAGAACGTAAGGCTCTGCGCCCCCAGCCAAGGGCACTGGACGCTGCCTGCAACCTTTGTGCTCTGTGTGTAGAGATTTGGGCTTTTGGCCCAATGGGCCTGCAGTAGCTGGTGCTTAGGACTTTTCCTACCCTTCCAGGACAACAGCCACGTGCGGCTGCTCTCCATTCAGCTCTTCTGCAAGGTGATGGAGCTGGTAGAGGAAGAGGGGGAAAATCCTCCCATGACAATCGTGAGCCAGAGCCTGCTCCCTCTCTTCTTGCACTGGCACGATGAGAACCTGCATGTGGCCCAGGTGAGGTTTTGCATGATGCGGCCGCATCCCTGGCAGGGGGCTGGGCCGCCCTGGCGCCTGGCAGGCTCCAGCCTCACCTGGCCTTGGCACAGGGTCACGGGTCCCGTGCCCTGGGCTCAGGTGCCACCTGCGGCTCTCTGCTGCTCTCCAGGCCTCTGGCGAAGCCCTGCTTGGTGCGGCACGCTTCCTGAGGAGTGACCTCGAGCAGCTGCTGATGAAGGGGCAGCGGATGCAGTTCGCCGAGCGCCTGGTAAGGACAGCCCGGGAGCCCCAGCCACAGGCTGGAGAAGCCCCCCTGCCCCCGGTGCTCGGTGCGGGGGGCCGGCAGCTGTGCCCCCGCCCGGCGCCGCAGCCGGGCCCGCCGGCCTGCGCCCCCCACGCCGCTCCCTGCCCCGGGCCGTGCGGGCCGGCTCGGCCGCTGCTGGGCGCAGGGAGCGCCCGGCCGAGGGGCAGAGGCCGCAGCGAGCCTTCCCTGTCGGTGCTCCCCGCAGCTGCTGCAGGACGAGAGCCGAGCGGCCGAGCACCTGCGCTGGGCCCTGCCGCACCTGCGGAGCCCACAGAGGCCCGTGCGCCAGGCGGCCGTCGGGATCATCGGTGAGCCCCGAGCCCGGCGCCCCTCCCCGCCCCCGGCCCGGCTGCTGCCCCGGCTACAGCGGCAGCCGTGCCCGGGCCGCTGCAGCCCCGCCCGCCCTCGGCGCTGCCGCCGCCCTCCCGCAGCCAGCCGTGCCCTCGGGCGGCAGCGCGCGGCAGGGGCCGGCAGGAGCCCTGCCCGGCCAGGAGGGCGTGCGGCCGCAGGGCTGGCAGCGCCCGTGCCGGGCAGCTGTGCCGCCCGGCACCGACACGGGCTCTGTCTTGCCAGGGCTGGCCGGAGTGCTCGTCACGGGGCAGAAGGAGGAGCTCCAGGTCATCAGCGAGGGTGAGTCAGGGCAGCCGCGGGGCAGCGAGCATCGCCGGGGGCAGCTGCACATCCCGGCCCCGGAGCTACAACCCGTGCCCGGGCTGCGGAGGGCTCTGCTCCCTGTGCGGGCGAGGGGCGGCGGGGGCACAGCCCAGAGAGCTGCCAGCGAAACGTGGGCGATCCGTGACCAACACCTTGCGGCCGAAGCCCTGGCAAGAGCCGGCTGGGATGGGCCTGGCAGGAGGCTTTCCTGGGATTCCCTCAATCTGGCCTCTGACCGTGGCTCTGTTCCTCTCTCTTCCAGCTCTTCAAGCCCTGAGAGAAGATGACAGCCCATCCTGCATCAGCGTACTCATTCAGCTGACCTTCCAAAGAAGATCTGCAGGACTTCTTGCGTCTGCTGGATCAGATGTACCGGCATCCCTCGGCCATCTCCAGCTCCCGTTGCAGATGGGAGCAGCTGCAGAGCAGGATGCACCAGCTGCAGCTCCAGGCACAGCTCTAGCTGCTCAGAGCTGAGCCTGTGGGAAGCTCCAGGAGATCCTGCCATCTCTCTCCCTGTTGGCAGCTCCCTCCCTCCAGCTCTCAGACCCTGCCCATCCGCTTTTTTTGTCTCCCAGATCACCCCTTTGCTTTGCTTTCCCTTAATAAAGAGTTTGGATTTTTCCAAAACCTTTTCCAAAACCTTAAGAGTGTCTTGGTGTTCCCTGGGAAATGCAGGCATTTGGAGAAATGCCTTTGGAAGAGAGGGGCTTGCTTCTCAAGCAAAGTGCTTCCCCAGGCGCCCCCAATGAGGTAGTGAGCCGTCTCCCTTTGGCTCCCTGCGCTCCTTTCCGTCTTTGAGGCCCCTCGCACTTGGCGGAGGGGCCTGGCAAGGGAGAAGACTGTGAGAGCAGCTTTGGCATCTGCCTGGGCCTGCGGAGACCCCGCCAAGCAGCAGCGGCAGGGCGTGTTCCCTGCCTTTGAGCCCAGCACAGAGCAGGATCGTCTCTGTCCAGCCGAGAGCCCCAAATCTCTCTCAGAGAGCTGTGAATTCAAAGGCCTTTATGCACACATTAATGCCATCTTCCCTCTCTGGTGTGTTTTAACTCTTGGCAAGATGCGTTTGCCTCTTGCTTGCTGGAAGCTGCTCTGCTCCAGGGCCGGCACCAAGCTGGGCTGTGCGGGCCGGGCAGCGTGGAGAGTCCTTCCCCAAGCACTTGGCCGGGCTTGGGGAGTGTCCGGGCTTGCGTCAGACACTCGGGGCAAGGGATTCCGTCCAACCGGGGCCACCTTGGGTGGGGAGGGGCTGGCCCCGGGGCACATGGCAGCGTGTCCAAGGGCCCTTTGTGACACGGTGCAGCAGGGTCACCGAGTGGAACGGGGCGTCAGAGCAGCCCTTTGTGACACGCGCTGACATAGGTGCCGGCGGCGCCGTGGCCACGCCACAGTGCTAGGTGCACGCGATGGGACAGGACGGGACAGAGCGGTGCTGTGAGGAGCCCCCGCACAGCCGGCTCATTCCTTGCTGACCCGGAGCTTTTCCGAGGCGTTCCTCCTGCGGCTGGCCTCACGGCCAGACCTCGGGACTCGGTGACTCGGAGCTTTTCCGAGGCATCTCCCATCCCTGCGGCCGGTGCCCTCGTGGCCAGGCCGTGGGACTTGGTGACCTCCAGCGTTCCTGAGGAGTCTCCTGTCATTGTGGCAGGAGCCCTCGAGAACAGAGTGCAGGACTTGCTGTCCTGTAATCTTCCTGAGGCTCCTCTGTCGCAGGTACCTGCAAGGCAGGACTGCGGCACTCGCTGACTCGGACCCTTGACAGGGCATCTGTGTCCAAGGTGCCCTCGAGGTCAGGCAGCGGGATGGCAGGCAGACTGCTCGGCCTGTTCAAGGGGCTTCGGGGCAAGAAAAGCAAAGGCCCTACAGCTGCCCCAGCACAGCAGCCTGCAGAGCCGGAGCAGTTGCAGCCGCTGCAGTACGGTGAGTGGCGGAGCTGGGCCGCAGGGCTCGTGCCTGCAGCCAGTCTGGCTCCATCCCATCCCATCCCATCCCATCCCATCCCATCCCATCCCATCCCATCCCATCCCATCCCATCCCATCCCATCCCATCCCATCCCATCCCATCCCTGTGGACAGGGCCACAGACAGGATGGGACAGGGGTCGGGGCTGCCCCCGCCGATGGCCGTGCTCCGGCCCCCGGAGCTGTCCCTGCCTGGGCAGCGCAGGGCTGGGCTGTGTTCTCCGGCCTCTCCCGCCGCCCCTCAGCTCTGGCTGCGCTCGCTCTTTGACAGATGCAGCCAGGGACGGGACTCAAGTGCAGGAGCCCACCCGTGGCCGCTACCGCAGAGCAGCACAGGTACCTGCGGCCGTCCCCCCCTGGGCCGGGCCTGCTGGCACTGCCCGGCCCAGCCCCGCGCTTGGAGCAGGCCATGGAACGTCCCTCTCTTCCCGCCCTTCCTTCTGCTGCAGACACTGTGGAGGCTCCTGCGCCTTCGGCGCAGAAACACCGGCGGCACCAGCACCGAGGGCACGGCCCAGCCTGACTCCAGGCCCTGCGAGCTGCAGGCAGAGCCTGCTCCCAGCTCAGCCTCCTCTGATCTGGCAGCAAGCTCAGACTGGGAAACAGATGAGGACGGCTGGGCGGAGGCTGACATGCCTCTGACTCAGGGCAGGGCCACCACACACACCCAGGCTCAGGCCATCCCAGAGACCGAGGCCATGCCCACACTGACCATGACTCCTGCACCCGCTCCGGAGTTTTTCCAGCAGGCTGCTGCTCCTCTGCAGCAGGTAAGCAGCCTGGGACCAGGGCTGAAGTCCTCCTAGGATCACATGGCCCCTCAAGCTCCGTCCGCTGGCTCTCCTCAGCCTTTGAGGCCATCACAGCGGGGTGGGAAGGCAAGCACTTCTTTGGGCAAGCTGGGGAAGTTGCTCCCTTGGACAGCACTCCAATCTTCCCCATGCCGCCTCCTCCAGGTGCTAGCCATGGTGAGGGGCATTCTTCAGAGCCTGGCGTCCTGTGTCACCGTGGACGCCGGGCTGCAAATGCAAATTCTGGCCCTGACTGAAGAACACCCTGATCTCGTGGTGATGAGCCTGCTGTACTGCGCCCCAACGTGTGACAGGTACGGGGCACAAGTGCCTCGAGAGTCCAGTGCTCACCGGCCCGTGGGGCCCCTGGCCCTGTACAGCCTGTCCGGCGGGCTCTGCCAGACAGGCGGAGAGCTGCGGGAGCCTCGGGCCCCTCTGTTTCCTGCGCCTCTGCCACGCTCCCTCCCTGCCCCTCAGGGCACCGGGGCTCTGTCACCCGGCGCCACGCAGCCCCACGGGGCGCGGTGCTGACGCACAGCTCTGCTCCCACAGAGCCGCCGCGCTGATGTGGAGAGCCATCGGCACCTCGGAAGTGGCCGCCGAGGAGGTGCTTCCAGCGCTGCTCTCTGCCGTGGAGGAGCAGCCCCCTTTCAGCAGCGTTTTCTGCAGCGGGGACAACGAGGCCATCTTTGCCCTGGCTGTGAGTTTCTGGAGCTGGCATTTGCTGGCCCTCCAGTTTTCCTCTCCAGCAGTTCTCCATGCTCTCCCCCAGCCTGCAGCTCCCTGCCTGGGCTGAAAGCTGGCCTAGGGGCAGCAGGCTGGGTGATCCCCCTGCCTCTCCCCTCGGGCCCTGCCTCAAGGACACCCTGACACGGAGTGCTGCCTCAGCGTGCTTTGTCTCTTGCAGGCAAGTCTGGTGCTGTGGAGGATCGCCCCCATGTCTGAGTGGCACTATGCCCTTCTCCTCCATTCGCCCCAGCTGTTGGTGGCTCTGTTCCTGCAAATCGTCACCACCACAGAGCGCATGCCAGAGGACAATGAGGCGCGGAGCTTCTGGGGAGCGTGCCAGGAGGAACACAGCCTTCCCAGCGAGCCCAACAGGTGCCAGTTGCCCTGTCCTTCCCACGCCCTCGTGGCCAGGGCCAGCGCTCCCAGCGTGACCTGGCCTTTGCTCGGCATGCAGGTTTGCAGCGCAGACCATGAAGGCTCTGCTCTCCAGACTGGCCTTTGACAACAAGCTGGTGGCTCTGGAGCACAAGCAGGTCTGGGAGAAGCTGCTCTCTGCCGACACGCAGCACTATGCAGCAGGTCTGCTGGCAAGGTGAGATCCCCTACTCCCCACCACCACCGCCAGCATTTGTGCCCTGTGCCCGGAGTGCCCCACACAGTCCCTGCGGTTGGAAGCGAGAGGGCCTTGTCACCGAGGGAGGCTCGAGCACACTGGAAGAGGTTGGGAGAGGAGGATGCCCAGGAGCAGCCGCCTCCCAAGGGGCCCATGTGCCCTTGCAGAGCGCTGGGGAAATACCAGACCTCTGGGAGTCACTCCTGGGAGAGGTTTGCCCACCAGCTCAGGGCCTTGGTGCCTTTTTCCCCTGCCAGGGAGATGCGCCATGGCTTGACGCCCTTGTGTCCCTTCATGGCCTCGCACCTGCTCAGCCTGCTCATCGGGAAGCGGCCACGCTGGCATCTGCCTGCCCTGGCCTTCTTGGTGGAGGTGAGCCTGATGGCCAGCGCTGCCTGGCTCAGCTGCCTCCCAGCTCTCAGGCCTCTGGTAGCTGCAGCCGCCTGGGACGCCGCCCGCCCCCGCTGCTGCTGCTGCCTGGGCCCGGCCCCGTGCGGCTCCGGGCTCCTGCCGGCTGGCTCCCCTGGCACTGCCCTCCTGTGCCTTTCAGCTCCTCGAGTGCCTGGACTTGAGCCAACACGGTCCCAGTGCCCTGGCGGTGGTATCCAGGCACCTGCCCAGCCAGTGCAGGGACGGGCTGCGCCTGGCGCTCCGAGGCCTCGTGGTGCTCAGCAAGGAGCCCTCGCTGGTGAGAAGGGGGCAGTGGCTGAAGCCGCGCTGGCAGCATCGTGTGGCTGGGCAATGCAGACCTCTGGGCTTGGCTGGCCTTTGGCAGCAGAGGCAGCTGCTCCCAGCTCTCCTGCCTCCCGCTTCAGCTGCCCCAGTGGCCCAAGCGGCTGTTGGTGCTGCGGCCAGGCACGGCTTCACAGCACAGCCCCGTCTTGCACACAGGCCGGAGGAATACGCGGCCTGTATCAACACCTGCTGCAGCAGCTGGCTGATCCAGATGCAGAGATGGTCTGGATGACCCTGTGTGCGCTCAGGGATATGCTCCAGGACAAAGACCTCAAGCCACCCAGCGTCACCGCCCTGAAGCTGGCTGAGCCCCTCCTGCAACACTTTGAGAACGTAAGGCTCTGCGCCCCCAGCCAAGGGCACTGGACGCTGCCTGCAACCTTTGTGCTCTGTGTGTAGAGATTTGGGCTTTTGGCCCAATGGGCCTGCAGTAGCTGGTGCTTAGGACTTTTCCTACCCTTCCAGGACAACAGCCACGTGCGGCTGCTCTCCATTCAGCTCTTCTGCAAGGTGATGGAGCTGGTAGAGGAAGAGGGGGAAAATCCTCCCATGACAATCGTGAGCCAGAGCCTGCTCCCTCTCTTCTTGCACTGGCACGATGAGAACCTGCATGTGGCCCAGGTGAGGTTTTGCATGATGCGGCCGCATCCCTGGCAGGGGGCTGGGCCGCCCTGGCGCCTGGCAGGCTCCAGCCTCACCTGGCCTTGGCACAGGGTCACGGGTCCCGTGCCCTGGGCTCAGGTGCCACCTGCGGCTCTCTGCTGCTCTCCAGGCCTCTGGCGAAGCCCTGCTTGGTGCGGCACGCTTCCTGAGGAGTGACCTCGAGCAGCTGCTGATGAAGGGGCAGCGGATGCAGTTCGCCGAGCGCCTGGTAAGGACAGCCCGGGAGCCCCAGCCACAGGCTGGAGAAGCCCCCCTGCCCCCGGTGCTCGGTGCGGGGGGCCGGCAGCTGTGCCCCCGCCCGGCGCCGCAGCCGGGCCCGCCGGCCTGCGCCCCCCACGCCGCTCCCTGCCCCGGGCCGTGCGGGCCGGCTCGGCCGCTGCTGGGCGCAGGGAGCGCCCGGCCGAGGGGCAGAGGCCGCAGCGAGCCTTCCCTGTCGGTGCTCCCCGCAGCTGCTGCAGGACGAGAGCCGAGCGGCCGAGCACCTGCGCTGGGCCCTGCCGCGCCTGCGGAGCCCACAGAGGCCCGTGCGCCAGGCGGCCGTCGGGATCATCGGTGAGCCCCGAGCCCGGCGCCCCTCCCCGCCCCCGGCCCGGCTGCTGCCCCGGCTACAGCGGCAGCCGTGCCCGGGCCGCTGCAGCCCCGCCCGCCCTCGGCGCTGCCGCCGCCCTCCCGCAGCCAGCCGTGCCCTCGGGCGGCAGCGCGCGGCAGGGGCCGGCAGGAGCCCTGCCCGGCCAGGAGGGCGTGCGGCCGCAGGGCTGGCAGCGCCCGTGCCGGGCAGCTGTGCCGCCCGGCACCGACACGGGCTCTGTCTTGCCAGGGCTGGCCGGAGTGCTCGTCACGGGGCAGAAGGAGGAGCTCCAGGTCATCAGCGAGGGTGAGTCAGGGCAGCCGCGGGGCAGCGAGCATCGCCGGGGGCAGCTGCACATCCCGGCCCCGGAGCTACAACCCGTGCCCGGGCTGCGGAGGGCTCTGCTCCCTGTGCGGGCGAGGGGCGGCGGGGGCACAGCCCAGAGAGCTGCCAGCGAAACGTGGGCGATCCGTGACCAACACCTTGCGGCCGAAGCCCTGGCAAGAGCCGGCTGGGATGGGCCTGGCAGGAGGCTTTCCTGGGATTCCCTCAATCTGGCCTCTGACCGTGGCTCTGTTCCTCTCTCTTCCAGCTCTTCAAGCCCTGAGAGAAGATGACAGCCCATCCTGCATCAGCGTACTCATTCAGCTGACCTTCCAAAGAAGATCTGCAGGACTTCTTGCGTCTGCTGGATCAGATGTACCGGCATCCCTCGGCCATCTCCAGCTCCCGTTGCAGATGGGAGCAGCTGCAGAGCAGGATGCACCAGCTGCAGCTCCAGGCACAGCTCTAGCTGCTCAGAGCTGAGCCTGTGGGAAGCTCCAGGAGATCCTGCCATCTCTCTCCCTGTTGGCAGCTCCCTCCCTCCAGCTCTCAGACCCTGCCCATCCGCTTTTTTTGTCTCCCAGATCACCCCTTTGCTTTGCTTTCCCTTAATAAAGAGTTTGGATTTTTCCAAAACCTTTTCCAAAACCTTAAGAGTGTCTTGGTGTTCCCTGGGAAATGCAGGCATTTGGAGAAATGCCTTTGGAAGAGAGGGGCTTGCTTCTCAAGCAAAGTGCTTCCCCAGGCGCCCCCAATGAGGTAGTGAGCCGTCTCCCTTTGGCTCCCTGCGCTCCTTTCCGTCTTTGAGGCCCCTCGCACTTGGCGGAGGGGCCTGGCAAGGGAGAAGACTGTGAGAGCAGCTTTGGCATCTGCCTGGGCCTGCGGAGACCCCGCCAAGCAGCAGCGGCAGGGCGTGTTCCCTGCCTTTGAGCCCAGCACAGAGCAGGATCGTCTCTGTCCAGCCGAGAGCCCCAAATCTCTCTCAGAGAGCTGTGAATTCAAAGGCCTTTATGCACACATTAATGCCATCTTCCCTCTCTGGTGTGTTTTAACTCTTGGCAAGATGCGTTTGCCTCTTGCTTGCTGGAAGCTGCTCTGCTCCAGGGCCGGCACCAAGCTGGGCTGTGCGGGCCGGGCAGCGTGGAGAGTCCTTCCCCAAGCACTTGGCCGGGCTTGGGGAGTGTCCGGGCTTGCGTCAGACACTCGGGGCAAGGGATTCCGTCCAACCGGGGCCACCTTGGGTGGGGAGGGGCTGGCCCCGGGGCACATGGCAGCGTGTCCAAGGGCCCTTTGTGACACGGTGCAGCAGGGTCACCGAGTGGAACGGGGCGTCAGAGCAGCCCTTTGTGACACGCGCTGACATAGGTGCCGGCGGCGCCGTGGCCACGCCACAGTGCTAGGTGCACGCGATGGGACAGGACGGGACAGAGCGGTGCTGTGAGGAGCCCCCGCACAGCCGGCTCATTCCTTGCTGACCCGGAGCTTTTCCGAGGCGTTCCTCCTGCGGCTGGCCTCACGGCCAGACCTCGGGACTCGGTGACTCGGAGCTTTTCCGAGGCATCTCCCATCCCTGCGGCCGGTGCCCTCGTGGCCAGGCCGTGGGACTTGGTGACCTCCAGCGTTCCTGAGGAGTCTCCTGTCATTGTGGCAGGAGCCCTCGAGAACAGAGTGCAGGACTTGCTGTCCTGTAATCTTCCTGAGGCTCCTCTGTCGCAGGTACCTGCAAGGCAGGACTGCGGCACTCGCTGACTCGGACCCTTGACAGGGCATCTGTGTCCAAGGTGCCCTCGAGGTCAGGCAGCGGGATGGCAGGCAGACTGCTCGGCCTGTTCAAGGGGCTTCGGGGCAAGAAAAGCAAAGGCCCTACAGCTGCCCCAGCACAGCAGCCTGCAGAGCCGGAGCAGTTGCAGCCGCTGCAGTACGGTGAGTGGCGGAGCTGGGCCGCAGGGCTCGTGCCTGCAGCCAGTCTGGCTCCATCCCATCCCATCCCATCCCATCCCATCCCATCCCATCCCATCCCATCCCATCCCATCCCATCCCATCCCATCCCATCCCATCCCATCCCATCCCATCCCATGCCCTCCCTGTGGACATGCCCACAGACAGGATGGGACAGGGGTCGGGGCTGCCCCCGCCGATGGCCGTGCTCCAGCCCCCGGAGCTGTCCCTGCCTGGGCAGCGCAGGGCTGGGCTGTGTTCTCCGGCCTCTCCCGCCGCCCCTCAGCTCTGGCTGCGCTCGCTCTTTGCCAGATGCAGCCAGGGACCGGACTCAAGTGCAGGAGCCCACCCGTGGCCGCTTCCGCAGAGCAGCACAGGTACCTGCGGCCGTCCCCACCTGGGCCGGGCCTGCTGGCACTGCCCGGCCCACCCCCGCGCTTGGAGCAGGCCATGGAACGTCCCTCTCTTCCCGCCCTTCCTTCTGCTGCAGACACTGTGGAGGCTCCTGCGCCTTCGGCGCAGAAACACCGGCGGCACCAGCACCGAGGGCACGGCCCAGCCTGACTCCAGGCCCTGCGAGCTGCAGGCAGAGCCTGCTCCCAGCTCAGCCTCCTCTGATCTGGCAGCAAGCTCAGACTGGGAAACAGACGAGGACGGCTGGGCGGAGGCTGACATGCCTCTGACTCAGGGCAGGGCCACCACACACACCCAGGCTCAGGCCATCCCAGAGACCGAGGCCATGCCCACACTGACCATGACTCCTGCACCCGCTCCGGAGTTTTTCCAGCAGGCTGCTGCTCCTCTGCAGCAGGTAAGCAGCCTGGGACCAGGGCTGAAGTCCTCCTAGGATCACATGGCCCCTCAAGCTCCGTCCGCTGGCTCTCCTCAGCCTTTGAGGCCATCACAGCAGGGTGGGAAGGCAAGCACTTCTTTGGGCAAGCTGGGGAAGTTGCTCCTTTGGACAGCACTCCAAGTCTTCCCCATGCCGCCTCCTCCAGGTGCTAGCCATGGTGAGGGGCATTCTTCAGAGCCTGGCGTCCTGTGTCACCGTGGACGCCGGGCTGCAAATGCAAATTCTGGCCCTGACTGAAGAACACCCTGATCTCGTGGTGATGAGCCTGCTGTACTGCGCCCCAACGTGTGACAGGTACGGGGCACAAGTGCCTCGAGAGTCCAGTGCTCACCGGCCCGTGGGGCCCCTGGCCCTGTACAGCCTGTCCGGCGGGCTCTGCCAGACAGGCGGAGAGCTGCGGGAGCCTCGGGCCCCTCTGTTTCCTGCGCCTCTGCCACGCTCCCTCCCTGCCCCTCAGGGCACCGGGGCTCTGTCACCCGGCGCCACGCAGCCCCACGGGGCGCGGTGCTGACGCACAGCTCTGCTCCCACAGAGCCGCCGCGCTGATGTGGAGAGCCATCGGCACCTCGGAAGTGGCCGCCGAGGAGGTGCTTCCAGCGCTGCTCTCTGCCGTGGAGGAGCAGCCCCCTTTCAGCAGCGTTTTCTGCAGCGGGGACAACGAGGCCATCTTTGCCCTGGCTGTGAGTTTCTGGAGCTGGCATTTGCTGGCCCTCCAGTTTTCCTCTCCAGCAGTTCTCCATGCTCTCCCCCAGCCTGCAGCTCCCTGCCTGGGCTGAAAGCTGGCCTAGGGGCAGCAGGCTGGGTGATCCCCCTGCCTCTCCCCTCGGGCCCTGCCTCAAGGACACCCTGACACGGAGTGCTGCCTCAGCGTGCTTTGTCTCTTGCAGGCAAGTCTGGTGCTGTGGAGGATCGCCCCCATGTCTGAGTGGCACTATGCCCTTCTCCTCCATTCGCCCCAGCTGTTGGTGGCTCTGTTCCTGCAAATCGTCACCACCACAGAGCGCATGCCAGAGGACGATGAGGCGCAGAGCTTCTGGGGAGCGTGCCGGGAGGAACACGGCCTTCCCAGCGAGCCCAACAGGTGCCAGTTGCCCTGTCCTTCCCACGCCCTCGTGGCCAGGGCCAGCGCTCCCAGCGTGACCTGGCCTTTGCTCGGCATGCAGGTTTGCAGCGCAGACCATGAAGGCTCTGCTCTCCAGACTGGCCTTTGACAACAAGCTGGTGGCTCTGGAGCACAAGCAGGTCTGGGAGAAGCTGCTCTCTGCCGACACGCAGCACTATGCAGCAGGTCTGCTGGCAAGGTGAGATCCCCTACTCCCCACCACCACCGCCAGCAGCCAGCATTTGTGACCTGTGCCCGGAGTGCCCCACACAGTCCCTGCGGTTGGAAGCGAGAGGGCCTTGTCACCGAGGGAGGCTCGAGCACACTGGAAGAGGTTGGGAGAGGAGGATGCCCAGGAGCAGCCGCCTCCCAAGGGGCCCATGTGCCCTTGCAGAGACCTCTGGGAGTCACTCCTGGGAGAGGTTTGCCCACCAACTCAGGGCCTTGGTGCCTTTTTCCCCTGCCAGGGAGATGCGCCATGGCTTGACGCCCTTGTGTCCCTTCATGGCCTCGCACCTGCTCAGCCTGCTCATCGGGAAGCGGCCACGCTGGCATCTGCCTGCCCTGGCCTTCTTGGTGGAGGTGAGCCTGATGGCCAGCGCTGCCTGGCTCAGCTGCCTCCCAGCTCTCAGGCCTCTGGTAGCTGCAGCCGCCTGGGACGCCGCCCGCCCCCGCTGCTGCTGCTGCCTGGGCCCGGCCCCGTGCGGATCCGGGCTCCTGCCGGCCGGCTCCCCTGGCACTGCCCTCCTGTGCCTTTCAGCTCCTCGAGTGCCTGGACTTGAGCCAACACGGTCCCAGTGCCCTGGCGGTGGTATCCAGGCACCTGCCCAGCCAGTGCAGGGACGGGCTGCGCCTGGCGCTCCGAGGCCTCGTGGTGCTCAGCAAGGAGCCCTCGCTGGTGAGAAGGGGGCAGTGGCTGAAGCCGCGCTGGCAGCATCTGTGGCTGGGCAATGCAGACCTCTGGGCTTGGCTGGCCTTTGGCAGCAGAGGCAGCTGCTCCCAGCTCTCCTGCCTCCCGCTTCAGCTGCCCCAGTGGCCCAAGCGGCTGTTGGTGCTGCGGCCAGGCACGGCTTCACAGCACAGCCCCGTCTTGCACACAGGCCGGAGGAATACGCGGCCTGTATCAACACCTGCTGCAGCAGCTGGCTGATCCAGATGCAGAGATGGTCTGGATGACCCTGTGTGCGCTCAGGGATATGCTCCAGGACAAAGACCTCAAGCCACCCAGCGTCACCGCCCTGAAGCTGGCTGAGCCCCTCCTGCAACACTTTGAGAACGTAAGGCTCTGCGCCCCCAGCCAAGGGCACTGGACGCTGCCTGCAACCTTTGTGCTCTGTGTGTAGAGATTTGGGCTTTTGGCCCAATGGGCCTGCAGTAGCTGGTGCTTAGGACTTTTCCTACCCTTCCAGGACAACAGCCACGTGCGGCTGCTCTCCATTCAGCTCTTCTGCAAGGTGATGGAGCTGGTAGAGGAAGAGGGGGAAAATCCTCCCATGACAATCGTCAGCCAGAGCCTGCTCCCTCTCTTCTTGCACTGGCACGATGAGAACCTGCATGTGGCCAAGGTGAGGTTTTGCATGATGCGGCCGCATCCCTGGCAGGGGGCTGGGGCGCCCTGGCGCCTGGCGGGCTCCAGCCTCACCTGGCCTTGGCACAGGGTCACGGGTCCCGTGCCCTGGGCTCGGGTGCCACCTGCGGCTCTCTGCTGCTCTCCAGGCCTCTGGCGAAGCCCTGCTTCGTGCAGCACGCTTCCTGAGGAGTGACCTCGAGCAGCTGCTGATGAAGGGGCAGCGGATGCAGTTCGCCCAGCGCCTGGTAAGGACAGCCCGGGAGCCCCAGCCGCAGGCTGGAGAAGCCCCCCTGCCCCCGGTGCTCGGTGCGGGGGGCCGGCAGCTGTGCCCCCGCCGGCGCCGCAGCAGGGCCCGCCGGCCTGCGCCCCCCACGCCGCTCCCTGCCCCGGGCCGTGCGGGCCGGCTCGGCCACTGCTGGGCGCAGGGAGCGCCCGGCCGAGGGGCAGAGGCCGCAGCGAGCCTTCCCTGTCGGTGCTCCCCGCAGCTGATGCAGGACGAGAGCCGAGCGGCCGAGCACCTGCGCTGGGCCCTGCCGCGCCTGCGGAGCCCACAGAGGCCCGTGCGCCAGGCGGCCGTCGGGATCATCGGTGAGCCCCGAGCCCGGCGCCCCTCCCTGCCCCCGGCCCGGCTGCTGCCCCGGCTACAGCGGCAGCCGCGCCCGGGCCGCTGCGGCCCCGCCCGCCCTCGGCGCTGCCGCCGCCCTCCCGCAGCCAGCCGTGCCCTCGGGCGGCAGCGCGCGGCAGGGGCCAGCAGGAGCCCTGCCCGGGCAGGAGGGCGTGCGGCCGCAGGGCTGGCAGCGCCCGTGCCGGGCAGCTGTGCCGCCCGGCACCGACACGCGCTCTGTCTTGCCAGGGCTGGCCGGAGTGCTCGTCACGGGGCAGAAGGAGGAGCTCCAGGTCATCAGCGAGGGTGAGTCAGGGCAGCCGCGGGGCAGCGAGCATCGCCGGGGGCAGCTGCACATCCCGGCCCCGGAGCTACAACCCGTGCCCGGGCTGCGGAGGGCTCTGCTCCCTGTGCGGGCGAGGGGCGGCGGGGGCACAGCCCAGAGAGCTGCCAGCGAAACGTGGGCGATCCGTGACCAACACCTTCCGGCCGAAGCCCTGGCAAGAGCCGGCTGGGATGGGCCTGGCAGGAGGCTTTCCTTGGATTCCCTCAATCTGGCCTCTGACCGTGGCTCTGTTCCTCTCTCTTCCAGCTCTTCAAGCCCTGAGAGAAGATGACAGCCCATCCTGCATCAGCGTACTCATTCAGCTGACCTTCCAAAGAAGATCTGCAGGACTTCTTGCGTCTGCTGGATCAGATGTACCGGCATCCCTCGGCCATCTCCAGCTCCCGTTGCAGATGGGAGCAGCTGCAGAGCAGGATGCACCAGCTGCAGCTCCAGGCACAGCTCTAGCTGCTCAGAGCTGAGCCTGTGGGAAGCTCCAGGAGCTCCTGCCATCTCTCTCCCTGTTGGCAGCTCCTTCCCTCCAGCTCTCAGACCCTGCCCATCCGCTTTTTTTGTCTCCCAGCTCACCCCTTTGCTTTGCTTTCCCTTAATAAAGAGTTTGGATTTTTCCAAAACCTTAAGAGTGTCTTGGTGTTCCCTGGGAAATGCAGGCATTTGGAGAAATGCCTTTGGAAGAGAGGGGCTTGCTTCTCAAGCAAAGTGCTTCCCCAGGCGCCCCCAATGAGGTAGTGAGCCGTCTCCCTTTGGCTCCCTGCGCTCCTTTCCGTCTTTGAGGCCCCTCGCACTTGGCGGAGGGGCCTGGCAAGGGAGAAGACTGTGAGAGCAGCTTTGGCATCTGCCTGGGCCTGCGGAGACCCCGCCAAGCAGCAGCGGCAGGGCGTGTTCCCTGCCTTTGAGCCCAGCACAGAGCAGGATCATCTCTGTCCAGCCGAGAGCCCCAAATCTCTCTCAGAGAGCTGTGAATTCAAAGGCCTTTATGCACACATTAATGCCATCTTCCCTCTCTGGTGTGTTTTAACTCTTGGCAAGATGCGTTTGCCTCTTGCTTGCTGGAAGCTGCTCTGCTCCAGGGCCGGCACCAAGCGGGGCTGTGCGGGCCGGGCACTGTGGAGAGTTTTGACCGTGGTCAGAAGGGTTTTCAGGATGAAGAGGAGATGACAATTTTGACTCCATGATCAGAAGGCTTGATTTATTATTTTATAATATATGTTTCATTAAGACTATATTAAAAAGAAATAGAAAGGGAAAGATTTCTTCAGAAGCTAGCTAAGCTAAGAATAGAAAAGAATGAATAACAAAGATGTGGGTCTCAGACAGAGAGCAAGAGCCAGCTCTGCCATGAGCAGTCTGTACATCCAAACATCCACAGGAGACCAATCACGGGTCTACCTGTTGCATTCCACAGCAGCAGATAACCACTGTTTACTTTTGGTTGCTGAAACTGCAGCTTCTCACAAGGAAAAATCCTAAGAAAAGATTTTTCATGAAAGATGTCTGTGACCCCTTTGGAACCCCAAAAGTGGAGAGATCAGCAATAGAAAACTCCTGGGAGAGTTTTTTCTGGCTGAATGTTGATATGTGGAGATTTTCATGGACACAAGACTCCTGCTGTGTTCTAGAGATGGACCTGGCCAGGAGGAGCCTCTACTCCAAGGCAATCCCACCTTGGTTTCCCCCAAACCAGGGTTTGTCATTCCCAAGCTGTGGCCGGATGGAGGAGGAGGAAAAGGCCCAGAGATCCCTCACGAGGAGGGGCTGCAAACCCAGCCCAGGGAGGTGTGAGGAGGAAAGAGCCCCCCTGTGCCAGGAAGGCGGCCGGAGATCCAGCCCGAGCTCAGAGCTGGTGGAGAAGCCTTATGGCAGGGAGAAGCCCCACAAGTGCTTGGAATGTGGGAAGGGTTTCAGCTACAGCTCCACCCTGATGGAACACCTGAACATCCACACTGGGGAGAGGCCCTGGGAGTGTGGGGAATGTGGGAAGGGCTTCAGTGGGAGCTCCGACCTGAGCAAGCACCACAAGATCCACACTGGGGAATGGCCCTAGGAGTGCTTGGAAGGTCAGAGGAGCTTCAGGTGGGATTCAGAGATCGTCACTCACCAGCACTTCCACACCAGGGAGAGCCCTGCGAGTGTCCCGAGTGTGGGAAGAGCTTCGTGCGCTGCTGCAGCTCCATCCCCCGTGGGAGGATCCGTGCTGGATGATCCCCAGTGACCCCCGTTGGGCAGAGCCCTGGTGACCCCTGTTCTGGCTGATCCGTGTTGGGTGGGGGGAAGGTGTTGGAGAGATTTCTTTCCCTTCTCCTTGTGCTGCTGTGATTTGGTTGGTAATAAATTCCCTCCGTGTGCCCAGGCCGGCTCTGTTGTGCCCGTGCGGGATTTGCTGAGGGATCTCTCCTGGTCCTTGTCCCCAGCCAGGAACCCTCGGTTCCATTTTCTGTCCCTGTGCGGCTGCGGGGGCAGGGACAGAGCGGCTCTGGGGGTGCCTGGCATCGGGCCAGCGTCACCGCTCGCCACGGGCACCGCTGAGATCCCGCGCCCCTGGGCACGCCTTGCTGGGCTCACCTGAGCTCCCACCTGCCCAGCGCCCCAAGGTTCCCCCTCCCCAAAAAACCCCCAGCCCGAGGCTGCAGCGTCCCGGAAAGGCCTCAGCCAATGGCAGCGCAGGCAGAAGGCGTTTCAGCCAATGAGAGCTCGGGGCGTTGTATTGCGTCATCAGTTGCCGGGCAGAGCCCGTGGCCGATCGCTGCCCAAAGGTGGCGGCAGCCAATGAGAGCGCGCGGCGCTGCCGAGCCCGCCCTGCTCCGGACTGGTGCTCCCAGCGCAGCGCGGCTGCTTTGGGGCTGCTGCTCCCTGCCCGGCCCCGGCCATGGGGAGAGGGGCGGCAGCTGGGGCCCTACTGGTGGCACTGGTGGTGCTGGGAGCCCCCCCGGCTACGGGCGCGGAGCTCTCAGGTGAGCGGGGGGCGGGAGGCGCTGGGACAGGGGGGGAGAAGGGGGAAAAGGGGGCGAAGTGGAGAGCCCGGAATGGAGGGGGAGGAGGAGGGGACCCCCCAGAGGGAGAGCGGGAGGGGCTGAGGGGTGGGGGGAGGGGAGGAAGGGGTGGGAGAGGGTGGGGAAGAGGGAAAAGGGGAGGGAGGGACCCCAAAACCGAGCGGGAGGGGGCTGGGGATTGGGGGATTCTGGGAAAATGGGGAAATGGGACACCAAAAGCGATTTGGGAACGGCCGGAGGTGGGAAGGGAGAGGATGTGGAAGGGGAAATGGGGGAAGGGCGGCAAAGAGGAAGCGGCAGCGCGGGCGGGAGGGTCCCGTGGCGGCCGTGGGGCACAGAGGGTGCGGAGTAGGGATCCGGGGTGGGCCCTGGAGCTCTGGAGGTGTTGCTGGGACGCTGGGGGGACATCCCTGAGCTGTGTGCTGCACTCACAGGGGTGTTCCAGTGGATGCATAAGGCCGATTGTCTCTTCATTAACGGCACGGAGAAGGTGAGTTTGGTGGTGAGGTTCATCTACAACCGGGAGCAGTTCCTGATGTTCGACAGCGACGTGGGGCACTTTGTGGGGTTCACCCCCTTAGGGGAGAAGAATGCCAAGATGTGGAACAGCGACCCAGCTATAATGGAGTTCGTGCGGGCTCACGTGGACAGGTGCCGGCACAACTACGAGATTGTTGCCTCGATCACCGTGGAGCGCCGAGGTGAGCGCGGGGCAGAGCGTGTCCCTTCGGGCCCTGCCCTGCCAATGGGCCTGGAGCCCCTCAAAACCTCCGTGGGAATCGCCCCAGTGCCCTCAGCCCTCTTTGTACCCATCACCGGGTCCTCCTGTCCTTTCCCAGTCCCTCCCAGTCCCTCCCAGTGCCCCCCGCGCGTCCATGTCAGCGACGCGTAAAGCTGACGCTTTCCAACCAATCAGATCGCGTCTCTTTGATGACTCATCCGTTGCCAGGCAGACCCGCAGCGCCCAGTGCTCCGCGCTGGGCTCGGCCTCGCAGCGCCGCGCTCTTCATTCCCAGTTCCTCCCAGTGCCACCAAAATCCCTCTCAGTGCCATCCCAGTCCCTCCCAGACCATTCCCAGTCGCTCCCATTGTGTTCGCAGTCCCTCCCAGTCCTTCTCAGTCCCACCCACCTCCTCCAAGTCGATTCCCAGTCTGTTCCCAGTTCACGCTCAGAACTCTACCCTCTCTCCCAGTGCCCCCCCATTCCCTCCCATCTCGCTCAGAGTCACCCAAGTCCCTCCCAGTCCGTTCTCCGTCCCTCCCCAGCCCAGCCCAGCCCTCCCCTCTCTCTCCCAGTGCCCCCCAGCTGATCCCAGTGTGTCCCCGCTCTCTCTCTCTCTCCCCCAGTGCCCCCCAGCGTGTCCATGTCACTGGTGCCCCCCTCGAGCTCCCAGCCGGGCCCCGGCCGCCTGCTCTGCTCCGTGATGGATTTCTACCCTGCTGCCATCCAGGTGAGGTGGTTCCAGGGCCAGCAGGAGCTCTCGGAGCACGTGGTGGCCACCGACGTGGTCCCCAACGGGGACTGGACCTACCAACTGCTGGTGCTGCTGGAAACCCCGCCCCGGCGCAGGCTCACCTACAGCTGCCAGGTGGAGCACGTCAGCCTGGAGCAGCCCCTGAGCCGGCACTGGGGTACGGGGGAGCCCCTGGGGGCGCTGGCAGAGCCACTGGGCTGTGCTGGGAGCCACTGGGAGGGAGCTGGAGAGAGCGGGCTGGGACTGGGAGAGGCCCTGGGGGCTGGGCAAGGGCTGGGAAGGGGTTTGGGGGATGCTGGGGAGGGTGGGATGGGGTTGGGGGGTCCTGGTGGGCACTGGGAGGGAGTTTGGGGGTGCTGGATGTGACTGTGAGGGAGTTTGGAGTTGCTGGGTGTGACTGGGAGGGATCGCAGTGAGCCCGGAGGGGCTGGAAGGAGATCGGCCATGGCAAAGCGGGGCTCGCCATGAGCTCGGTTGTGCTGGGCACAGACTGGGAGGGCTCTGGCTGAGTCCTGCTTGGGCTGCCAAGGGACTGCGAGAGGCTTTGGGGCTCCTGGGGCACTGGGGGCAACTGGGAGGGGGCTGTGAGATCCTCAGAGGGGCGGGAGGGGCTTTGGTGGCTCCTGGCCAGGACCAAAAGGGATCGGGGGGAGGTTTCAGGGGGTCCTGGCTGGGCTGGGGGCCACAGAGAGGGCGCTGGGAGGGGCTGGGGGTGTCCGTGAGAGGTTTTGGGGGTGCTGAGCCCTGCGGACCCCCCAGAGATGCCGCCGGACGCCGCCCGCAGCAAGATGCTGACGGGCATCGGGGGCTTCGTCTTGGGCTTCGTCTTCCTGGCGCTGGGGCTCGGCTTCTACGTGCGCAAGAAGGTCGGGGCGGGTGCCGGGGGTGGCGTCCCCGCCGTGGCGGAGCGTGTGCGCTCCCGCCGGGGCCCCCAGCCCGGTGTCACCCCCTTTTCTCTGCCCACAGAGCTCCTGAGCTGGCGGCGGCTGCAGCCCCTCCCTGTGGGCTCGGGCCCGGCCGGGACCCCCCGCTCCGTCCCCGCTCCGCTGATTTTGGGGGGGTCCCGTGTCCCCCAAACCCCTGAGGAGAGGAGCAGAAACCAGAGAAGCAGCGGAGATCCTCCGGCCTTCACCCAGGTGTCCACGGGGGGAGCCAGGAAGATGTGGAGCCCCCAGCCAGGTGTGTTCCCAACGCGGGGGGCTCTGACCCTGGGGGTCACCCGGGATTATCCAGCCTGGATCCTCCAACGGGGGCTGGACCTGGAGCGGGGCACGGAGCTCTTCCCGCACCGGGGCACGGCGGGATCCACAGGCATCGACCCCTCCCTCATCAAAGGACAGCTTTCAGTTACAGTAGTTAGGACAACTAGTTAGTTATGGTAGTTAGCACTGCCTGTTTGTTATGGCAGTTTTTCGAATACAAACTCTCTCAAACCTCAACTCCCCTGACGTGTCCCTTCCCTCTCCCGCCGTGACTCAGCTGCCCGGAGCAATGTGAGGGGAGAGCGGGCCCAGCCTGGCCCAGAGCTGAGCCCCAGCAGAGCCCTGGCAGAGCCCAGAGCAGCCTCGGCACCTGCAGAGTCAGCCTGGAAGGAGGCGCTTGGAGCCTTCTCGGCTGCACCCGGCTCTTGGTTACAAACTGTGTGTGCTGGAAAATGCCACCGGCTCTGCAGGAGGGCAGAAGGGGCCCGGGGAAGGCCCGGGTACTCCATGCAAGGGAAAAACCTGCCCTGGGTTTGTTATAAATAACTAGGTAGTGTTGACTTTTGCTACTATGTATTGACTTCAGCAAAATATCCTTAATCACACTGATTTTGATAGAGTACAGTTTGTAATCACTTTTCACTGCTGTTGCTATAGTATAATTTATCAGCTTTTTGTGGCCAATGCCTGGCCCCTGTGTAGCTCATATCCTCAGAACATCATTTATGGATGATATTTGAGTTTGATGATATTTGAGTGTGAAAAACATACATTATAGTTTTGGCTTTTGCAAAATATTAAAGTGGATGCCATGTGTTGTGCATTAGAATCTTAACTTTTGCAGAAGTAGCTGTAGTTGTGAAATAATAACTAATGCTTTTATTTTTGTAACTAACTGACAATAATAACTCAGAGATATTTCTGAAAGAGCTAATGTTCATTTAAAGTACTTGTGGAAATAGCTAAAAGCGTCTGCATGGTCAGATAACATTTAAGGAAGGGATGTGATGAGGCCCCTGCCACTGACCCTTCCACTGTCAATAACTGTCACCTGCTGAAACCACAGAACAGGGGCCCTTGTGAGGCAGTGACACACAACCCTCAAAACAGCAATCCAGGATTCCTGCACGTGCTCTAAAAAGGCGAGTTGGGGGTCAAACCAACCTAAAGAATTCCTGGAACAAGTAAACGAGTTCAAAGAAATGTTTGAATATGTATAATCATTATGAATATGTATTTGAACAATACAATGGAGAAACTAGACAAGAAGAGTTGCTGTGGTTAACCGGTGTGCCTCTGGCCATCGCCAACACCCAGCACTGTTACTGATTTGTCCCTTATTATTCCTAATTAAACTTTCAAAAATTCTAAAGAGTGAGGCTCATTTCTCACAAAACCCAAGGTGCTCACCCCTTGTTCTTCCCCCAAAGCCAGGATTTGTCAATCCTAAAATTTTTCTGGATGGAGGAGAAGGAGGCTACGAGGAAAAGGAAGATGCACTGGTGTGGAGGCCCATGGGAGTCTCAATCTCCCACCCGTGGAGGACTGGTCCCCAATAAGAAGAATAGATTTCAAGGTTATGGTGAGAAGCTTGCTTCTCCCACAGATCTTTGCAGGCACATGCTGATTTATGGAAAGTTATGTTACCCCATTGGCCCGTTGGCCTAATTACCCTAGTTCACCCCCTGTTACCCATCTCTGGTTAGTCCCTCGAATGTTCTCCCTCTCTGTCCCTCCATTGGCCCCAGTTTACTGCATTCCTCTGCCCCTGTTTCCCTATTAGCTGACCCGACCCTTAACCCCTCCTTTGCCCCATTTTCCCCCATATCCATTGGACCCTGACCCTCAGCTCCACCCTCACTACCTCATATAAAAGCCCCCTGTGCCCTCGGCTTGCACCCTGTCTTTGTCCCTGGACCCTGTTCAGCTCTGTCCCCTGTTCCTGTACCAATAAACCCAGTTTGCTGAGATCATACCCAGACCCATCCTGCCGACTTTGTCAGCTTTATAAAGCAGCCGTGAGCTCCGGGCTCCTGAGTGCCGGACGCTCCAAGGGCCTCGGCAGCGCCAGGACGCTCCAGACTGGGACAGCCAGGCAGGGCAGGAGGAATCACTGCCCCTTTCCCCTCCCTGCTGCTCCATCTCCCAGCCCAGCATCGCTGCAGGACAGCCTCACTGCCAACGCCATCCTGCCAGGGATGGACTGGGGGGATCTCCTTCCCCTTCCCTCTGGCATGGAGGCAAATCCCATCTTCTCCTTGTCCACCCTCCTTCTTCTCCTCATTCTGTCCTTCATCCATCCACGTTCCTTTCCTATCTCCTTCCTCCCTTGTTCCTTCCTCTCCTCCTGCCTTTTCCTTTTCCCTTCTCCCTGTCTCTTCCTCTCCTTGTCCTTCCTCCCTCACGCACTGAGCTGCGGACAGAGACCAGGGAGAACAAATCCCTGCCACAGAACCTCGTGGAAGAGGCCATTTGGAATGGATCCACGGCGCAGGAATCCAATGGGGAGGAGAAGCCCCAGAGATCCCACACGAGGAGGGGCTGCAAACCCAGCCTGGAGAGCTGAGAGGAGGTAAAAGCCTCCCTGTGCCGGGAAGGGTGTGGGGAATGTGAGAAGAGCTTCAGGCAGAGCTCAGCTTGTTCCTGGCTCCTCCAAAAACGGCAGTGCCAGATGCAGAGATCCATGGGGATGCAGAGATCCCCCTGCAGATCCACGGGATGCAGAGATCCCCCTGCAGATCCATGGGAATGCAGAGATCTCCCCGCAGATCCATGCGGCAGCAGACATCGCCCTGCAGATCCATGGGGATGCAGAGATCCCCCTGCAGATCCATGGGAATGCAGAGATCCCCCCGCAGATCCATGGGGATGCAGAGATCCCCCCGCAGATCCATGGGGATGCAGAGATCCCCCCGTAGATCCATGGGGATGCAGAGATCCCCCTGCAGATCCATGGGGATGCAGAGATCCCCCTGCATATCCATGGGGATGCAGAGATCCCCCTGCAGCCCCCGGAGCAGCCGCGCTGGAGCACGGGGATGCCTCAGAGGAGGCTGTGACCCCGTGGCCAGAGGGGCCCCGCTGGAGCAGCCTGTCCTGGCAGGACTGACCCCGGGGCACAGTGACCCACGCTGCAGCACTTGGAGGGCGGCTGTGCCCCGTGGGATGGACTCAGCTTGGAGAAGTTCCTGGAGAAGTCTCCGGTGGGAGAGAGCCCAGGGTGCAGCAGGGGAACGACTCCTGTCCCCGAGCAGAGGGAGAAGCCCCGGGGCATGAAGTGAGCACGGCCCCATTCCCTGTCTCCGGCCCTGCCGGGGTAGGAGGTGCAGCTGGAAGGAGGGAGGCGTGGGGGAAGGCTGGATTTAAGGCTCTTCACTTACTTCTCATTATCCTGCTCTGAGGTTTTGGGGTTTTCTGTCAGAAATCTTTCCCATCCCCCACTCATCCACAGGGGTTTGGGGTGGTTTTCCCTTTTTGGGGGAAATCAAAGCGATGCACTGTTGCTCCTAATTAGGGTTAGGAGAAGAGAGGCTCCAGGGCTTCCCGCTGAGCCGGGGCCACCGGAGCCGCAGTGCCGGGAAAGCCGTGGCGGGAGGTGCGGAGCAGTTTGTTTGTGTTTTCAGCTCAATCCCCCTCGGGCCCGGGCCCGTTCCAGGGCTGTTCCTCATCTCCGGCTCTGCCCTCACGCAGCCCGCGGGGACCCTGAGAGCGCGGGGCGAGGCTGTGCCGTGTGCAGAGCCCGCCCCTGGCTGCGATTGGCCGACGGTGCCGTCAGTCGTGGTTCTGGCGCGCTGATTGGTGGGAGCGGGGCGGGGCAGGGCCCCGGTGGCGGCCTGAGGGCGGCCGTGGCTCGGCGGCGGCGCCATTGGCGGAGCGTCTGTGTGGGCCCGGGAGCAGCGGCAGCGGCCGGAGCGCGGTGAGGCGGCGGCGGAGCTGGGAGGCGGCCGCAGCGCAGGTGGGAGCCGCGCTGGGTTGTGCGGGGGCTTGGGGCTCGCTGCGGGCCTCGGGGGCGGCAGGGGTCTCAGGCGGGTTCGTTGTGCCGTGTCCGGCGCGTGTTGCCGCTGGCGTGAGGGCGCTGCGGGAGCGGCTGCCCGCGGTCTCCTTGCCGCCGCTGCCTCGGCAGGAGCCGCTGCCGGAGCAGCGCTGGCTCGGCCCGGTTGCTGTGGCCGGGACAGAGGCGGCTGCCCCGTGCCCGGGGCTGTGCGGGGAAATTGACGTGGCCGGAGGTTTCTGTGCCCCGAGGAGACAGAGGAGTCCTGTACCAGTGACTTTATTGCTGAGCAGAGGGAGAGGCCGTGGGGCATTTGCCGTGCGCTCTCTGCCATTGTTGTAGTTCGCAGCCTCCTTTTTATCCTCATTTTCCCGGCCTCATCTCCCTCTCCTTTTGCCCACTGGCTAGATACTTGGAAGGTTCAGACTTCCCGATCCGCCAACTGCATGTCCTCGTTAATGTGCATTCCCACTTTTGTAGAACAGCCGATATTCACGGCTCTGTTAAGTCTTTGTTGTTCTCGAAGTTCAGGAATTTAGCGGGACTTTTTATGAGCAGCAGTCCATTTTAATTAGTAACAATTATTGAAGCTTGTGGTTTCACTCGCCCGTTACTTCCTGATCTACAAGTCCCTGGCCCCTCGCTCAGCTGCTGAATGAGCTGCACTCTCAAGGTGTGGAGCACGGTAAAAAGGTGAGAGTTGCTGTAGCACATCAGAGGAGAAACAGCATTCGTTTAACCCATGGACTGCCAGGGAGCCACAAAACCGTGTCGCACTCCCATCCTTTTCACGTTCGGACCAATACATGAGCTGCTTTTTTGTTTCCGTTGTTTTTTTTTTTTTTTCACCACTTTTCCTTTGTCATCTATTTGCCGACAGCAGTTGGAGTAATTTAATTTTCCACAAACTCCTCTTTTTTCTACTAACAGATGATCTGATCCCATCCCATGGTGAAATGTTGTGTTCCTCATTTCAGTGGATTGCTCAGCAGGAAGGTCAGGAGCTGGAGCTGTCTGGTTGGTTATTCCAAGGGCAGTTTGTAATCTAATGATGCCATTGAAATGAGAAACGGGTTCTGTGGCTCCTGATATGAATTGGTTTGGGTTCCCAGGGGCTGGTGCACGGTGTTGTAGGATTTGTTCTGCTGGCCGTTCATCTTTTCCCCATTTTTGTCCGCTCTCTCCAGCCAGGGCTGCATCAATTGACTGCTTTTCTTTAATTAAATCATCAAATACTTAGATTCCCAACTGATTTCTCTGAACTCTTGGTAGCAAAAAATCTCTAGTGCTCTAATACACCCTATATAACGCAGACAGTGACAGCACATGTTGGAGTGGGCACAGGGATGATTCCCCCCCATTTATTTATAGTGAAGATTTCCCAACATTCTCCATTTGCTGTTTCCCTTTGCAGCTTCACCCGTTTCTGTTGCAGGGTCAGATATCTTCACCCTGGGCTTTGCCTTGAGCTGTGCAAATTCCATCAGGGCAAGCAGGCAGAGCTTGGGCTGAGGGGCAGAGGGAATCAGCCCAATTCCTGCCCCAGGCAAGAGACCCAGGTACATTGTCCAGGCTTTGCCCAGCAGTGTTCATTTGCATTTCTAAAGGTCCTCTGCAGGCTGCCTGCAATGAAGCTTCTCTTCCAGGGCAGCCACCTCGTGAGTCACATGTGGCCCCCCCCCAGAATCTGTTTTTTTTTGCAAAAGTATCAACTATTTACGAGTTAAAAGTGTTACAGTTAAAGCTCTTCAATTTTGCAAAATGCAACATAAAGGCGAACATGGAAAAACCCAGAGTAATACTTGATTCTCACACTTCTGTCCCAAACCTACCTGAAAATATAAAAGTGGGAGTTTTATGAAAATTTTTTCTCATATTGTAATTTTGTCACTGAAACTGCAGGGAAAACAAAAACTCTCCAAGAATCTCTTTAGTGTTAGAGAGTCAAGGCATTGCTTGGTTCTGGCCAGGATGTGCAACAGAAATAATTTCTTTCACAAATACCCTGGCTGTGCAGAGAAAATCATTCCTTGGCATGTGAGTTTTACTGGATTTTTCCTAAACTTTATGTAGTCTGAACCAATCTAAATCCCCAGCTTTAATGTTCATTGCTTCCAAGTTGTGTAGGTTTTTAGTATTTGGTTTCCTGTTGGACCCGGATTTCTTCCCCTCTGCTGTGAATTCGGTCCACACTCCTGGATTTCCTTCTCAGCCTTTTCCAGACCAGGTGTCTCCAGCTGTGCCGGGGGCAGTGTCTGGGGTAGCTGTTGGTTGCTGTTTGCTGCTGGGCGTTGATGTTTTGTTGCTGGTCGTTATCTCTGTGGGTGTCTTTTGGGCTATTCCCAGTCTGTTGAGATGTTGAACTCAACTCCCTTGAGTGGTGTAACAGCCCTTAAATAAAACCTTTAAAATTCCTTTCCCCATGGCAAAGACAAACCAAGCCTGAGCAGAGAAAGAAGATTTAAGAGAACCAAAATGGGTACATTTTGCAGCAATGCGGTCCCAGTCAGCCCAGAGTGTGGGTGTGAGTGAGCCCCAGAGTGGAATTGTGCCGTGGTGCTCCCCAGCAGCTGTGGCAGTGCAGGCCCAGCCAGCGCTGAAGCTGCAGCAGTGGCAGCAAGGCTTGGCCGCAGTGGCTGGAGGTGCCAGAGGAGGGTGGCCAGGATTTCCGAGGGTTTGAGCAGAGGATCTGTGGGCAGGCCCAGGGGCTTGGCCCGCTGTGGAGCCCTGGCTGCTGCTGCGTTGCCTTCAGGGCAGGCTCAGTGGGGGCTCCCATGGTCCTGCTGCAGGCGGGAAGTGCAAATCTCCGGGGCTTCAGAGCCCCTGAGGCCAGGCTGAGGGGTCCCCCCCGTGTTCAGCTGTGCTGGCGGCTGTTTCTGGCCTCAGGGACACTTGGCATGGGCCCCTTGGCCACCAGTGGTGCTGCTTTGCACTCCTTAGGCAGGAGCCGATGTCCTGGCTGGGTGTTGGCAACAGCAAAGTCCCAGGGCAGGCTCTGTGCCAGCCCAGCTTCCTGTGGGAGAATATACCTTGATCTCTGATCCAGTGCTTGCTGAAGCAGTCAGAATTGCTTTTGCCCCCCTGTTAGGTGCCATGGTGTCAGCAGAAGATATTGAAGCCTTCCTGCTCAGGGCATTTCAGTGCCAGGCTCTTACAACCACCCAGAGCTCCTTGGGTTGAGCTGAGCATGGGGCAGTGACCTGCGCTTTGTCTGATTCCCCTTCCTTAATAACAGCCTGTCTTGTAGCTCTTTTCCCTTCTGCTGCCCTTGCAGAGCCATCCACAAACACATTTTGTCCCTCAGGCCAGGGAATGTCCCATCAATCTCTCCCAGCCTGGGTCGGGAGCTCTGTCCCTTGAGTGCAGTCCTGGGTTCCTTGCCAGCCCCTCTCCAGGCTGTTCAAACAGGAGGCTGGGTTAAACCCTTGCCCTGTCCTCAGTTCTAAATCCTCCTGTGCCATTGAACAAGTTTCATACTGTAATAACCGAGCCCTGCTCATCCATTTAGAGGCTTTTTTGGTTGTCAAAGCTTTAACTTGCTGCCAGACTTGAACTCTAGGAGATCCTCCTGTTGTCATCAGTTTTCAGCCTCAGCTCCCATGAAAGCTGTGGCTGCAGAATTCTGCAGACAATGAGGCTGCTCTCTGGCCACTGGGTTAAACATTTTAGCACAAGAATTCCTTTGGCAAGACCCTGTTTAACATCCACCTATAATTCAAATTCTTTTACCCTGTCTGGAAGGGCCAGGGAAGCCGCCTCAGTTAATCTTCATTTTAACACTTGAAAATTCTGTGTTTCCTCCTCCTGTCCATACATCCAGTTTGTTGACTGGCAGGATAGGAGTGTTACAGGGAGACACCCCTGGCTCCAAAAGCCCTGCCTTCTACAGGGACTCAATACCAGGCTGTGAGCCCTTCCTTCTCTCCCCTGGAACAGGGTATTGCTTGTCCTGGTTGCTTTGAAGTAATTTGTAGAGGCTCCATATCTAATTTTCCCTATTTTCCTGTGGCTGCCCACACTTCTGGGTTCAGTTCAGCATAGGCCTGGCCAGACATTTGACACAGAGGTACAACAGAACTGGCCTCTGTATCACCTTTTATAATATTAATTTGTGTTCCATGTTTAGCCCTCAAATTCCTTCCCAGTAAATCATGATAACAATTAGGAGCAAATAAAAATTCATACATTTCCAATCCATCTCCCAGATCTACTAATAGTGGTTGAATAAAACCATGCATCTTTCCCACTTATCCCCTCACTAAGCAAACAAATTTTTTGCATTTTTCCCCCTTAGGTCTAAGCTTCAGAGTGCATTGAGAGGCCCCTGTGTCCATCAGGAGAGGCCTCCTCTCAATGCAGACCCACCTGAATGTTCTCAAGGGCTCCAGTGTGGAGGGTCCCTGGTGTGATGGGAGCTGTGACAGCCCTGCCAATCCATGTCCATCAAGGGGTGGACTTGCTGGTCCTGAGGGTGCTGCTGTCTGTGCTTGCAGTGTCCTTGTGCCCTGCAGCTGGAGCCCTGATTCCTTGCCAGGGGCTGTTTGGGTGGGCTGTCCCCTGCCGAGGAGGGCAATGCCTCTGCCGGGTGCTTGTGGCCGAGCCCGTGCCCTGGGTGCTGGGGCCCCCTTGGGCCCTGGGGCTGATCCCTCAGGGGCTGTAGGAACTCTGCCCTGGCCTTTGCCTTCAGCTTGGCCTTTTGCTGCTCCCTTCTTGCATTCACCTGCTGGGCCTTTGTGCCCAAGTGCTGCAGGGCCTTCTTCTGCCCCTCCTGCAGCCCCCCTCAGCGCCTGTGGGTGCTTGTCTTACTTTACAAGACAGGTGTCTGCTTGGGAAGGCAGAAAAAGCCTTTCTTGGAATGGAGAATGCAAAGCCCCTCCCTCTTAATTTTTAGACTAGTGAAATCAAGGGGCTCTCAGGCAAAGCTATGGGAATAGGAATACCAGTTCTTTTCTAGTGTGTATAATAAAGCAAACAAAGAACACCAGCTCCGGCAGTGACAACAAACAGAGCCCGGAGCCAGTCCCGGCCTTTCGGCTGCGGCGCTTTCCCCTTGGGTGCAGTTCCGGGCACGGCCGGCGGGGGCGCTGGTGGCTCCCGCGGGGCAGGGCAGCGCATCCCTGCCATGGGAACCTCTCTTAACGGAAATTGAGCAATCCCTTCATCTAACTCTTTCACTTTTTTACCTTCTCTAGCCTTTCTCCCGTGTTTTGGGAAAGAATTTGGAGAGGACTGTCTTTTAGCTGAGCTCCTAGTGTTTCAATAAGGTGCTTCCTGTAGAGAGAGAGAGTTTCCCTGAACAGCCGGAGCTGTGGTTACCAAGGGGACGTAACTCATAGCAGGCCGGGGTCAGGGGAGGATATCCCGCCGAGGCTCGGTGGGAGTGTGGGCAGGGTCTGCTGCCGGAATCGCCAGAGGGGGATCTTCCCGTGGAGACCGAGCCGGAGCGTGGGCAGCCCCCACATGGCTTATGGCGGCTGATCCGGCAGCTCCCGGCAGAGAAAAGGCAGGTGGGAGACCCCGGCAGCAGCGGCGGTGCCCAGCGCAGCTGGCACGGGCAGGGCAGCCGGGGATGGGATGGCTGGGACCTGCCCTCGGTGCGGTCGGCGCGGTGACCTCGGCCCACGCGGCAGGACAGAGCAACCCCCATCTTCCCCAGCATGGCCGGCAGAGCGGCCGCAGGCCGGGCAGTGGGAGCAGGGCACACAAATTCACCGCCAGCGCCGGGGCAGGTGGAGCTGCCCTGGGCAGTGAGCCTGCACCTGGGATGGAAACCGGGGCAGGCGGAGCTGAGGCGGGCAGCGAGCCGGGACCCGGGACAGGCGCCTCGGCCGCGAACGGAGGGGGCAAGACCTTCAAAGGATCCCACTCTCTTTCTGATTTTTCCTCTTGTTCCCCTCCCTTTCATTTCCCCTTTTTCTTTTCCTGTTTTTTCTCAGGTGTTTCTGATACTTTAAAGATTTTTATTCTCCTAAAATCTCCTGTCTAACCTATGGCATATTCTCTTTCTTCTAGATTAAACGGGTGTTTTTACAAATAAATCCAGAACCTAACAAATCTAAACTTCTGCTTGGATTCTTTCAAATGGTCAGTGAGCTAACTCACAACCTCCTAATGTTGTTTTTCTTATCACCTTTTTATTTATCCTTTGGCAATTTAAGCATCTTTCAATAACCTGCTTTGCTACTCCAGAAATCCCAGTGCACCCATAGTTCCTTAAAAAATGATCACACAAAGCTTGAGTACCCCAGTGGGTTTTCTGATGCTTGTCTTCTAATATTTTCCTAGTAAGCACATTTTATTAAGTAATTGTCTTCCATCAAGAAGTTTCCATTTCCTTGATTTATCTTGTTCACTTCCAGTCTTGTTTAATTCTTTTTTCTCGTCTTCCTTAACCTTTGGAATTTCCAGTTTTTCCTCGTTTGGAATTAATATTAACATAACTCTTTCAGCTCCATTTTCTGCTGCATCCTTAGCTTTGTGATGTGCCCCCAGTTTGCCCAGTTTGCCTCTCCTTTGGCCCGGGCCGGGTTCCCCCCGCCCGCAGCGGCTGGGAGCAGCCGAGAGCCCCGCGCTGCCCATCCCGACCTGTCCCGGCTCCATCGCCGCTCCTGCCGCGGGCTGCGAGGGCTGCGGGAACGGGGCACCGAGGGTGTGGCTGCTGCTGGGGGAGGAGGAGGAGGCAGGGAAGGGCAGGGATGGAAGAGGAGAAGGACAGAGAGGAGGAGGAGGGAGGGGGAATGGAAGGGGAGGAGCAGGAGGAAGAGGAAGAGGAGGGACAAAGGCGGATCCAGGCTGAGCTGAAGGAGCCGCGCTCGATCCCTGCCTGAATTCGCAGCCCCCACCTGTGGGATCATCGCCCCCCCCATGGCTCCGGTGAGCGGGGAGGGGGAGCTCGGCCCGGATATCCCGGGGGGTCCCTGGGTTGGGTTTTTGGGGGGATGTTTGGAGAATGAAGAAGTCCAAGGCTGAGCGGAAAAGGCCCCTTGGCGGGACATCAGGGGGTGGCGGTGGTGGCTGCTGGCAGAGGCAGCCTGGAGGGGCAGAGCCCTGTGTGCCCCAGGAGCCCAAAGTGGGGAGCCCAGAGAGGGGGGAGCGCCGCCATTGGCGGGAGCCTCAAGAGCCTGGAGAGGGCAGGGGGGACTCCTTGGAGCCGCTGCAGCCCAGAGCAGAGAATGAGGGGAGAAGGGAGCCCGGGAGCCCAAACAGCCCCGGCATCCCGAAATGGGGAGAGCGAAGCGGGGGGAGCTTTTGGCATTGCTGGGACTGCCAGCAGCCTGGGCAGGGCGGGCACCGAGGAGAAGGGGGACCCCCAATCCAAGCGTGACCCCCGGCAGCTGGGACAGGGGGGAGCCCCCGAACACCTGAGGGGAGGGACCAGGGACAGGGAGCTCCTGGGAGGCTTTTTCAGGGCTGAATCTTGGTGTTTGGGAGGTTTTTCGGGAGCCCAGATGGCCAGTGACTTGTAGAGATGGAGTCGGGCAGAGGGACCTTCAAACTCAATGTGCTCATCCCTTGTTTTCCCCAAACCAGGGTTTCCCATATCCAGCTCCTGGGAGGCTGCGAGGAAGAGGAAGATGCCCTGGGACACTGAGGCAGGTGAGGAGGAAGTCAGTGTCTCTGGAATGCTTAAAATCAGAGGGTTTTGGGAAAGCTGCAAAAGACAAGCCTCAGAGACAGTAGAACTGATTAGAGCTTTGCAGCAGCCATAAGATTGGTTAGTAGAAAAATTCTATAAGAATTAGAAAGTAGGGAGAAATAGAACAATGGTCTGTGCATTAACACTTATCTAGAATAACTCCCTAACCTGCAGAAAAGTATTTCTAGCAGGATATTAGGAAGTTCCAAGCTTAATAATGGAGCTCTGTACATTGCGTTTTAAGGCTCACAAGCAGGTATTGTATTTGAAATAAGGGAGCATTGTTTTAACCGTCAGTGTGCTTATAGTGCTTGGATAGAACTACTGTCAGTATGCCTTTGCTTTGCGTGATTGGTCAAAAACCTTTTAAAGTAAGTTTGAACATGAAGTTCTTTGTCTGCTACCTGCGATGTGAGCTACTGGCATCTTCCCATTGTCATAACCAAGTAATGAGACAGATGCTGGGAAATAAAACAGCTCAGGACACGTTCCTAGGAGTCCCGTCCTGTTTGTGATTTGTGCACAGCCCCGAGCTGGCGATGAGTGCCCCTTTCCCCTCTGTGCTGCTCCATCTCCCAGCCCAGCACGGCCCCTGGCTGCAGCTCAGCCCTGGGGGGATCTCCTTGCCCTTGCCTGTGGCACGGAGGCAAATCCCATGCTGTCCTTGTCCTTCCTCCCCCAGAGCAGGAGCTGAGCATGGAGAGCAGGGAGGACAAATGCCCGCAGCAGAACCTGGTGGCAGAGGCCGTTTTGAGCGGCTCCAGGGCGCAGGAAGCCAACGGGGAGGAAAAGCCCCGGAGCTGCTGCACGAGGAGGGGCTGCAAACGCAGATGGCGGGGATGTGAGGGGGAAAGAGCCAGCCTGGGCCGAGAAGGCGGCCGGAGATGGAGCCAGAGCTCGGAGCTGGTGCTTCATGAGCAGCTCCATGATGGGGAGAAGCCCCACACGTGCGTGGAGTGTGGGAAGAGCTTCAGGTGGAACTGCGACCTGATTGTGCACCAGAGAACCCACACTGGGGAACGGCCCCACGAGTGTGGGGAGTGTGGGAAGAGCTTCAGAGAGAGCTCCAGCCTGATCAGGCACCAGAGGACCCACACTGGGGAGAAGCCCTATGAGTGTGGGGAGTGTGGGAAGAGCTTCAGAGAGAGCTCCAGCCTGAGGAAGCACCAGAGGACCCACACTGGGGAGAAGCCCTATGAGTGTGGGGAGTGTGGGAAGAGCTTCAGAGAGAGCTCCAACCTGAGGAAGCACCAGAGGACCCACACTGGGGAGAAGCCCTACGAGTGTGGGGAGTGCGGGAAGAGCTTCAGAGAGAGCTCCAGCCTGATCAGCCACCAGAGGACCCACACTGGGGAGAGGCCCTACGAGTGTGGGGAGTGTGGGAAGAGCTTCAGCCACAGCTCCAGCCTGAGGAAGCACCAGAGGACCCACACTGGGGAGAGGCCCTACAAGTGTGGGGAGTGTGGGAAGAGCTATAGGTGCAGCTCCGACCTGATCAGCCACCAGAGGATCCACACTGGAGAAAGGCCGTACAAGTGTTCCGAGTGTGGGATGTGCTTCAGCCACAGCTCCAGCCTGATCACGCACCAGAGGATCCACACTGGGGAGAGGCCCTATGAGTGTTCCAAGTGTGGGAAGAGGTTTCTGACCAGCTCCCATCTCCTCCAGCACTATTGGATTCACAGAGAGGAGAGGCCCTTCCAATGCCCTGAGTGTGGGAAGGGATTCAGGCAGAACTCCAACCTCATCACTCATCAGCGCATCCACACAGGGGAGAGGCCCTACGAGTGTGATAAATGCAGGAAGAGGTTTCAGACCAGCTCCTATCTCCTCCGGCACTATCGGATTCACAGAGAGGAGAGGCCCTTCCAGTGCCCTGACTGCGGGAAGGGATTCACATGCAACTCCACCCTCGCCAGGCACCGGCGCATCCACACAGGGGAGAGGCCCTACGAGTGTCCCCAGTGTGGGAAGAGCTTCTCCAGGAGCTCTATCTTGACCCAACACCAACGGAGGCACCGGTAAGGGAAGCCCTGCGAGTGCCCCGAGTGCGGGCAGAGCTTCGTGCGCTGCTCCAGCTCCATTCCCCACTGGAGGAGGCACTTTGGGCACAGCTCTGGTCACTCACATTCCCTGTGATCCATGTTGGGAGCACACCTGGCTGCTTCTCCTTTTGGTTTGGCCTTAATTTTCCTCTGCTTCACCTTCATTCTTTAAAAACACCCCAGACTAGGTTAAATGAAGGAAATTGATTGAATATATCTGCAGTTCCATAATTTCTTAGTTGTTTTAGAGGGAATTCAGGATTTGGGGACAGGTTCTGTGTGGAGTGCTGCTGTTGCTAAGAGGAAGGAATTTGATCTCACCCTTCTTGTGTTGCTAAGAGCTCCTCTCCTGACCCAAACCCCAACTCCGCCGTTGGGACACTCTATAAAAACTCCACCCCCCTGCTTTTTTCCTGTCTTTGGGGGGTAAGAAATGGATTCCCAAAGGATCATCCCTTGTCCCACTGGATTCCCAAAGATCCGCCTCATTGTCCACTGGATTCCCAGAGGATTCTGACTCTGTCACTCATTTTTTTTGTTTGTACTACTGCATTTGTATTTTCAATTTTTCCTAATAAAGAACTGTATTTCTACTCCCATATCTTTGCCTGAGAGCCCCTTAATTTCAAAATTAATTCTAATTTTTATAGTTGTATAATAATAATAATAATAATAATAATAATAATAATAATAATAATAATAATAATAATAATAATAATAATAATAATAATTTTTTTTTCAAAGGGAGTGGGTTTACATTTTCCATTTCAGTGGAGGCTCCTGAAATGGGGAGACACCCCCAAGGATGGACCATGTAAAATAGTTCCTGAAATACGTAAATTAGTTTTTGGATATGCATGAGGGTCTATGAATATGCAACAGGCTCATGTAATTAAAACCAGATTAATTAAGCGGTGTCCCCAAAAATAACTGGGGCATCTTGGTGGCCATAACAATCTTTGCTCGATGGTCCTGGTCTCCCGTGACATCAGCCTGTTGCATATTCATAGACCCTCATGCATATCCATAAACTCATTTACATATTCCAGGAACAAAATTACCTTCATCGCTTTTGGAGGTCCCACCCCCCTCCCACCGCGATTTGGGGGTCCCATCCTCCTCCCAGCTCAATTGTGGGGTCCCACCCTTGTCTTTTCTCCACCCTCCCTCCCCCCCCTTTCAGATCATTCCCCCAGTCCCCTCCCCCGTGTTTGGTTTTGGGGGCTCCAGGCCCCTCCTGCTCCGTTTTGGGGTCGCGACCCCGTTTTGCATTAATTTGGGGTCCCCAGCCCATCCCCAGGGTCACCTTCCCCCCCTCCCCAAATTTCTCTCCTCGCTACTGATGAGTCATCAGCGAGACACGCTCTGATTGGCTGGAAATTACCCCGCACGGTCTGTGAGTGTTTACCGCAGTGAGAGGCCTTGGTCTGTGCCTGGCAACTGATGAGTCAGAGTTGGGCCGGGCGCTGATTGGCTGAAAATCGCTGAGCGGGGCCAGTGCTCTTGAGTTTCTGCCCAGTGAGTGGATCGTCATCAGTGCCGCGCGTTCTGATTGGTCGGGATCTGTTTTGGGGTGGGGACGGGAGGAACTGGGGTTACTTGGGGTTTATTTGGGTTTATTTAGGGTTTGTTTGGGGTTTATTTGGGGTTATTTATGGACTATTTGGGGTTTATCTTGGGTTTTACTTGGGTCATTTCTGTTTATTTGGGGTTATTTTGAAGTATTTGGGTTTGTTTGGGATTTTTTGGGTTTATTTGGGCTTATTCGGAATTATTTGAGGTTCATTGGGTTTATCTTGGTGTATATGGCATTTTTTTAGGTGTAATTGAAATCATTTGGGGTTTTATGGGTTTTATTTGGGTGGTTTTTTTGGTGTTATTTGGATTTGTTCGGGCTTATTTAGGGGACTTGTGGATATTGTTTGGGTTTTTTGGGGGTTATTTGGAGTTTATTTCGAGTGTTTTGTGGTTTTTTGGGTTATTTGGGGTCATGTGGGGTCAAAAAATCCGGGAATATTTCTCCTGCAAAAATATGGGAATTTTTCAATAAAAATCTGAGAGATTTTCTCCAAAAAACTGGAAATGTTCCCTTAAAAATCCCGGACTTTTCGCAGCCAATAGCGGCGCACCCCGCCCCCAACCATCCAATCACCGCACTTCATCTCCCAAATTAGCGAATCACGGCGCACCCCGCCCCAAACCAACCAATCACCGCGAGTCTCCTCTCAGGAACACCGGCCTCCCTGTGCGCCGATCCAACCAATCACTGCACGCCTCCCCTCAGACACACCCGCCTCTCACATGCCGAACCAACCAATCACCGCAGGTCTCCCCTCAGCTACTCCCGCCTTTTTCGAGCTCAACCAACCAATCACCGTGCGTCTCCCCTCGCCAAAGGCCGCCTGCCCCGCCCCTCTCCTGTAAATCACCACGCCCTCTACGAAAACAACCAATCACCAGGCGTCTCCTCTCAGCAACTCCCGCCCTCCCCACGCCCGTTCCAGCCAATCAGAGCCGAGCCTGAAGTGGCGCCCCCTGACCCCGGGCCCGGGCATGGAGCGGGCGCCCCCTCCACCACCCCGCCGCCCCCCGGGACCCCCTCAGGGACCCCCGGGAGCCGCCCCGGGCTCGGGCGGGTCCTGCGGGAGGCGCTGGAGAGAGCGGGGGAGGCGCTGGGAGAGGACGGGGGGCTCCGGGAGCTGCTGAGGAGGCGCAGGAACAGGTGAGGGGTCCTGGAGGGGTCGTGAGGGGAATTTGGGGAGGGGTCTTGAGGACGTTTAGGGGGCATTTGGGGAGGATCTGGGGGGGAACTTGAGGGGGTTTTAGCGGGGTCTGGGGGTGCTGTGGGGGCTTTGGGGGGGAATTTAGGGAGGGGTCCTCGGGGGGTGTCACGATCCGTCCTCACGGACGGGTTTTGTGATGGTTCGTGGATTTGATCTCAGGGTGCAAAAAGAACCGACACGGTACAAGGGGGTTTGCAATGATAATCGAAACAAATGCACCTTTATTGAATGACCACAGCAAAAGGCGATAGAGGGATTAAGGGAGAGAAAAAGATAGAGGAAGAGAGAGACAAAAGAGAGAGAGAGAGAAAGCGGGGGATAGAGCTACCAAACGTAGAGACGAAGTCCTTTGGTCCAGTCCAGTCGAGGATCCGCCTGTAACGTTGGGGAGATCTCGAAGTCTCTGGCTAACTCAGAGGTTTTTATTATGATAACTCTATTGGAAATTGCTGGGGAGGGGGAAACAGATACAATAAGGAATAGATGTAACAGGTAGTCCATGTTCTCAGCAGTAAACGAGAGCCATTGTGTTCTTGGTCCAGCGGTCACAACCTGCAGGCAAACATCTCGCTTTGGTCAGCTTGCCTCCCCCACACACCTGCCCCGGGCTGGGGGTTTCAGTCCCAGTCCTTGGAAGGAGCAGAGGGGCCTTTTCACATGGGGGTTTCGTGTCTCACTCCTTGATGGAGAGGCTCCTTACATCTCAGTCTGTCTGTCACGGTGGTTGTAAAACAGGTGAGGGTCTTCTGTGGGGGGACCACCCAGAACTCAGGAGAAGTCCAGCCAGGCCGAGAGGTGGGACAGCTCCCAAGGCTGTTGTTGCACAAAGGGCACGGTGCTTCCTTCTTCTTCTCATTGGGCTCAGTGCAGCACACAGCAAACAACACCTGTGAAAACAATGGCTTGGCAACGCTCTCAGGTCTCAGGCACATGACTTTCTCCCTTGGAGCCAGAGATTTAAGACAGGGGGGGTCTTCTCTTCAGTGGTCCCCAGTGACGATCGTGAGGCAGATGAGGGAAAATTCGGACAGACTCTCACACGACCCCGTGACTCACGATTGTCTTGAAGGGATCTTCATCAGCAGAACTCTGGAGTGTTGCTGATGGGTCTTTATGATTTGCTGTACATTGGTAGTATACTTGGAAATGTAGAGACAGTATGACAGAGAGAGAGAGAAAAAAGAGAGAGAGAGAAAGGAGGAAAAGAAAGGATCGGAAAAGGAGGGGAAAAAGGGAAACAATAAACAAACATAATTAATATTGATTATAACAGTATTATTTTCATAACAATTTACAGGTGGTTAATTAATTAAAATAGTATTATTTTTATAACAATTCTCAAATTGTGAAAACAAATCACAAATAATTAAAAGCAAAAAGCAATAAACTAATCATAATACAAGCATTAACTTAAAAATTATTTTCTAAAATAATTTACTAAAACTGGAAAATAATTTTCACAAAATCATAAATTAAAATCCAGGTTACTCTAAAACTCATATGCTTAATTCATAATTGCCTTGTGTCAAAGGCTTTGGGATGTCCACAGTGCATGGGACATCAGCCAAGTTGTGTGCATTAACTATAGACGTCAATCTTGTCAGCTGTTTCATGCTCCAATTCATAACGAATGGGACTGCTGATAAAATAAAACCAAGCAGAATTGGTATCAAAAGGATAACAATGGGATGACACAGACTGCTCAGGACACCCGTGGCAGTAGGAGACCACCTAAAAGAGTATCCCACCCCCTGTGCTCGGCATCTTTCTCCACCCTTTCCATGACACGGGGTATCTGTCTCACATTGTGATGAACAGTCACCAGGGCTTTCTGTGCGTTTTTCTCAATCTTCTCAAGGATTTCAACTAAGTCTCGATGGAGCAGCAGTTGTCTTACCAAAGTGAGATCCATCCCAATAGGCGTAGGCATCCGTTTGTGAATCAGTGTGTAGCTGGATTGCAATGGGTAGTGAGAGGTAACTGGAGCTTCATAAGAGAAATCCCATCCTGCAATCTTGGTAAAGTTACAAGCACAGAAATTTGAAAGATTTTTAGTATCTCCTACCACGTTTTCTACAAATACAAAATGACAAGCAGTTCTAAGCATGCACATCTATTGCCTATGTATGTAAGGACTGTTTCAGAAGTCTTGTTAGGACAAATTTCAAAATGACAGATATTTTGCTCTATGTCTAAACGAATGTCTTGAGCTATGATTGCATTGCTTTCACAGATGAGCCCTTGTTGTTCTCGGACAATACAAGATTCCAAATTAACAGTTTGCCATTTCTCACCAATTTGACGGGCCCATTCTCTTTGGGATAGAGAACAGCTCTGCTGTAATTCAGTTCTAATGCTATAACAGGGAAAATCAAATGCTCTGAGGCATTGTGTATGGTTAACACAAAAGCTGTGGCTGTATTTGAAATGGGCTCATAGGTAAAATTCACCAGGTTCCACCAGGATTGGAATTCTCTTTCAAAGTCAGTGGCACTGTCCCAAATTATTTTCCGAATTTCAGTGGGAAAAGTGCCTTCTTCACCTTCTCTTATAATTGAGGCAGCAACTGACTGCATCCACAATTGTGCCTGGATACAGCTGAGAGCCAAAGAAAGATTGTTTTGTGTAGCACCGAGTGCATCAATTACCAATTTGTGATCATTTACATTTACTTTCTCCCAATTTAGTAATATGTTTGATAGCAAGCACTGATTCTCAATGCCAATAAGGATGACTGCTGTGGTTGTTGTTATTTGGTCAAATCTCTGTATATGGCAGCCAATTTATTCAAGTTCAATTAATTTACATGTCATGTGTAATATCATCACCTGCTGTTACCGTAAAGGCAAGGGAAAACATCATTTCTGTTGTCCATCTCTAGTGTTATCGTGGTTTATCAGGTCTTCATGTCCCTCAGAGTTCTTCTGTGAAAGTAAACACAACAGACTCTGCCACGAAGAGGCAGAAAAAGTTAGAACAGTGGAATTGTCAGAGAGGTTTTGAACACCAGTGGTACTTCCCCTGCAGTAGGGGGGTCCACTAAAACAGGTTGTCCAGGGTAATGTGCTGGGTTCTTGGAATCTTCTGGTCCCTGTAGTGAAGGAATTATGCTTGGAGCAGTCGGGCAAAAAGCAGTGATTTTGGAACTCCCATTTACCCCCCATCTATAGTAAGGGGTGTGAGAAGTCCATTTAGTCCCTTCACCTTTTGCCCAATCCTGCACACTTTTGACAGTAAAGTGAGAAACATTATCAGATTGAATTTCCTGTGGTTTTAGGAAAATCCCAAACCATCCCTGCATTGCTTTAACAATATTATCTCCTGTGGCTCTTTTAAAAGCATCCGCCTGGACCAACCCAAATATAAACACAGCATAGGACTCGGTGTAAATACAGACAAGAAAAGAATTCTGTCCCTCATGCTGGAAAATACTCCATAAAGTTAACAGTTCCTCAACCTGAGCACTGCCTTCTCCCTCTCTGTGAGCAGAAGCAGAGGAGAAAGGAGGGGTTGCTTTAATCACAGAGGCAAGTTTGTCTTGGCTGCTATCCAAGAAATACAAGTTTCTTGTATTGCTAAGGTTTTTTCCACTTCTATGAGAGCTGAGCTAACCACAAACAATCCTTTTTCCCAGGTAGTGTATCTTTTCTCAGCATCTTTGAAACCACAGGAATCGAAACCAACAGGCCTTGTTGGACTCTCAGGACCCTGCTGCCAAATGTGTACTGACAGCCCTGAGGAGGCAAATCCCCATTGCAGCTGAAAGGATCTGTGGGATGGACAGGGTCCAGTGCTTGGTGAGCTGTTGCTTCAAAAATCAGCAATTGCAATGCTTCCTCCTGAGAAGGAGTCCAATCCCATTTCACCCCATTTGCTCAGCAAGTCATAAAGGGGAACAAATGGGTCATTCTGGTTACTAAGGAATCTATTAGGTGTTTCTACAGGAGAAGCAGCTACTATGGTTTATTGAAGGATAATTGCTGTAGGTTTAAGTGTTTCTGAAAGCCCTTGAATTAAAGGGGTCATAGTTTCAGGCTTTACAGGTGATTGCATTGGTAACTCATAGCTTGTAGTTGATTTTCTTTCATGCATCATTTGCAAGCAAGCAGCTCTGTGAATGTTTTCCAGGGGCTGGCCGGGGGTACCAGCTCTGGTTAAAAGGTCTCCCCTTTCCAAGGGGTGAAGCCCCCCTGCCCAATGAGCTGCACACTGAGCCAGGGACCATGGGGTGCGTCTGTCTCCCCTTGTTAAGAACACCCCATGTCCCCAGCACCCACCGGCTTCTTGTTCTGACAAAAGAATCTGATCTCCCTGGTGAGCGACACTTGGCAGATGTGTTCTGTTTCAGATTTGTGGGGGAGAAGCCCGTACTGCTTTGCAAGTTTTGTTAATTCAGTAGCAGTGTACGGGATTTCTTTGGTGGTTATGTGCAGGTCAAGATCCTCATTATTGAAATTGCTGCATTCTGTTTTAATTAGAGATTTCGTGCTATTGTAACAACAGTGTTCCCCACAATTTTTCATCAGAGCTAATTCTGTTTGAGGGTAATTTTGATTAATGTGAGGAGTTTCCTTCTCCTCTGCCTCTTTTGAGGAATCAGCGTTCTGTGAGCTTTTACCATGCTCCTCTCTTAAGGCAGCTCATAATAAATTATTTTCATTTCTTTCTTCATCTAATTGTTTCTGCAAAACTTCAACTGGGTTTTGAAGGGAGTCTATTACAGCATTTTTCTCACTTCTTCGCTTAAAGCGAGTTTCTGTGGCTGCTCTGAGGCAGGCTCCCAAAACTGAGCAGAGAAGGGTTTTATTTTTGCCCAGTTTGACTTTTGTTTGATGTTGCAAAGAAGATATTCTATAAATAACATTTTCTAAATTAAACCAATTGCAGTTTGCCCATTCTTCTCCTCCTAGAGAAGGTGTGACATTGTATTTAGCAAGCAGAGCATAAAATTCAGCGTCACCTTTTGCACTGAGGTTTTGAGTCATTTTGAGAAGGGACCAAAACCACAACAGGGAGATGCAAACTTAAGTTACACAATCTCACAGCCTTTGCTGTGTCCCCTTCACTTCCCTGGCTGGGTGAAGAGACTAAATCTGCCTGGAAGGTTCTATTTAGTTATGAAGCCCCTAAAACAGTTACTTTCAAGAGATGATGGGTTAAAGCATAGAATATAAAGCAGTTATGGGAAATATTCAATGTTAGGAAATCACATAGAGCAATAAATTGGGTAAAGTATGGAACATAATGACAGGGAAGAGATAAGGACAGACAGTGATAAGTTCAGTGCATTTCAGAGTCAAGAACAACTGCTGGGTAAAGCACGTTTAGGGCCAACATGTCAAATTGACCCTGAGACCCTTGCCAAGGCCTGGAGACTAAGCCAACTACACCGGGAATTGACCAAATTTGGGGAGAAGTTCAAAAGTTTAAAGAGGAAGACTCCTCGAAGATGATGAAGGCCGACCGGAACGACCCCTGAGAAGATCCTCAAAAGAGAAGTCCCCGCCCACGCTCCGCCTACACCACTCCCCATATGTATATGCATGAATATGATGTAATCCCAAACCTAAAACTGTATAAAAAGGTACGCTTTTGCTGTAAAGATTCAGAAATCCCATTTTAGGATTTCTCCGACGTCGTAATAAAATACCTCCTGCTTATTTGACTGAGTCTCTTAAGCAGTAATTTCTCGCCTTTTGGGGCAAAAATCGGCATCATTTCTGGCGACCCAGATGGGACGAAGCAGGGGATCCAGGATCTGAAGAGTCCCCTGGCTGGGTCCGGGGCTGGGACCCTCTGGGCGCCCCTGACGACTTTTTGTCAGAAGAGACTCCCCCTCGGACCAAGCGCTCTTTGGTGGACGAAGAGTTCCCTGCATCTCCTGCTTCTCCTGCTCCAAATTAAAGAGGTATTTTTTTTATCATTGTTCATTGGTTTTAGGGTAAAGCGCTTTATGGGAACACGAGGTCAGACGTGACCACCGGAGGGTAAACCAGAGGACGCTCTGGTAAAGAATCCCTAATTGGTATTTTTGGGTACCTTTTGGTAATTGGTGTCTTTGCTAACCAGTAATTGATGCCTTTGGTGGGTACCTTTTGGTAATTGGTGTCTTTGCTAACTAGTAATTGATGCCTTTGGTGGGTACCTTTTGGTAATTGGTGTCTTTGCTAACCAGTAATTGATGCCTTTGGTGGGTACCTTTTGGTAATTGGTGTCTTTGCTAACCAGTAATTGATGCCTTTGGTGGGTACCTTTTGGTAATTGGTGTCTTTGCTAACTAGTAATTGATGCCTTTGGTGGGTACCTTTTGGTAATTGGTGTCTTTGCTAACTAGTAATTGATGCCTTTGGTGGGTACCTTTTGGTAATTGGTGTCTTTGCTAACCAGTAATTGATGCCTTTGGTGGGTACCTTTTGGTAATTGGTGTCTTTGCTAACCAGTAATTGATGCCTTTGGTGGGTATCTTTTAGTAATTGGTGTCTTTGCTAACTAGTAATTGATGCCTTTGGTGGGTACCTTTTGGTAATTGGTGTCTTTGCTAACCAGTAATTGATGCCTTTGGTGAGTACCTTTTGGTAATTGGAAAAAAAAAAAAAAAAAAAAAAAAAAAAAAGAAAAAAAAAAAAAATAAGGAGAGTAAAAAAAAAGAGGCAAGACTCTAATGCACTTGTTCTTCTTGTATTGATCTTGTTGGTTTGTTTGAAACTGTGATTTAAGGGTTAAAAAGAGTGGTCAGTTTTTGTTTTTATCTGAACTGAACTAAATTCCGGGACTCGGTCCAATTTTCTCCACTCCCTTGGAGGAACTTGGAAGGAGTGTATACGTTTTATACCTTTGTTTAACCCTGTTGTATGCTTTGATGTATTGACTGTAAGATTTTTGCAAAGGGACGAGTTTAGTGGTTTTTATGTTGTCTGAAATTTGTTGTGATATTATCGGCAAAACCGTACTATTGATTTACAGTTTTGCGAGTGTGTGACGGCCTGGAGCCGACCAATATCGGTATCTTACGGTCTGCCGGCGACATCTTACGGTAAAGCAGTGTATTCTGATAGAACGGAAAGGTAGGACAGTTTGAATGAATTGGCACCGTGTATGAGAGAGTGTGTCTGAGACGCAGCCCGGCTGCGAAGCGAGTGGGAGTCCGGCTCTGCAGTTCCTGTCCCTCGCGAGAGGCCAGGTCAGAAAAGGACGAAGCGCTTGGATATTGTATGAATGAAGTGCTAAGATAAACTGGTATATAGTGCTTGTGGGAAAGAGATTTACTTGGTGGGATAAGAAACACCGACCCAGAAAATAGCAATGGGGAGTCAACCGAGCAAAGATATAAATATGAAAACCCCCTTAAGATGTATTCTGAAGCATTGGAAGGACTTGGGGGGGATTCCAGGAAGAAATATAAGTAAAAAGACACTCCTTAAATACTGCACGCAGTGGTGGCCGTTGTATAAATTGGATGATGGTGAGAAATGGCCACCAGAGGGGACAATTAATTATAATACCATTTTACAACTAATGCTCTTCCTCCGCCGGCTCAATAAATGGGATGAGGTAATGTATGCAGACATGTTCTTCACCCTGAGGAATAAACCTGAGTGGCAAAAGGAGTGTGGAATTAATGCAGCCCCTCAAGACCCTCTAGTACTAGCCCTGGAAAAAGATAAGAAAGGCTCAAAACCTAAAGAACGTTGCTGCGATGCATGTAGCATTGGGCAGCGATGTCTTAAGCTAACAAGGAGGGACAGTGGAAAAGAGAGTGAAATAAGCCTGTGGGAATACCATCCAGGGCCCCTCCCCAAACCAGGAGAAGAACGAGAGGATCCGACCCCATTAAAAGAACTGGAACGATGGTGGAAATCTAAGTTTGAGTGCAGCCCTGATAAGTTAGATAAGAGTTGGGGGAAGGCTAGCCCGTTAAGGTCGGAAGATAACAGGGGAGAAGGCAGCCCACAGGGATTGGATAGTCCGCAGGGGTCGGGAAGCTACAGAGATGCTGGAAGCCCACCTAGATTAGAGATTGAGAGAGAAGAAGGCAGTCCGACGGGAGCAGAGAGCCGAGGGGAGACGCGTAGCCCCCCCGAACTAAGCTTGTATGGGGACGGTAGCACACCCAGGAATGGAGGTGCTCGTAAAATGGAAACCAGCACACCAAAGACTGGGGACGAAAGCAACTCACCGGGAGGTGATGTCCCCAAATTGAGATACGGTGAAGAGAACAGTAATGAGACACGCGAGAGCGAGGCAGGGAGCAACTCACAGAAACTGAACATAGTAATTCAGATAGAGGATAAGAGAAGTGGAAGCAGAGTAGAAGATGAAAGGGACAGCAGCCCGGGACAGGATAAGAGCCGGCAGATACAAAGGAGGCAACAGACGCAGAACGAGAATCGGGTGGATTGTGTAATAGAGATAAGAGAGGAGACTGAAGAGCAAGAAGGGGAAAAAAGAAAAGAGAAGAGAAAGAATCGAGAAGGCACCGAGGTACAGGAAGAAGATCCCGGGGAAGGGATCAGCCACTCGTATTATACCAGATCTGTGGCACGGGAGGAAGCAAAGCAAAGAGAGGGGGGGAACCACACGATAGCTCCCCTCCGACAAGTTGTGCCAATGGTAGGGGAAAGGACAAGAGTAAAGGTGCCGTTCTCGACCAATGATTTAAATAATTAGAGGGATGAGGCAAAGAATTTTAGAAGGAATCCGGAGGGAGTAGTAAAGAGGTTTGAATTAATGGCAAAGAATTTGGATATTGATTGGGAGGATATAGAGGTGATGTTGTCAGAGCTGACAGATACAGAAAGGGAACTCGTATTGGAAACAAGAAAGCGACATGCTCAACTATTATCGGGGAGACTAGAAGATAATTTTCCCAGCAGCAAACCAGAATGGGACCCGGGCAATGCAGACCACTATCAGCGGTTAGTGCAGTATAGAAAACTGATAGCAATGGGCTTGCGTAACGCGATCCCCAAGGCTATCAATTGGTCAATGCTATATGACATCAGGCAGGGAAAGGATGAGACCCCATCAGAGTTCTTGGATAGACTTAGGGCAGCCATGAGACAATACACACCCCTGGACCCAGCGACGGAAGAAGGGAAACAACACCTGTTAGGATTAATGATGGGACAAAGTAATCCAGACATCAGGAAGAAATTGCAAAAGCTTGAGCATCCAGCAAATAAAAACCTGGAGACACTGCTAAATGAGGCATGGAAGGTGTATAATAATAGGGAAATTGAGGAGAAGAAAAAGGAGGACAGGAGGATAGCTCGAGTGGTGGCTGTAGCTGTGGCAGCTCAGAATACAGGTTACTCGGGACCTGGAACCAGGGGAAGAGGTAGAGGCAATCCGGCAAGAAGGGGGGGGAGACTCCAACCCCACCCAACTAGAGTGGGGCCAAACCAGTGTGCGTACTGCCTGAAAATGGGACACTGGAAGCAGGAATGCCCCCAGTTAAGGGAGAGACTATTGGGCACTACTATGGCCACACAACAGGATAACGACTGAGGGGGACCGGTGGGCCGTTCCCTAGCAGACCCACTGGTTAAAATGGAGCTAAGGGAAGGTGAAAAGGAATTAGACTTTTTGATTGATATGGGAGCAACCTTTTCGGTTCTAAATCAGGAATTGGTACCTAAAAGTGATGAATTTGTGCAAGTTGTGGGAGCAACAGGCCAACCAGAAAAAGCTTACTTTTTGAAACCCATCAAATACAAAATTGAGAAACAAATGGGAATTCATCAGTTCCTGTATTTACCAAATTCGCCAAAGCCCTTATTGGGGAGAGACCTATTGGAGAATTTGAGAGCCATAATAAAGTTCAACAAAGACAAATTGGAATTCCAAGTAAATGAAGAACAGCTGATCACAGCTCTAAGCCTGACAATCAGCTGTGTAGAACCCAAGCCTGAGAATCATAACATCAGGCGAATCCTAAGTGAAGTATACCCACTAGTATGGGCTACTGATACACCTGGGAAATCAAAACAAGCAACACCTATCATTATTGAACTTATACCTGGAGCAAGGCCGGTGGTTAGGAAACAATACCCACTGAGGTTAGAGGATAGAAAGGGAATCGAGCCCATAATTAAAAGGTTCTTAGAATTAGGATTATTGATAGAATGTGAATCAGATTTTAACACCCCAATTCTGCCAGTAAAGAAACCTAATGGAACTTATAGATTAGTCCAAGACTTGAGAGCAGTAAATGAGATAACCAAGACATTACATCCGGTAGTTGCTAACCCATACACGCTTTTAACTAAACTGAAAGATAGTTTGACATGGTTCACCGTATTGGATTTGAAAGACGCATTCTTCTGCCTTCCTTTAGCTCCTGAGAGTCAAAAGATTTTTGCCTTTGAGTGGGAATTTGTGGATAGAAGAAGAAAGACCCAACTTACGTGGACAGTATTACCCCAAGGATGGTGTAACTCCCCCACGATTTTCGAGAATCAGTTAGCCAAAGAGTTAGAACAGTGGGAAAGGCCGCTGGGAGATGGCACTCTCCTACAGTACGTAGACGACCTCCTAATAGCAACAGTGACAGAGGAAGAGTGCATTGCATGGACTATTTCCCTGTTAAACTTTCTGGGTTTAAGTGGATATCGAGTCTCCCAACAGAAAGCGCAGCTGGTGCAAAAAGAAGTGGTGTACCTGGGATACGAAGTCTCCAGAGGACAGCGATCCCTGGGAGCAGCCAGAAAAGAGGCCATCTGCCAGATGCCTAAACCAGAGACGGTGAGAGAACTGCGTGCCTTCCTGGGGATGACAGGTTGGTGTCGGCTATGGATCTACCAGTACGGGATGCTCGCTAAACCGCTGTATGATTTGTTGAAAGAGACCAAGAGTGTCCTAGTTTGGACTCCCGAAGCAGAGGAGGCCTTCAAAAAGCTGAAACAGGAGCTAATGAGAGCACCAGCTTTAGGTCTCCCAGATGTATCAAAACCATTCTGGCTGTTCTCCCACGAGCGACAGGGGATGGCCCTAGGAGTCCTGGCACAGCAGTTAAGACCACGTAAGAGAGCTGTGGCCTACTTCTCCAAACAGTTGGATGAAGTAAGCAAGGGATGGCCTGGCTGCCTGAGAGCGGTGGCCGCAGTAATCATTAATATCGAAGAGGCCAGGAAACTCACGCTCGGCCAAAAGGTAACGGTGCTGGTGTCTCACACCGTCTCAGCTGTGTTGGAGCAGAAAGGTAACCACTGGCTGTCACCTTCCAGATTTTTAAAATACCAGGCCATTTTGGCTGAGTCAGATGACGTGACTATTCAGGTCACTAACATTGTGAACCCAGCTTTATTCCTAGAAGGGAGAGCCCCAGCAGAGCCGATCGAGCACGACTGCCTGGAAACAATTGAGGCCGTCTACTCCAGCCGCCCGGACCTCAAAGAAGAACCATTCGAAGATGCGGACGACTGGTTCACGGATGGAAGCAGCTTCGTGAGGCAGGGAGTGAGAATGGCCGGCTATGCAATTACCACCGCAGAAGAAGTAATTGAGTCGAACCCTTTACCCGCAGGGACTTCAGCCCAGAAGGCAGAACTGATAGCTCTGATTCGAGCCCTGGAATTGGCGGAGAACATGCGGATCAACATATGGACAGACTCTAAGTATGCCTTTTCCGTCGTACATGCTCATGGGGCCATCTGGAAAGAAAGGGGACTGTTAACTGCTCAAGGAAAAACAAACACGCAAAAGAGGTCCTGCGACTGCTGGAAGCAGTCCAGCTCCCAGCACAGGTGGCCATAATGCATTGTAAGGGACATTTAAAGGGGGACACTATCCCGGAGATAAGGAATAGAAAAGCAGACGCAGAGGCTAAATTAGCTGCTGCAAGAACTGAAGAAATAAAAGTAGCAGCTCTAGTACCAGGTGAGTTAGACACAAATTTTCGGCCAGAATATCAAGAGTCAGATCACAGGTGGATTCAGAGAAATAAAGGTAAAATGTTAGAGAATGGTTGGGGTCAATTGGAAACGGGACAGTTAATAATACCAGGGAATACGATGTGGCAGTTTGTGAAAGCAGAACACGAGAAAGCCCATTGGAGTTTGGACCCGCTATATCAGTATTTGCAGGCTCGGATAGCAGGACCAAAATTGTTCACCATTGTAAAACATGTCACATCCCAGTGTGAGAGGTGCCTGAAGAACAACCCGAATACAGGAACTAAGATACATCCAGGGGCCATAAATCGAGGTAAATTCCCAGGTGAAGTGTGGCAAATTGATTTTTCTGAGCTCCCAAGAAAAGGAGGGTTTCGATATTTGCTGGTATTAACTGATACATTTTCTGGGTGGCCTGAAGCATTCCCTTGCAGAACAAATAAGGAAAGAGAAGTGACCAAAGTACTGTTGAATGAAATCATTCCACAGTTTGGGGTACCGAAGAGCATTTCTTCGGATAGGGGTACACATTTCTGTGCAAAAGTGGTAAGGGCAATAAGCAAAGCACTACAAATCAAATGGCAATTACACACGCCCTATCGCCCACAGGCCAGCGGCCAGGTGGAAAAGATGAACCATCTTATTAAGCAGCAGATTGCCAAAATATGCCAGGAGACTAATTTGCATTGGTATCAAGCTTTGCCTATTGCTCTGCTTAGACTGAGAGTCAAGCCAAGATCGAAAGAAAGGCTAAGCCCATTTGAAATTCTGTACGGCAGACCTTATGCTATGCAAACTGTAAATGGAGACGCTGTAGATCAAATAGGTAATCAGTATATTTATGATTATGTGATTATGGTGGGGAAGCAATTTGACAAGAATGCTGCAGTGGTGATTGACCACCAACCTAAACAACCTAACTGTAAGTTGCATCCTTTTAATCCCGGTGATTGGGTGTATGTTAAGAATCTTTTAGAAAAACCCCTACAAGAAAAGTAGGAGGGACCTTTCCAAGTGCTGCTGACCACCTTCACCGCGGTTCGAATCAAGGAGCGACCTACGTGGATCCATTACTCACGGGTCAAGAAAGCACCGGGGAGTAAACAAGAGGAGTAGACACCGTGACCCGGATTCCACTCCAGACCCCTACTAACCTGATCATCAGACCCTTGGGGTTCCATATGAATGTCAGCCAAGTTCTCTTTGGATCCCAGCTAAATGGATAAGACCTGCCTTGGATGTGGAGCCTTCTGAATCAGCTGACCCCTCGGGATCACGAGAGAATCCAGCACAAACTGACATTAACCTTACCGAAACTTTTATTTCCCATAGCAGAATTTAATGCTGAAGCTAGAGCTGCACTAGACAGCGCACCGCTATCGTGGACAACGTGGATTGAAACATACAGTCATCAGGGGCCGGACCCACAGGAACCCGTCTACGACCAACCGTGTTACTGCTGTGGTAAAAAGAATTGTGTTGGACAGATTGGTTTTCTTTGTGGCGGGTGTGATAGGAAATTTTGGAATGTGCAAAGCAATTTAGAGGATCTTCAATGTTATGAATGTATTTCCAAAGAAATAGGAGATGATGATCCTTATTTAGCTTTGGAAAAGTTTGCTGATAAGTCTATTTTGGATGCCAGAGAATTATATGAGGCCCCTGAACAAGTAGTATTAGGGTGGTGTTTTTGGAAAGCGCAACGCTGGTTTCAAAAGTGTTTAAAGCTTAGTCGCTCTAAAGTATTAACAGCCCGATGTCATGCATCTGTTCCAAAACATTCTCTTACAATTGAACAAATAAGACCATTTAAGAAACAGAGAGATTTGGACTCAGAATTAGAAAAAGTTATTACACGAGTTAACCAAATTTATTTTAGGCAATATAGACGTCAGAATCCAGCACCACCCACACTAAGGAAATACAAATGGCAAGAAGATCAATGGGGGAAACCATACTTATGATAGTTATTTTTCTAACATCCATACAATTCGGGCAGAATGTAGTTTTTCCTCGAAACTCTGCCCCAATAGACCCATGGTCCAATGCACACCAGTGTATTCACCCGGAGTCAGGGATGAAGGGGCCCTATTTCGAGGTTTATGCCTTACGTAACAATCAGCCATACCCAAAAGAGGAATGGGATAAGCGGACATACCTAGTGGCACAGAAGGGAGATCAAATCCAAATTGGGTGCCGGGAACTTGACCCAGTAGAAGGAAAAACAAGGCGGCTGGTATTAACAATCCAACCCTTGATGCCAACTTTTAAACATAATCTGATTACCTTTAGTCCAGTGAAAATGGGCAAGCCCACCGTTTGGATCCAGCAAAAGGGCCCAATTTCATGTCTGTGGAGTGACTTCAGGGAAGACCCACCTGGATCACAACCCCGAAACTCGGTAATTTATAGAGAAGATTCACTTGGGGAACTACATCCTCAAAATATAACCTTTGACCCTCACCCTCTCCTCTTTCCTGTGGGAAAGATCGTAGCATCTAGCGGTCCCGAGGAAGGGAAAGCACAGTGTGAGATGGCATTTAGATTAGATCAGTCGATGACGTTCGCATGTGAAAGGGAGTCGAAAACGCTAGAACAGGGTACTAGTTTCCCCAGACGTGTTACCAGATACGAAGTGGCATTACCGGAAGACGTGATCTCCTTATATCCAAATTTAGACTTGCCCCAAGAAATTACTCCACCAACTGAATGTAGAAAAGTGCATAACTTAACCTTTATCGGGCCCCAGGTAGTAAGGAGGTCAAATGAACTGAAACTGCTGCTAGACCCCACGTACTCTCTGAAAAAGGTGCAGATGAATATTCAGACTAACATTACCCATCTGCAAAAGGACTGTCAACCGTTCATACAACAAAGCCTTAAAGGATGGGAGGCATGGCTAGCTACTAGGTCTTATCACAGGCGGGCGCAAAGGGATATAAGTGGATGGGTCGGCACTAGATTTGGAATACTGAATACCATAGATCAAGAAGTATTGGTTAACAAATTGAGTACTGTCACCACCAACTTAGGAAAACTTAAAGTGCCCCTGAGTTCATCCATGCTTACATTGGCAGAAACACAATCACTGGTAGTTAGGTTACTAACCCTGGTAGCAAATCACACTGCTGAAGATTTTGCTAGAATTGCCGGCTATACAGGAGACATTAGCAAGGAAATTGCACTCGCTATCCAATGCACACAAACACAACAGTGGGTACAGTCAGTGGCAGCAAGGATAATAAGAGAAGGAACGTCAGGAACGCTGTCCCAGGAAATAAGAGAAACGATACTGAAGGATAGTCATACTACACAATTTGAAAGGGACCATCAAGCCTGGTGGCAATTAGTAAACTTTACTTATGTACCACAGCATGAGCACATTGAAGCCTATGTTCTTACCATCAGTGCTGCAGAGGAAAGGGCAATTTTCCCTATCCTTACCTTAGGGACCATACATCAGAATGTCCTTGTTAGGCCAGTAGATCATAATGTTTGGGCGAGTTATGATGACGCCAAAGATAAGTGGCAGTCTGTTAGTACAGAAGCATGTATTCCTAGGGGGCAACTAGGATACATATGTGAAAATGCTATAGTAGAAACAGAAGATTTATGCTTAGATGCTGAAAATAGTGTATGCACTTTTGAAATGCTTCCACACAATAGAGTATGGTCGCAGGTTTATTATGTAGAGAATGGATGCGCCTGCGTCAGAACAACTTGCAGTAACGTAACTGTAGATAGTTGCCAAGAGGAAACTAACAATACTAACTTTTGTGTATGTAATTTTACCAAGATTATAGGTTGTGATTTTAACTATACCGCTCCTGTAACCACCCAGCAGCTAATTAATGCAGACTACGACCTGTATCATGAGTTGCCAAAATTACAGATAGGTATGGATGTCGAGGTTCTTAAAGCGATGCTCGTGCATCCAGAAATAAGAAGACTGGTGCAAAAAGTGAACCAAACAGTTAAGCGCATGGTCCTACAGGTGGAGCACAACTCAGAAAGAATAAAAAACATCCTGTCTGAAGTAGAACAAGTAGGCCAACATCACTGGTGGGACGTTTTCACAAGATTTTCCCCAACAGCAACACAGGTCTTTCATTACCTGATACACCCGATACTAATTTTAACTATAGCAATGCTTATACTGACTTTTATGAACCTATGCTTGTGGTGGAGGCTGAAGTCCTTAATGAGTAAGATCCAAATGATTTGGGCGATGGTGCGGGCGTATCAACGCCCCGAAGGATTAGAACTTGACGAAAGAATTCGTAAGTTATAAGAAAAGGAGGGAAATGAAGCCCCTAAAACAGTTACTTTCAAGAGATGATGGGTTAAAGCATAGAATATAAAGCAGTTATGGGAAATATTCAATGTTAGGAAATCACATAGAGCAATAAATTGGGTAAAGTATGGAACATAATGACAGGGAAGAGATAAGGACAGACAGTGATAAGTTCAGTGCATTTCAGAGTCAAGAACAACTGCTGGGTAAAGCATGTTTAGGGCCAACATGTCAAATTGACCCTGAGACCCTTGCCAAGGCCTGGAGACTAAGCCAACTACACCGGGAATTGACCAAATTTGGGGAGAAGTTCAAAAGTTTAAAGAGGAAGACTCCTCGAAGATGATGAAGGCCGACCGGAACGACCCCTGAGAAGATCCTCAAAAGAGAAGTCCCCGCCCACGCTCCGCCTACACCACTCCCCATATGTATATGCATGAATATGATGTAATCCCAAACCTAAAACTGTATAAAAAGGTACGCTTTTGCTGTAAAGATTCAGAAATCCCATTTTAGGATTTCTCCGACGTCGTAATAAAATACCTCCTGCTTATTTGACTGAGTCTCTTAAGCAGTAATTTCTCGCCTTTTGGGGCAAAAATCGGCATCAGTTACCTCAAGTTGTCTCTTCCTTCCCAGACAGTCCCGATACACACACACACACACACACACACACACACACACACACACACGCACAAAACAGTTTTTTTGTGAAGGGGCCAAAAACTACGACAGGGAAATGCTGATTTAATTTACACAACCACACAGCTCTTGCTGTGTTTCCCCTCACTTCCCTGGGTAGGTGAAGGGACAGATCTGCCTGGGAGGCCCTTGCTTAATTTCTTCAAGTTGCCCCTTCCTTCCCAGGCAGTGCAGATGCACACAAACACAACAGAAACAGTTCCCCCTTTTGCACAGAGAGATCTTTGGTGAAATTCTGGAGACAGAGCCCTCAACAGAGTATGGGGATTGCTTTTCACCTGGGAGACTGCACACAACCCTGCAAACCCCTTTGTCTGTCACAATCCTGTCCATGACACCAATTTAATGTCATGATCTGTTCTTATGAACGGGGTTTGGGATGGTTCGTGAATTGGTCCCAGAGTGCAAAAAAACCCGACATGGCACAGGGGATTTTGCAGTAATAATCAAAAACCAAATGCACCTTTATTGAATGACCACAGCAAAATGCATTGGGGAAAAGGGGAAGAATAAGAAAAAAGAGGGAGGAAGAGAAAGGAAGGTATAGAGCTACCAGACGTAGAGAGATGAAATCCTTCAAAGTCTTCAGTCGATGGAGTTTGCCTGATCACATCAGGGGAGATCTCAGAGATTCTGGTCAATTCGAACTCCCATTATAGTCTTTTTTGATGGGGGAAGGTGATGAGTCTTGAAATCAAATCAAAAGTAGTAAAGAATAGTCTATTGTAATTTCTGGGGGGACAAAAAAAGGTATTGAAGAAGGGTACGAACAGTCCATGTTCCCAGCAGTGGGTGAGAGCCATTGTCTCCTTGGTCCAATGGCCACACGTGCAGGCAAACATCTGGCTTTGGTCAGCTCGCCTCCCCCACACACCTGCCCTGGGCTGGGGGTTTCAGTCCCAGCCCTTGGGAGGAGGGGGAGCTTCTCCACATGGGGGTCTCATGTCTCAGTCCTTGAGGGAGAGGCTTCTCCCATCTCAGTCCATCCCTCACGGTGGTTGTAAAGCAGATGTGGGGTCTTCTGTGGGGACCACCAAAGTAACCCCAGAAAAGTCCAGCCAGGCCGAGAGGTGGGGAAATTCCAGGGCCATTGTTGTGAAGCGGGTGCAAGGGAAAAAAAGGGCAAGGTGTCCCCCTTCTCCTTTCACTAGGTTCAGTCTTCCATGGAAACAAACACACCTGCAAACAACAGCTTGGCAAGCCAAGGGCTTTGCTCAGGCCTCAGGATCCTGGTGAACAACTCTCCAGAGCAAGACCAGGATTCCAGCCAGGGTCTTTTTTCGGTGGTCCCAGTTTCTGTCCTTTTCACGACGATGGTGAGGCAGATGAGAGAAACTTCGGACAGAGACTGACACCATCCTCAGCCACCCCCAGGGCAGCGCAGGCCAAGTCCAGGGACACTGCAGGGTCATGGGGACACCGCACAGGTGGCACCAGGGACATGGCACTGCCACCTGTCCAGTGGCACCAGTTCAATGCCAGTGTCCCTGTGCCACTGCCACCAGCCCTGTCCAGGTGTCCCCAGTTCCATCCCAGCGCCACCAGCCCAGTGTCCCCAGGGCTGCCCCACTGTCACCACCCCTGTGTACTCAGATCAATTCCAGTGCCACCAGTTCTGTCCCACTGTCACCACCCAAGTGCCACCGCTCGGTGTCACCAACCCGGTTCCAGCCCAGTGTCCCCAGTTCAAACCCAGTGCCACCAGCCCAGTGCTCCCAGTGCCACCACCCCATTGTCCCCATACCAATGTCACCAGCCCAGTGCCACCAGTTTCAGCCCAGAGTCTCCAGTCTCATCCCAGTGCTCCCCATCCTGTCCCAGTGTTCCTGTCCCAATGTCACCGGGTGTGTCCCAGTGTCAACCAACCCAGTGTCACCAGTTCTGTCCCACTGTCACCAGTGTTTTGGGGGTCTTGGGGGATCCCAGGTGGAGTTTGGAGGCTCCTGGGGGGTTTTGGGGGATCCTGGAAGGGTTTTGGGGGGGTGCCAGGGGAGGTTTTGGGAGTCCCAGGTGAGGTTTCCAGGGATTTGGGGCTTCCCAGTTGAGAATTCCCAAAGGTTTGGGGTTTCCCAGGTGAGAACACAGGCCAGGGGCTCAGGGGGGCCGAGGGGGGAGGGCCTGGGGATGTTTTGGGGGGGTTCAATCGATGGGGGGGCCTGGGGAGTGCTATGGGGGGGTCGTGGTGAGTGTGGGGGGGTCCCATGGATTTGATGCCTCAGGTTTTGGCTTTTCTCTTTTTCAGATTCTGTGCTGCTTTACTCTGTGGGTCTGGGCTTCATATTAAGGGATGCTGAGCTCTGTTCACAGAGCAGGGAGACAAAACAATTCCTGCCCTAGCTGGGAACCCAAGGACAAATAATCCAAACCTCAGGCCGGAGAGCATAAACAACGTGGACTGAAGAGAGAAAAACAAGAAGGATGGGACTTCATCAGCTAAAGGTATAATTGGACAATTAACTCCAATATGCAAATGGAGAAGAACTTATAAAAGTGCCAGACCTCGTGACCGGTCGTCCATTTAGGGGCCATTTTGGTTCATCTTGGGCGTAGCCCTGGCTGGGCTCTCGTTCTGCCCAAGGTGTAGCCATGGAGGCCTTTTAACAAATGCCTGCTTTACTGTGTAACCGTGTCTGGCCTCTGTTCTAGGCCAGCCTTGTGCAGGCATCAGTTTGTGGCGAGCACGAAGGGAGCCGAGGCACCCGGGCAAGGCTGGAGCAGAGGCAGAGGAAGGTGCAGCTGCTGCCCCCAGCCCGCGGCACTGGCGGGGCCCAGGTGCGGTGCCGAGGGTGCGGGAGGCCGAGAAGCTCGGGAGGAGCGAGAGAGGCGTGAGCGGCTGCAGGGGCGCTGCGTTTATCGGGTGGGGGCGGTGGGAAGGGGCGTTTTGTGCTCGGGAGCGCAGCGGGTGCGGTGCTCGCTGCGCCCCGGGCTCGGGGAGGGCGGGCGCTGTGAGCAGCGGGGTTGGATTGCGGGGCTGGGCTTGGCCTGGGGCCGGCAGTGCTGGCGCAGGGGATCGTTCCCGCAGCGTCGCTCCGGAGCGCCGCGATTGGAATCTCGCTCTTTCGCTCGTTGGGTCTTTTAATTTCTACTCAGAACTGTTAAAATTCCGTGTGTATATTCTGCTGCGAGTGTTGTAGTGATAATATCCCGAGAAACAGTCCCCTGGGATTAGCACTGAGAAACTGGGGAGCCCTTACCAGGGGGAGCCGTGTTTTCCAAATGCAAGCTTATTGGACTCTCAGAAAAGATCTGGCCGCGGTATGAACTAGAGGACAATCAGACGAGGCCCGAGTTTGGTAGTTGGAATAAGAGATTAATATCAAGTTTGATTTCCTGTAGACACGAGGATAAATACTCGGGGTGCTCAGGTGAGCTGGAGTATGCGAGGCTCTTTCTGGTGTCAGCGTGTCAGCGGAGCCCCGCAGCAAAGCAAAAGGAAGAGCATCCCTTAGTCTGAAAGGGAAAAGGGGAGAAAAGGGGAAAAGAGCCAATAGTGGCAAACAAAGTAAAACGAAGGAGGAAGAAGGCTTAGATCGAGTCGCTCCCGTCCCGAGGGTGGGGTCGGTCGGGTCCGGGCCAAGGCGCGCCCCCCCCGCCGCCACCGCCGGCACGATCGGGGGGCGGGGGAGGCGCAGCTCAGCCGGGGCCCCGGGCAGGGAAGGAGGAGAAAGGCGAGCCTGGGCAGGCAGGGATGGCGCCGGCCCCGGCCAGGAGGAGGAGCCGGGGGCGGAGCCTCGCACCTGGAGAGGGGAGGGGATGGATGGCGGGCACAGCCCACGGCACCGCCCCGAGAGGAGGAGGAGGAGCCGGGGGCGGAGCCTCGTACCGGGAGGGCGGAGAGGGCCCCGCCCATGGGGGGAGGGGTCTCTCAGCTCCCAGCCCTGTCAGTTTCCATGGCAACCCTGAACGCCGGGGCGTGGCTTCGGGGGATGACGTCACCGATGCAGGCGGACGCGCAGCCCGGGTTAAAAGACGCAGCAAATCCTGCGTGGGGCTTCCTGGGATCGGGGGTAGGCAAAATAGATTATATGGTACAACAGGGTCAGCCGAATCGGAGAGCTCCTGCTCAAGCAGCTCCGAGGAAGATGAAATTGATGAACTCATTGCAGCCTTGAGCAAGCGAAGGAGGGGAAAGATCGTGAGAAAAGCCATCAAAGAGTGTAGCCCCATAGTGAAACGTACTAGATAAAAAAAGAGAAAATAACCGGTTTTACAAGCCCCACTACGACCAGCAGTTGGCAACCAGGGGCCGATATATGTAAAGGTTCCATATTCCCTTGTGAAAAACATGGTTCACTTTCCTGTTAAAATCTAAAAGTTTAATAAAGGACAATAAGAAACAGAGACAATAAAGCAAAGATTATGGGCCGGGTGCATCTTGGCACTAATCCAAGAGCATGCCTGCTAGTTTGGGAAACGCCCTTTTTATACTGTTTCTATTACATCAACCTGTTGCATATTCATATCCATCATCCAGTTTACATATTCCAGGAACTGTTTAGCATGGCTCCTCCTCGGGTTTGCCTTTTTAGAGCATGTGTGTTTCTGGGCTGTGGTTTTGGTTCCCTCTCTTGATCACTTCCACTCTGGGCCTTGGTCCACACTTTCTTCAGGCAGCAGATGCTGATAGTTGGCATATCAATAGCAGGGTGCTCATGACATGTTCACTGGATGTTATCCTGACCAAACAGACAGTTCACTCCTAACTAGATCAGCTACCACTACTGCTAGGTCTAAGGTTTTGTTAATAGCAGAAATAAAAGCAAAGTTATTTTAACATTGTACATACAACATTCATCTTAATATTTGTAAAAAACAAACATATATATGCATTTATAACAATCCCTCCTCTTCCCTTTTTACAAATCATTTGGCTTGAGGAGTATTTCTTTTTTTCTATCCTCCATTATTTGCTTCCTTTTTTTCATAAATCATTTTTGCTTCTTCCAAGGGGTATTTCTTAATATTTTGTTTCTTTAATACCGTAATCTTTTGTGCAGTCCCAAATGTAGTCAATTTTGGGTCTATAGGCATTGTTACTGAATCATTAAAACTGAAAATCAGGGACAAAGGCTCTCTAACTAGTTAAAGTTAGAAAGTTGTATGTTTATTACACCAGTGGGCAGCACAGGGGGAAGTTGTCCCCGAAATGTGTGACTGCACCACACAAGGATTTTTGCCTTCTATTTGTTTCCCAAAATAATACATATGCACAACCCCAGTACCTCCTATCCCCACTTTGTATTAAAATGAGGCTATTAGTCCTTCACGCGTGCACAATTCTTCTCTTGAATTGGGTGGGTGTAGTGGTTTTGGTTTGCCAATTTCAGGTTTCCCAATTTTGAGATTTTCCCGGCCAACACACCAAAGAATGTGGCAGGTTCAGTGCCGGCCAATCACCAGTACACTCACTTCCTGCTGTGAGATGGGATTAGGAGAAAGGCAAAGCAGGCTCAAAACTTTAAAAGTGTATAAAGAAAATGTTATTAAAAGTAACTAAAAAGAAAAAAAAGTCATAAGAATCAAAACAAATCCCTCAGAACACTTCTCCTCCCCCCACAACCTTTTCTTTTCCACTGACAGTGTAAAGAAACCAAGCCTAAGATTTCCAGTCAGTTCACCACTTCCAAAGAAGTCTTTCTTCAGTTCACTGAGGGACAGAAGTCCCTCTTGTTAAGGTTATGGAGGCTTCTCCACAAGAGGAAAAGAACAGTTCTCTCGTGGTTCTCAATTTCATCACGAGTAGCAGCTGCCTGGGGAACCCTGCTATTGTGAAATCCTTCCCATTGCCACAAGCCTTCCCACTGCTCCTCGATGGGCCATGGCGACTTGTGGGGTATTGTTTTAATGATGACAAGTTCAAAGGCAAAAGTTCTCATTATCTATTTCTAAAATATATCTTCATCCCTGGGAACAGAGATCTTCTTCTTCTCCTGGAAGCACAGGACTGCTCTTCTCTCTTCCCCTGTTCAAACTTCTCATGGGATCGCGGCTATTTCAACATCTGCTTATCCTAGCATGGAGGCTTTTGCTCAATATCAATTTGAACACTTTCATCTCCCCATAGTTATAAGGAAAAAGAGTCCTTTCTCCATAGCTTCCAAGAGGATTTCAGCTCCAAAAACAAGGCATCTCTTCCTCCCTCCCACCGACTAGAAAGGAGAGAGTTCCTGGGTTTTTTGTCTTTAACATGTGTGTTTCCCAGAGGTGTCTCCAGCTTCTCAGTGGTTCAACAGACTGTCAGTTACACAAAAAGCTTTGCATCACTCCCCTGAATTTCCTCCCATTTGAAACCATGACAGTCAGTGTCTCGAATTGGGTCAGTGGTCCCAGGGATGAAGTCAGGAAGGTCTTTGTCAGGTCTCTGTGACCCTCTGGCACGATCCAAGGCTTTGGGATGGATTAACATGGAGTCCAGGTGCTGGGCATTGTTCTACTGGTTTCAATATGTTCCTATAATGGTTCACTTGCTCCACTTCTTTCTACAAATGAGCTCATAATATAACAATTAAATTTAGATTAAGCATCTAATAATGATTAACCAATTGTTGGTGTATCTGACTTCAATATGAATTGGTTCAACCCTCAGCTAAAATCTCAAATTTTTAAAATCATGATTCAATCCCTACTCCTTCTTCAAGGTTGGTAAATTATTTTACTAACATAGAGATTCTTCTTTATCTGGCCATCTTATGTAGTAGGTGTTTCTTAAAACCGTACCCTATGTTCTCAATATTGAAGTTAAAGCTGCTACTTGCCCCAACAGTCTCTAATTCTAAGTATGTACTATAATAGACAAAATCAAACTTATACTAACTAAGAGAAGTAAAACAATAATTGGATGAACTAAGACATTGAGCAAGTCAGTTGCCATTGGAGACTACTCAAAAAGCACATCCCACTGATGATGGGATGGGCCTTCTTCCAATCTTTTAAATACTTTCTGTATAGTCTCTGTGGGCATGGTGTATCGTAATCAAAGTTCTTTTTCTTGTATCTTTAACTTCTTTAAGAATTTTCTTTAATTCATAATGTTTGAACAATTGGCTAACCAAAGTTAAGTTCATCCCTATAGGCAGGCACAGGCAATATTTCTTGGACCGTGATCAAATTTGCCTTTATATGTTGGTATGATATGACAGGTGCCTGATAGGAAAAAGCACATCCTTTGATTTTGACAAAGTTACAAATGCACAAGTTAAACTGAGTTTCCTTCACAGTGATCTCATCTACTATTATAGTGGGACATGCTGTTCTGAGGCAGATACAACCTTGTCTTGTATACACAAGCAAGATTGTCTGGTTAATGGGATCATTTCAAAGTGATAAATACTTTGCTCTGTATCTGAGTCTAACCTCAGAGCAATTAAGCATTTGTCACAGTATTTAGGATTCTTGATGAGATTCATGAAATCTATCTTGGACAAACACAGATTTACATCCCCAAACACTTCTTCTTTCTTACACAGTTGCATTTGTAATTTTTAGCATTTGACCCAGAGACTTAGGGGAGTTAAAATCATAGGCTTTCCCTTGGCACTTATATACTAGTCACACGATATGGAAGTGGTGCTGTATTAGCTGTGGTTATAGCAGTAATCATAAATGCCACAACTCTTTAAGCTACACCTACTTGATTATCTATTACAGCTACAAATCTTTCTGTTCTTTGGGGGATTATTACACTGTGCTTATCATTTTACTCACACTCTATTTATTTTCTCAAGAAACTTTTAATTTCAGTTTGTTGTTACCCAGTGTAACTTTCTAAAGTCCTTCAGGAGCCTTCTTCACTCGGGAATGATGGATCTAGGTGCTTTGTTCCTTAATCTTGATTGCAGTAAAGGTGGTGAGGAGCACTTGGAATGGTCCCTCCCACTGTGGTTCCAGAGTCTTCTCTGCAAAAGACTTATATACATAATTCCCAGGCTGTACATTATGTACTGGTTCATAACAATGCTTTGGTTCCCTCCTGTGCTTTGGCAGTTCTAGTAGGGAAAGCTTCTGGCCACCCTGAAAAGGTGTCTGTTAACACTAATAGGTATCGATACCCCCCTCTCCTGGGCAGTTCTGAAAAATCAATTTGCCATTGTTGCCCAGGTTCATATCCTCTCTTAATTTGTTCGAGCTTTGGTTTAGGAATATTTTTAGGATTAGTTTAGAGGCAAAGGCTACATTGGTGAGTCACCTGAATCACTGCACTTTGCAAGTTTCTGGCTAGGATTCTGTTTTCAAGTGATTATACAAGGCATCTATTCCCCAATGTGTTTTCTCATGTTCATCTTTCACTGTGACCACAGCATCTAAGAGGGGATCACAGGCCTTCCTTTCCCTTCATCTGCAACAGCCCACCCCTCTTGATTATAACTCCCATTTTCTTCCTCAATAAGCCTTTTTTCTTTTTTACTGTTCTTTGGCTTACTTTCCTTAGAAATTTGTCCATCTGGGATTGAGACTGCCTCAACTGTCTCAACAATTACCTCAGGTTTAGCTGCTTCTTTTGCCTCTCTGTCTGCCAGCTCATTCCTTTCCTCCAATCCAGAGCTCACTTTTTGGTGTGCCTTGATGTGCATGATGGTTACCTTTTCAGGTAGCTGGATTGTCTCCCACAGTTTTATTATCTCCTGTGCATGTTTAATGCTTTTTCCTTGTGAGTTCAGCAGTCCTCTTTCCTTCCCGATGGCTCCATGTGCATGGACTACCTCAAATGCATACTTTGAATCTGTGTAAATACTGATTTTCTCTCCTTTTGCCAGCTCTAAAGCCCAGGTTAAGGCAATTACTCCAGCCTCCTGTGCCAAGGTGTTGGTTGGTAATGATCCAGACTCTATTACCTCTTGGCTTGCCTTTTTCTGCTGATGATGCAGCTGCTTCCATCAGTGAACCAGGTCTCAGTGTCCTCAAGAGGGGTGTCCTTCAGATCTGGGTCTCTGGAGTAGGTAGCTTTGATAGTCCCCAGGCAGTCATGGATCACCATTTCTCCCATGCTATCACTGAGGAAAGAAGCTGGGTTCCCAATGTTAGTTACCACAATTTCTACATCATCTTGTTCCACCATTCTGGCTTGGTATTTCAAGAATCTCTGTGGGGAGAGCCAATGTCCCCCTTTACTTCCAGCACTGCAGACGCTGTGTGGGACACCAGCACAGTCATCCTCTGGCCCAGGGTGAACTTGTGTGCTTCCTGGATGTTCACTGCCACTGCCACAACCGCTCTGGGGCACCCTGGCCATCCCTTAGCTGCTGCATCCAGCTGCTTAGAGAGGCAGGCTGTTGCAATACGACACGAAATGAACGACACTCACACGCTGAGATGTCCAAGGCAAAAAAGTCACGTTTATTTCTGGACCTTGATATTTATAGAATTCCAAAAGCAACCATAGATTGGAGGATGAAATTGCCACCTCTCCAACCACACTGGTCAAACCAACAGTCCATCAATTCTCTCCTCCTCCAGAAAGGAATGCAAAATAATCATTATTTACATGAAAAGTGCATGAGAAACTCCATTACAAAAATGTAAACATCAGAAGGCTTAGAAGAACTTTAGAAGAACAGGGTGACATCTCACCCTTTTTCCATTTAAAAAAGAAAAAGAAAAAAAAAAGCAAAATGAACAATGTTAAAAGGAAAAATGAACAATGTTCAGTGTCCACTCATGAAGGAATCATCAGAGTGATCACTTGCGCCGTCTGCATCTGAGTCATCACTTGATGATTCATCCACTTGATGACTTTCAGTTTGGCCACAGTTTCCATTTTGCCTATTGGCCAGATTCTGTCTCTGTGGTCGCAGGTCAGGACGAACACACTTTGAAGGTACCCAGTGTACCCCAGTATCTGTGGATATGCAAGCATACCCATGCCCCAAAGCAATAAGGTCATAGAGACCTTTCCACTGTTTGGTGACTAAATTCCGCATCTGAACCTTCGCTTGAGGCTGATGTGCCTTGTCCAGATCCTGCCATGAAAGGTGATGATTCAAAATGACAGGATTATTTGAATTCTGTGGCACAGTGAGATGATTGATGGTATACAAAGCTTTTGGCAACCGACTGTGTGGGGTTTTACCCTGCATTCCCCATTTTTGTTTTTGAAGAACCTGCTTCAGAGTACCATGACCACGTTCTACAATAGCTTGACCCGTTGGAGAATAAGGGATACCAAACCTGTGTGACACACTCCACAACTGCAGGAGCTGCTGCATCTTCTGTGATGCGTAAGCAGCACCATTGTCGGTTTTCACAGCAGAAGGTGTGCCCAGAAGGGCAAAGGCCTGCCTCCAGTGGGCAAGGACATCATGGGCCTTTTCTCCGGTGTGAGCAGAAGCCCACATCGCAGAGGAGAACATGTCCACCGTGACATGCACATACTTGAGCCAGCCAAACTCGGCAATCAGGGTGACCTCGGTCTGCCAAAGCTCCAAGGCCCTAAGGCCTCTGGGGTTGTTTACCCCTGCCGGCAAAGGCGGAGCAAGTGCATGGCAGTCATCACATGACTCAACAATGTCACGAGCCTTGGTTGGCGTCAGCTGAAACTGCTCCTGCTGGATATGTGCATTTTGGTGGAAAAACCCATGCGATGCCTTGCCCTGCGTGAGTGTATCAGGCTGAGGCGCTGCCCATGCTGGGTTAGCCAGCTTGTCAGCCCTCGCGTTACCTTCCACTATAAAGCCCGGCAAATTGGTGTGACTCCTCGCATGCAGAACATAGGATGGATGAACCCGGGCCTGAATGGCACACCACAAGGTCTTCAGCAAATGAAACAGGGCAGGATTACTGACCTCCTTCAAAACCGAATGACCCAACCGCTGTGCGATATCAGCCACATGCGCGGAATCCATGACCCAGTTGAAAGGTTCCTGGGAAAATTTCTCAAACGCCATAACAGCAGCCCTCAATTCAACCAATTGGGCTGACCATCCTCATGACCTTCCAGAACCTGCCACTCAGATCCGTCCCTCAAAGTAACAATGTCCTTTCCTGTTTTCCCTGAACCGTCAGTGAAGATGGTGGGTCCTTGCACAGGTTCCTGACTATTTTTGGGCCACAGAGAGATTTGTGTGAATTTTGCTATATGCAGTAGCCTATGACTGGGCAGATGATAAATTACCTGCCCTGAAATATTTTCCAGAGCACTCTGCAGGGACACACTGTTTGCAAAGCTCCAGTCAAAATCCTCCCGTTGCACCGGGAGTATGATCTTTGCGGGATCCGCACCCAGCAATTGCAAACACCGTTGCCGGCATTTGATTATCAAGTGAGCAATCAGCTCAAACAATGCTGTTGCCGTCTTCTGCGGCTGATGGGGCAGGAAAACCCATTCCAAAATGTGCAAGGAGTCAGACCAATTGTCACTCCACTGGCCAATGATGCCTGTGGGATACGAATCTGGAGTGGTGATGAACACAGTGACATCAACGGAGGGATCAATGCAATGAACCTGGCAAGCCAAGACAGCTTGCTGAACCACCTCCAGCACCTGACGTGCCTCCAGGGTCAATGTGCAAGGTGACTTTAGATCAGAGTCCCCTTTCAACAAATCATACAGAGGAGACAGTTGTGCGTCTGTCAGTCGCAAGTATGGACGTAACCAAGTACGGGCATCATTCCGTGTCTTCACCAAATGCACAAATTGCACCTCCTGGTGACGGATTGTCCGTTCCAGAATTTTGACCCCCAAATACTTCCAAGGTGGTTATTGTTGAACCTTTTCTGGAGCCACCTGCAGCCCATGAGCATCCGAGGCTGAGTCCTCAGCAGCTCATCCTGGGTGGATGCAGCCACCAAAATGTCGTCCATATAATGGTAAAGATGGGCATCAGGAAACTGCTTGCAAAAACTCCAGACAAAGCACGGGCCACATACCATTGGCATATGACGGGAGAATTTCACAATTCTTGGGACAAAACTTTCCATTAATATTGCTGTGCGGGTTCAGCATTGTTAATTGCTGGCACTGAGAAGGCAAATTTTGGTCTGTCATTGGGATGCAAAGGAATTGTAAAAAAACAATCCTTCAAATCCACGATGAGGACCAGCCAATCTGCAGGAAGCATGGTAGGTAATGGCAAGCCTGCCTGCAATGTTCCCATGTTTTCCATCACGGCATTGACCTTTTGGAGGTCTTGTAACAACCTCCATTTCCCAGATTTTTTTCTTGATGCAGAAGACAGAAGTGTTCCAGGGACTGGTAGAAGGCTCCAGCTGACCCTGGTCCGACTGCTCCTGCACCAGGTTTTGAAGGGCAACCAGTTTATCTTGAGGGAGGGGCCACTGGTTTTCCCAGACGAGTTTGTCCACCAGCCACCATAAAGGCGGTGTAGGACACTCTGTGCCCTTCATCGCAGTGGCCCCCATCAGAAATCCGTCCCGATGTGTCGGGTCCAGCTGTCTGTCTCTGCCCGGACACGGGTAGGGTGGTTCTTGGGTGGCACGCGTTTCAAAGGACGAGTCTGGACTCTTCAGCCTTTCGATCTTCAGATTGTTTATTGTTTCTTATCTACAAAATTTTCTGTCTGCCCAACAGAGGTCTGATCTGCAAGGCAGCCAAGGGCACTCGTGACCACCCACGGGGCGGTCATGTCTTTTTATACTAAAATGTACGTACATGATATTTACTTTTATTTTCCAATACTTTTCACCCATGTTGGCAAGTGCACTTTTACCATAAACCAATCCCCAAGTGCCAACATCACCACAGGAGATGGAAGACAAGAAGAAGAAAGAAGAAGGACGAGACACGCCCTGATCCCTCCATCTTGTCTCCATAACCCCCCTGTACCAAAAACCTTAAAGTTTATATTTCACTCTATAAATGTGTCCCTTTTGCACCCTTCACTCTAAAGTGATTCTCTTGTCCTCAAACTCTTGTTATTTCTGTGGATGGATCAAAATCAAGCCACCAAGCACTCTTGGCAACATTCCAGGATTTCCGAGACCCCCCAAGGGTTCTCTTGGCATCTCTGGACATCGGGAACGATGTGCTGAGTTCCCACATCTCCCCCTTCTGTTTGCACCATGAAGACTTCTTTGGCAACTTGACTCATGACACGTCGCACACATAAAAAGATGCATGGGACGATGAGCATGAGGACTAAGAGTATTATTAGAATATAAAATCCCATTTTTAAAAACTCTCTCTGTAAGGGAGAAAGATCAAAAAATCCTGCCACATCATCAATCTATGACTCAGTGATTTCGCTGAGTTTCTTTATACTGTCTTTTATTTTTTGAATACTTTCATGAATTGATCTTGAATGATCTGAGAGATTCATGCAGCACATTCCCTCAAACTCTTCACATCCATGTCTATGAGCAAGCAATAGATAATCGATTGCTGCTCTGTTTTGAAGAGTTGCCTCTCTCACACTACTTATGTCTTTTAACATATCACTCAAAGCAAGAGAGACTGATTGAGCATGCTTGCTCAACCAACAACCCATGTGGTCCAGTTGAGTCAAGGCCAGTTGACGCTGTCTGAGGTGAGAAAATTGCTGCCGCAATTCTCCTTGCCTTGTCCCAGGTGTATACTTCATCATCACAGTCTGCACTGTAATGTTGCAAGGACCTTTTCTCTTTATGCTTTTGCTCTCTCAATACTTTCAAATCTGGTGATAACATTGAAATCCTCCCAATGCTGCATGGACCTCCCTTGGCATTTGCATGAAGGCTGTGCCAAATTCTGTCTCCACAAATTAAAAACAACCCACGTGGCAATTGCACTGGGACCTGGATTGATCCTTTGGCTGTCGTCTCGGTGTGATTGCACCAAGCTGACGCATTTCTATAAAACTTGTGATTTGGAGTGACATCAATGCTTTTGTTTGTCCTTGACACATTCGAAATTTCGAATTTCATGCATAGTTCTATTGTTGTGGACTCGAAAATTTCTAATTCCTGCGGTTCGGTAGAAGCCACAGGTAAAAGATGTGTCCAAGCACACCATTCATTCACAGGATCTTTGATGACCTGCGAAATCTCCATTGGAGAATGACCTGGAATTGGCCATTCGTCCACTGGCAACCCAACCATGCATGCTGTGAATGGTTTCCCTGGTTTCGAATGTGTCAGGCAGATACTTTCTAAGTTCGCTGCCTGGGCTAAAGTTTCTCAAACATTTTGTTTTGGTTGATTGATGGGTAAATTTGCTCCATTGCCTAAAGCAACAGATGAAAGCATGAGCATAATGAAGCTCATGACTTCATCTTTATGAAAAATCATTGTCATGCTCTCACTCAAAGCTACAAAGGAAAAACCCCCAAAGTTTTTATTCTTTTTGTCTCTCTTCTGAGTCGTTGCTCACAACTTGAGTTTCTTCTTCTGTCTGTGTGCTCGTTTGTCGGGTTCGGCTGTCTGTCTCTGCCCCGACACGGGTAGTGTGGTTCTTGGGTGGCACGCGTTTCAAAGGATGAGTCTGGACTCTTCAGCTTTTTGGTCTTCAGATTATTTATTATTTCTTATCTACAAAATTTTCTGTCTGCTCAACAGAGGTCTGATCTGCAAGCAGTCACAGGCACTCTCTGACCACCCACGGGGTGGTCATGTCTTTTTATACTAAAATCTACGTACATAATATTTACCTTTATTTTCCAATACTTTTCACCCATGTTAGCAAGTGCACCTTCACCATAAACCAATCCCCAAGTGCCAACATCACCACAGGAGATGGAGGACAAGAAGAAAAAAGAAGAAGGACGAGACACGCCCTGATCCCTCCATCTTGTCTCCATAACCCCCCTGTACCAAAAACCTTAAAGTCTATATTTCACCCTCTAAATGTGTCTCTTTTACACCTTTTACTCTAAAGTGATTCTCTTGTCCTCAAACTCTTGTTATTTCTGTGGATGGATCAAAATCAAGCCACCAGACACTCTTGGCAACATTCCAGGATTTTCGAGACCCCCAAGGGTTCTCCTGGCATCTCTGGACATCGGGAACGATGTGCTGAGATCCCACACTCGTTTCTCTGCTTCTGGGATCAGTGCTCTCTTGCTCTCCTGTCTGAAATGGCTTCACGTGTCGCACTGACACCCACTTCAGACTTCGCCCTGTGGAAACACAAACGAAACCCTTGCCCCAAGTGATTAGTTTGAAAGGACCCTTTAAGAATCATTGACACAAGACATCGAATGTCATATGGTGTAAAATCATACGTATTGAATGTCCCCTTCAGGAGCTGTTTGAAGAATTGTGAATTCAGACTATTGTTCTGAATAGCCTTTGATAAGTCTTTGATCACTTCATGACCCAACCTTTCCCACCTTGGATTTTGACCTTGTGCATCGTATGTCACTGGCATTATTATGTCTCTTGATCCTCTGATCAGACCTTTTTCTTTTGATAATTCATTTCTAATTTCTTTCAAGTCTATTGGTTCTATTGGTCGTTCTTCTTCCTCTTCTGGAAACTCCACTGGCCATTGCCTGCACAATGGAATCATGGAGGCTCTTGGCGATCCTTCGCTCCATGTTCTTTGACTTGAGGTTTTCGGTCTTGCTCTTAAATCTGAAAAAGAAACTTGAGGTTCTCTTGAACGCGTTCTTTTTGCTGCATCAAAAGACTGCAGAAGATTTCTTGCTGCATCTGCTGCTGAAAGCATCCATGCTGGAATTCCCTCTCTTGCTGTCATGTGTATCATTTCTTCTCCTTGAGGCTGTGCTTCATCTGAGCTGTCTTCAACTTCATATGATCTTGAAGTTGATGGAAAATTATCTTTTTGTTGTGTTGTTGTTGTTGTTTTTGTTCTCTTTAATGTGGTTTTCTTTTTATATATCGTTGGAAAAAATTGTTGCATTGTTGCAGTTTGGCCAGCAGGTGATGTGGTGGCGCTGTTGAGCAGGTCCGACATGTCCTGCAGTGTGGTCGTCCCTCCACGAGGTGGCGATGTCGCCTGCCTGGATGACCGTGATGACGACACGAACTCCATCGCTTCCTGCTCGGCAGACTGCAACGCTTGCAATCGTGTTTGAGACCGAGTTTGCATGGCTGTTAACTGAGCTGGCATTGAGGGTTGAATACTTGAACGTTTCTTTTGAGTGGAAGAGGTTTGAACTATAGGGATTGAGGCTAAAGGCATCGGGACCAGAGAGGGGGTGGAGCCTCAGGGTGTCGAACCCTGAGTGTGGCCCCTCCTCTTTGCCCGAGACGTCACAGGGGATCGGACCCACCCCCGTCCTCGCTCTGCACGCACCTCTCGCGCACGCGCGCCTTCGGGAACGCCCCCTGCCTCCCCTGTACTGACATCACTGTCTCCGTCCCGCTCCACCTCTGAAGTCTCCTCCTTATTGTCTGTTCTTGTCTTTCTCTCCTCTTCTTCTGACGCTGTATCCACACCCCCCGCCGGAGCGCACGGCCCTCCCCCTGCCGGTATCCCCTTTCGTGCCGCGATTCGAGCCGATTTCCGCCTCCAGATTTCTGGGCCTGACGTCACAACCACACGTCCCCTGCGTCCCCCCACGGTAGCCCGCCGGAGCCCTGCAGCCGCCCTGCCCTTGCTACCCGTGTCTGACGCTGCCGCGTCGGTTTGAGAGCCCTCCCCGGCTCTCTCGGGAGCCTTGTCTGTCGCGCGCACTTTTGGCACCGCGCCAGCCGAGGCTGCCGCTGCTCTCGATGCTGCGCTTGCAAAAGCCACACCAGAACCCGTGTCCCCCATCGCTTCCGTGCCCCTCCCGCCAGCCGCCACCGCCGCGCCTGCCGCAAGAGAGCGCATCCCCCATTCCCTCTGGTTCCCTTTCAACTCCCCTCCCCGACTCCGCCACTTTTGCCACTTCCTCTCCCTCTGACTCCTGCGAATCGGGGCAGTACGCTCCTAAAGACCGACCTGTCTCCTCGATATCGCTGGGAGAAAACCTCATTTCATCAGGGAGTGGAATGGTATCATCTGCGTCTGAGTCGGAGCCTGAAGCCCCTGCACTCTCTGGGGGTCTCAGGACACTTTGGGGTTCCCTTGGGTCTTCGGAATGGTGGGACTGAAGGCAATGACATTTTTCCTTGTCCCCCTTTTTCGGGCACTTTTTCCCCCGGGCCAATCGGGATCAGAGCCAATCTCCATTTCGAACTTTGCTCTCCTCCCTCCGCTCCTGTGGGACTCGCAACAAGTTGTTGCCTGGCTGACCCCCTAAATTGAGTCGAGGTCGTCTCTAACATAATTCTTGCTGAAGACAGCAATTTCAAGGCTGTCTTATCATCATTGGTGGCTAAAAAATATAGGTGTCTATTAACTTCTTGCCAAAAACCTACTTCAAATAACAAACGTGTCTCTGAGTACGGGTAATTACACTGCACCCACAACAATAACTCTCTAAGTTTTTTCTTTGGGATCCCCTTAATGTGTGTGTCTGCCACGCCCTGTAGGTCGGAGAGAATCTCTATCTGTTCCTGGGAAAGTGTACCCCCCATGTTCTTAATTCTTGACCTTCTTACCAAATTTGTCGTCAGAGCAGTCCGAAGGCTCCTGGTCACTGCCCGCAGATCACAGGAGATGGATTCGGAGGCGCCTTTCTGATTCCGATCCGGGCTGTCCTGCTACAAACTTTCTTCGGCCGAAGTGGAGTGCGATGTTCTCAGTGGCTGCTGCGTTTCCAGACTCTCCTGGCTGCTTTCTGGCTGCTTTCCCGAGGAGGTATCAGTGCTCTCCTGGGAATGAGTCCAGCTCGGGAGCTGCCCACTCGGCACTTCAAGGCTGCCCCTGTGCAAGAGGTGCACACCAGAGCTCACCGTGGCTCAGCGAGTGCCCGCCGGATGCTGCTGGGTCGCCGGTCGCCGCCGGGTAGCCCCCCGGATCGCCCACCGGGTGCCCACCCAGGGACACCAAATGTCCGGTTTGGCTCTCTGTCTCTGCCCGGACACGGGTAGGGTGGTTCTTGGGTGGCACGCGTTTCAAAGGACGAGTCTGGACTCTTCAGCTTTTCGATCTTCAGATTGTTTATTGTTTCTTATCTACAAAATTTTCTGTCTGCCCAACAGAGGTCTGATCTGCAAGGCAGCCAAGGGCACTCTGACCACCCACGGGGCGGTCATGTCTTTTTATACTAAAATCTATGTACATGATATTTACTTTTATTTTCCAATACTTTTCACCCATGTTGGCAAGTGCACTTTTACCATAAACCAATCCCCAAGTGCCAACATCACCACAGGAGATGGAAGACAAGAAGAAAGAAGAAGGACGAGACACGCCCTGAGCCCTCCATCTTGTCTCCATAACCCCCTGTACCAAAAACCTTAAAGTTTATATTTCACTCTATAAATGTGTCCCTTTTACACCCTTCACTCGAAAGTGATTCTCATGTCCTCAAACTGCTGTCACTTCTGTGGATGGATCAAAATCAAGCCACCAAGCACTCTTGGCAACATTCCAGGATTTCCGAGACCCCCCAAGGGTTCTCTTGGCATCTCTGGACATCGGGAGCGATGTGCTGAGTTCCCACACCGATGTGCACCCTCCACATGGACAGAACATCCCTTCCCTAGAGGTTAGCAGGAATTGAAGTAACATGAGGCCAAATCAAGGCCGTCTGTCCCTCTGGGTTCGTGACCAGCACGGGCCACTGGCTCACGTAACATTGCACCGTTTCTCCCAATCCCGCGACAGGCGTCTCCACCCGATCCAAGAGCCAATCTGGGGCCCAGGCGACAAAGGAGAGAACTGTGACGTCAGCACTGCTGTCAAGAAGCCTGCGGAGATGGATCTCTGGAGGTATCGCACCAGGGATGGACGGGGTTCACAGCATCTCAGGACGTTTTTTGGTCAGGACAGCAGCCCAGTGAACTTGAGGCGGCCCAGTGGATCCAAAGCCGCCATCTCCACACGACCGGTCAGCTGTCCTGCGAACAGAAGACTTAAAAGGCACAAGTTGAGCAATCTGCATCCCTTCTGGGATAGTGACGGGGGGCTGGGTGTGGAGACCATGGCACAAATCTGTCCCGTGAAATCTGCATCAAGGAGTCCCAGGTGCACAATGATGCCCTGAAGGGTGGCACTAGATCTCCCCATCAGGAGAGCACTCATGCCCTCACGCAAGGGACCAAAGGCATCCAGGGGAACCTTGTGTATTTTGCAAGACTCTAAGACAACTGTTGCTGCTGTGTAGACAGCAACACCTGCTGAGCTGTGGATGCTGGCTGCAAGCCGCCTAAGCAGAGCTCCATTGGCACAAGGGCCTGGAGAGAAGCTTGTGTCTGGGTGTGTCTCCCCTTCGCACTCCACTTCTTATTTCCCGAGCCCAGCAAAGCCTGGCCATTAGCATAAACAGTCACCTTACAGACATTTGCAGCCTTCCACACCAACCACACAAAACCATGGGAGTTTTGACCTTCTGTGCCTTCTTTCCCTGTTTCTTGCTGGCCTGAGCATTGCCCCGCTGTCGCTGCCTGCCCTGCAGCACTGCCCAGACCGGCTGCACAGCAGTAGCCACGGCAGCCATCTTCTGACCTGAGGGGCCTATCCCTGCACAGGCCTGCGCCACCTGGGAGACAGAAGGATAACCAGGAAGGGCCTCCATGGTTCTCCTACAATCGGCATTGCAGTTACATCTTGCAAGCTGTATAAGCACAAGCCTCCTTGCCTCAGGATCTGCCACCTGCTTCTCCACAGAGGCAGTCAGCCTCCCTGCAAATCATAGGAAAGACTCATCAGCCCCCTGGACAACAGTCACAAACGACTGCTTTGGAGCAGTCATTTTTATGGTCTGAACCAACGCTGTCATGCCCATTGTCTGGCACTGGTCAAGCACGAGGGGATCGAAGGCAGCTTGCCCCTGAGGATCAGCATAATTGCCTGTGCCCAACAGCACATCAGTGCGAATCACACGCCTGGGATCCTGCATACCCAGCGTAGCATTCTGCTCCACTGCCCTGGCTGCCAACTGAGACCATTTAGACTCAAAAATGTTGAATTCCGCAGGCGGAAAAAGAATGTGTGCCATAGCATGGATGTCATGAGGCATCAGCACATCAGCAGCAATCACTCGAAGCAGCTGCATGACTTCAGCAGACCCCAGACCATGTTGCACAACCGTATCATGGAGTTCCTTTGCAGTCTTAAATGATACAGGTTGATGAGTGTTATGAGTAGCACCCCTAAACACAAGGAAAGCCTGGGAACCCCCTGGTAAGGTTGCAGCACCTGCTGAGTCCCATCCCGTGGGCCCCAAAGAGACAGAGGCAGATGCCGGACTGGGAGGCAGCTCAACACCACTTGACACCACATCCCCTGCAGCATCAGCAGGGCCAGAGGATCCTCCTCCGCAGACGCTGCGCGAAGGCACAATCAACCCTTTCTTTGACCTTAGCTTTGACTCCTCACCAGAATCGCCTGTGTTCCTTCAGATGCATGGTCACCTGACATGGGGGGAGTGTCCACGAGGCCAAAGAGGAGTGTCCATGGCCCTGGGAAACCACCGGTCTCCTGCCGGCCGCGTCAGCATTCACGCTAAAAGTGAACACCTCAGCATCCTCATGTGCTGCAGCCTTGGCATCCGTGGGAGGCAGGGGCAGCGGGGCCGAACCAGCCCCAGCAGAGTCTGTGCCTGCCGGCAGCCCAGCAGTGCTGTCCGCGGCAGCACGGGCAGAGGGCACCGCGGCAGACGCAGGTGCTGGCACCACTCGCAAACCCGGTGCGGATCAGAACGAGATCTGTGCAGGGGAGGGGTGGGGCACAGAGAGACGCAACTCGCGGAGCTACATCACCGTGATGTGACACAAGGGCGTCCGGAACTGCCCCGTGAGAGTTCTGCCCGTGACACAAAACCCCACAGTGGGCACCGCCCCTGGCGAGTGGAGTGGGGCGACCTGCCCGGCCACCGTGGCAGGGCCTGTCAGAACAGTGACCAACACCCTGCCTCCGGCAGCTTCCACCACCTGCACATGCCCAGCTGGCTGTAGAGACTCAGAAACGGGGGAAGCCGCCCCCCTTCAAAGACGAGACCGGTGGCGAAGCGGATGAACTCGCTCCCACCATGCCCGGGGTATTTTGTGGAAACTCCGCAGTGCAAACAAAGTGTTGGTGCCAGGAAGGCACAAAGGGAGGGCACCTTCCCCCTGCCTCGCTGCCTCCGCAGGGTGGGGCCGGGCGGGGTCGGCTGAGCCAACTCCACAGGGCCCCCAGAAACCTGCGGGGCTCTGTCCACTCCCTGGCCACTCAGAATCAGCTGGCTGGGAGCCCAATCCACCCTGGGGGAACAAACGTCGCCATCTGAGACGGAACCATCTCCCAGTTCACTGTCCCGGCGGGGGAGGGTAGGGTTCTGCCTCGCGCAGAAATTCAAACTCCCTCTTGTCCACGTCCGAGACAGAAGGGTCCCCCTGGGAACTCCAAGAGCTACAAAAGCCAAACCCCCACCAAACCGCATCAAACTTTTTTCACTGCACCAGCAGTGATCCTCCGTCCATAGTACAATCATCAAAGAGGGCTTCCATGAGGCAGTCTCCCACGAGAGACCACGCCTCCCTGGAGAAAACCTCCGCAGGGTCTGAAAAAAACCCTTGCTGTCTGGCCCACAGAAACAATCTTTCAAAATCACTCCAGGAAACAGAAACCCGTTTCTGCTCCGTGAGACCCTTCCAGAGTCCAAAACCAAAAGATCCTCCATGAAATCCACAGGGGTTGCCATTATCACAAGAGCTGCAGGCAAAATGCCAAATGGCTCACAATCACCACGCAAAAACAGGGAGGGGGGGTAAACGATACGACCTCACCCATGGCAGTCACCCAAACCCTGTGCCTCCTGTAGACTGCAGTACACTTCTGCGGTCACCAGATGTAGCTCTAGGACACTGGACTCTCCAAGGTAAAAAGAGGGAAATTTTAATTCTGACGCCAGCATTTATAGACTTCCAAAAGTGACAGCGGATTGGAGGATGACAGTGCCACCTCTCCAATGACACTGGACAAACCAACAGTCCATCAAATTTCTCCTACTCCAGAAAAGAAAGCAAAGCAATAAGTATTTACAGAAAAGCACGTGAGAAAGTTCATTACAAGAATGTAAACATCAGAAGGCTTAGAAGAACTTAAAAAAACAGGGCAACACTTCACCTCTGGTCCTGTCCTGACTGGGCCAAGGGCTACTGCATGAGCGACTTTGATCTGGGCAAAGGCTTGTTGCTGCGCAGGGCCCCAGTGGAAATCGTTCTTGTTGCAGGTGGCCAGGTAAAGAGGGCTCACGATCTGATTTTACAAAGGAATATGCATTCTCCAAAAACCTAAGGTGCCTAGGAAAGCTTGTGTCTCTTTCTTATTGCTTGGTGGAGACATTGTGCTGATCTTGTTGATTACATCCATAGGAATCTGATGATGTCCATCTTGCCACTTTACTCCTAGGAACTGAATCTCACGAGCTGGTCCCTTTACTTTGCTCTTTTTGATGGTGAAACCAGCTCCCAGGATGATATGGATGATTTTCTCTCCTTTCTCAAACACTTCTGCAGCTGTGTTTCCCCACACAATGATGTCATCAATATACTGTAAATGTTCTGGAGCCTCACCCTTTCTAGTGCACTCTGGATCAGTCTATGGCAGATGGTGGGACTGTGCTTCCACCCCTGGGGCAGTCGGTTCCTATGGAATATTAATCCCAATATTTCTGGGTGGGATGTGCCTGGCCCCGTCTGACCCTTGCTGCTGGGCAAAAGGCGGCAGCTGTGGTGTTTCACCTCAGAGACACATTTGGCCGGCTGGATGCTGCAGCTGGGCACTCAGAACAAACCCAGGCATAGTAGGAACTCAGTTTACCTGTGGTGGAAAAGGTTCAGGCGACGGTGAAGAGAAAGGAGAGGATTGTATCATAGAGTTTTAATCCAGAGTTTTATTCCGGGATGACAGACCTCTGAATCTTGTAACAGCTCCCAATTGAATCCCGACCGCATGGTCCCGTCTCCTTTTAAGCCCGGGGACAGGGGGAGGGGAAGGGACAGGTGAGAACCAACCAGGTGGCAGGAGGGGAAGGCTCAAGGGATAAAGTCACTTGGACAGGCCAATGAGGCCAGACCTGAGGGGCATCTTTTGAACTTCTGCCAACCACACGATGCCCTTGCTGGAATGTTAAGATTGATGGACAGCTCTCAGCAGGAAGGCAAAGGGGAAAGGAGAGGTTGGCACACCTGAGGGGTTGGGATAGGTGAAACAGGAAATGGCATCACACGGCAACAGGTTCCAGGTGTACTGCACGCCCCTCCAGGTGAAAGCAAACTGAGGCCTGCATTCTGCTGCCAGAGGAATAGAGAAAAATGCATTGGCTATATCGATAGTGGCGTACCACCTCACTGCCTTGGACTCAAGCTCGTACTGGAGCTCTAACATGTCTGGCACAGCAGCACTCAGTGGTGGAGTCACCTCATTCAATGCACGGTAGTCCACAGTCAATCTCCATTCTCCTTCAGATTTTCGCACAGGCCAAATGGGGCTGTTGAAGGGTGAGTGGGTTTTGCTGAGCACTCCTTGGCTCTCCAGGTCTTGGATCATCTTATGGATGGGAATCACAGCACCTTGAGTTGTTCTGTACTGTTGGCAATGCACTGTGGAAGTGGCAATTGGTACTTGTTGCCTTATATATCAAGAGTTATCGTTATAGTGCAAGGATTCCATATCACCCGAGTTTCATACCTCCTCGATGTTTCTCGTAGGCAGCTCCTCTGAGCACTGACTCTTCCTGGTCCTTGCAGTAACCATCTGATTCCAGATGCCACAAATCCACTCTTTTATACCAAAGTTCTTATTGGCTGCAGGTGTGGCCTGTTAAGGTAAGGCCTGCTCATAATCTTTAGTAATTGGTACAGCTGCAACTCTTTTAGGGGATATGATTACATTCTATACCACCTTCATTTACCCATACTGTGTTGCAGTGTGATGCCATTTCCTGTTTCAGCTCCCAGGTGTGGCAATACCTTCTCCCTTCCCCTCCTCCTTGCTAAGTGCTGTCAGTCAATCTTAACATTCCAGCAAGGCCCTTGTCTGGTTGGTGCACTTCAAAAGATGCCCCTCAGCCCTGGGGTCATTGGCTCGTCCAGGTGTCATTGTCCCCTGAGCCTTCCCCCCCTCCCACCTGGTTGGTGGCTCACCTACCCCTTCCTCTCCCCCTTTCCCCAGGCTTAAAAAGAGACGGGACCATGTGGTCGGCATTCCCTTGGGAGCTGTTACCAAGATTCAGAGATCTGTGACCATCGAATAAAACTCTGGATTAAACCCTCGGCGGAATCCGTCTCCTTTTCCTCTTCAGCTAGCCTGGAGCCTTTCCATCAGAGGTAATAACCGAATTCCTGCCTGTCTGGACTTGTTCCAAGTGCCCAGCTGCAGCATCCAGCTGGCCAAAGGTGTCTCTGAGGTGAAATACTACGGCTGCTGCCTTTGGTTCAGCAGCAAGGGTCAGACGAGCCCAGGCACGTCCCACCCGGTAATATTGGGATATTATTCCAATAATACTGTATCCCCCTACAGGTACCTGTTGCTCTTCTCCCTTCAGAAGTCCTACTGCAGATGGATTTTCAGACAGCCCAGGCAAGGTGTTCAATTGCTGGATGCCCTCTGTCTCTACAGCCACTATCCCAAATGCCCACCTGAGTCCTCTTGGGTCTTTGAAGTACCCACTTCAGAGGTAATCTATGCCCAAAATACATGGGGCCTCTGGGCCAGTCGCAATAGGATGTTTCTTCCACTCATTGCCAGTCAGGCTCACCTCAGCTTCCACCAAAGTGAAATCCTGGGATCCCCCTGTCACACCAGCAATAGAAACAGACTCTGTCCCCACATGTCTCGACAGAATTAATGTACATTGAGCACCAGTATCAACCAAAGCTTTATACTCTTGTGGTTCCAATGTGCCAGGCCAACGAATCCACACAGATCAGAAAACACGATTTTCCCTGGCCTCTACCTGGCTAGAGGCAGGGCCCCTCTAAGCCTGGTTATCCTTCTTTCCCTGGGCATATGTCTTGGATGTTCCTTCAAGGGGATCAGACATGGCATCATCAGCATCATACCTGGTGGTTCGGCTACGGGCAACTGGAGCTGCTTTCTTCCTGGTGGCTTCCTTCAATTCACGCACCCATCGTGCCAGAACAGCAGTAGGTTTTCCATCCCACCTCCTCATGTTTTCTCCACAGTCATGCAGGTAGAACCACAGCTCTGTTCGTGGGGTGTACCTTCTCTCTCCATCTGGGGAACATCTGCATTGGGTACCAGAACCTCTCATCTGTACTGCCGAGATCTGGAGAAGGTCTTCTTTAATCTCCTCTCTGAATTTCTTATGATTCTCCTCTATCTTGTCCTCTAATTTCTGCAGACATGTTTCCACCGCTGTGATTCTGGCATGTGTTGGGCCATGTACAGCATCTGCATATGCTCGGAGCTTCCTTGCCATGTCAAGCACAGTCTCATCCCTCTCATCCCTCTTCATTACAGCTAAGGCAGAAGCATATTCATGTGGCCCAAGTCGCACAAGTTTTCTCCACATCACAGACATGCATAGCACCAAGTCTGGGTTCCTAGTTGTTACATCATCTGAGAAGATAATCTCTGCCACTGCCATTTCTCTCAGGCATTGGATCCCTTGCTCTATGGTCTTCCACAGGGTTTGTTGCATATAAAGATCATCTGCACACAGGTATCTTTGTGCTACACTTTCCAGGACCCGTGCCCAGAGGCTCTGAGGGTTTGCCCCCCTCATCATTCCTTGGTCAATGACAGGATAATGTGACAGGGATCCCAAATGCCTCACTTCAGTGCCATCCAGAATTGTAGCCTCACCTGCAGCATCCCAGAGATGGATTAACCAACTAATTATGGATTCATCAGGTCGTCGAGTGTAATCCTTCCATAGGCCACGAAGGTCCTTCAGGGAAAAGGACTCAATATTGGCTTCTGATCTTGCACCTGCTGCTTTGACTCCTGATTTTATGTCAGGAGGCATTGAGGGTCCTTCTCCTGCACCATCATCATCCACTGGTGGATTACTCTTGTCCGTGCATTTCCCACTTCTAGTGCTGGTAGCAACAGCCATTGGTTTAGCTGCTGGCTCAGGCTCACTGTCTGGTTTGGCTGCTGGCTTCAGGCCTGGGGTGTTGGCTGCAGCCTGAGTGACTGGGACAGCTGCTGATTTATCTCCCTGCCCCCCTGCCTCTGTCTGCTGCCCTACAGTATCCAGCAGTGTGTGATAAGCATATGCCAGGGCCCAGCTCACTGCAATGACCTTGCTCTCCTTAGGCTCATCCTGGTATTTCTCTTTCAGGTATTTCCCCACCTCAGCTGGCTTCTGAATTTGTTCATGGGGAAAATCCCAGACTATAGGGTCAGAGAATTCCTTCAGGATTTGGCCCATATTCTCCCATTTCCCACCCCACTCAGGATGTTTCACGCCTGGGTCTACTGCTAAGTCAGGGGTCTCATCAGCCCGTCTAGAAATCTCAGCCCTCATTCTGGAGAAGCAGCAGACTGTATAGAGGAAGGTTACCTGAGTGAATACCAGAAAGATGGTTTCTTTAACATTCAGGGGAAACTGAACATTCTTCAATAGTGATGCAACAGATTCAGAGGAGAAGAAGGAAAGCAGAGGCTGAAAAGCCTCATCCCCTGCTCCTCCTCTAACAAACTGGATGCATAACCATAGCCAGGAACCATTCATACCTGGAGCAGACCCAGCATGTTTATAAACTTCTTGCAAATCATTGCGATCAAGCCCAGCAGGAGAGCTATTCTGGTCACTGCCCCTCTGCTGTAAAAACTACGTATGAGGGACAATACTAGAACTATTTCAGGATAGGAAAATAAACCTAGGGACCACAGAGGTATTAAGATCTCGAAAACCCCTAGGGACCAGAGACACATGCAAGCCTTCACCCCAACACTCATCATGAATTCAAAAAGCATGGCTATTAACTGCTTCAAACAAACAGAGAGTAATGGCAACCAAAATACACTCAAAACAGGGTTTTTCCACTCTCTCTCTCGCCCAGCATTGGGCGCCAAGATTTTGTTGTGGTTTAGGGCAAACTTGGAGGAGAATTTCCAAATTAGGGCCCCTCCAGTAAGCAAACCCACACGGCCTCTCCCCCCAACCGGTTCGGGAAGAATTCCTCGGAGAGAAGTGGAAAGAACCTGTTTATTTAACAGGCACAGCACCCCCCAGCACACAGAATGAACAATACCGGATGACACCGCTCTGGAAAAGATGACAAATTCAGAAAGTCTCTCTTGGGGGTGGTCGCTCTGTTCGCAGTCCCTCCGGTGCTGGGGCAGCTGCTGCAGGCCACAAGATGCAGAATCTTGGTATTTTCCAGGTCCCAGTCCGGAGCAGGTTCGAAATGGTCAGGAAAAGGAAAGGAGAAACAGTCCAGGAAGAAATCGGACAGTTTAGCTAAACTAGCTAATGAGCAAAAGCAAGCAGAAGCGAAGCAAGCAAGAGCAAGAGAGAGCAAAGCGAAAAGCAAAAGCAGAAAAAGCAAAAGCTGCAGTCTCTGTGTCCCGCCAGGCTGATAAGAAAACCAAAACAAAACTTTCCCTCTTCAGAGCCAGTCTTAAAGGTACAGAACATAATAGCCAACATTAACAGAACACATGAATGGGGATACAAGCATCATAACATCAACCTAGGACAAAGGGTCATCTTACGATCGTGTCATTGTCACTTCATGGTCATCGCATGGCCACGGTCATGTCAGGGTCACCTCAAGGCCATGGTTGTGCCATGGCCAACCCACGGTCATCTCTTGGTCCAAATCATCTCATGGTCAGGGTTGTGGCCATGTCATGGTCATGCTCACAGTCGTGGTCATCCCATGGTCATCTCAGGGTTGTGTCACTCATGGTTATTCTCATCTCATGGCCATCTCGTGCTTGTGTCATGGCTGTGATCATGGCCAGGGAACCTCTCCGAGATCCCGAGCCCTGATTTTGGGACACTCAAGGACCACTGGGGACAAGGAGGCCTGGCCTGACCCCTCCCCCCATCCCACTGCCCCTCCAGGAGCCCAACGCAGCCAAACCCTCCTGGGGACACCTCAGACATGGGACACAGAGTGGGAAATGAATCCAGGGGGATGGAACTGGGTGTGGCTGACAAGTCCCCATCTGCTCCTGGTGTCCCCATCCTGCTCCTGGTGTCCCCATCCCAATCCTGATGTCCCCATCCCAGTTCCTGGTGTTCCCATCCTGCTTCTGCTGCCCCTATCCCAGTTCCTGCTACCAGTGTCTCCATTTCTGTCCCCATGACCCCATTCCCATTCCTGGCTCCTGTCACAGTGCCGGATTTCTTCTGCCCGACCAGCTCCCAACACCGACAGCACAGGTGGGCCACCCCCAGAAAGCTGTCAAATCCAGGGTGCAGCTGCAGGGTACGGCAGCTCTACAGCTCAGGTGGACTGCAGACTGCGCCGAGGGTAGAGACAAGGATCAGGGAGAGGCCTTCTGCATGGTTTCCAAAGAAGCTTATTCCCAGAGATTCAGTGACAGAAAGGCAAACTCAAAGGCATACATCAACTTATAAGGGGGAGAAGGTCCCAGGGGAAGATACAATCTTTGACCAACCAGGAGAAACTGGGGGTGGACCACTGTCGGATTCGGCTGTCTGTCTCTGCCCCGACACGGGTAGGGTGGTTCTTGGGTGGCACGCGTTTCAAAGGACGAGTCTGGACTCTTCAGCTTTTCGGTCTTCAGATTGTTTTTTGTTTCTTATCTACAAAATTTTCTGTCTGCCCAACAGAGGTCTGATCTGCAAGGCAGCCAAGGGCACTCGTGACCACCCACGGGGCGGTCATGTCTTTTTATACTAAAATGTACGTACATGATATTTACTTTTATTTTCCAATACTTTTCACCCATGTTGGCAAGTACACCTTCACCATAAACCAATCCCCAAGTGCCAACATCACCATAGGAGATGGAAGACAAGAAGAAGAAAGAAGAAGGATGAGACACGCCCTGATCCCTCCATCTTGTCTCCATAACCCCCCTGTACCAAAAACCTTAAAGTTTATATTTCACTCTATAAATGTGTTCCTTTTACACCCTTCACTCGAAAGTGATTCTCATGTCCTCAAACTGCTGTCACTTCTGTGAATGGATCAAAATCAAGCCACCAAGCACTCTCTGCAACATTCCAGGATTTCTGAGACCCCCCAAGGGTTCTCTTGGCATCTCTGGACATCGGGAACGATGTGCTGAGTTCCCACATCTCCCCCTTCTGTTTGCATCAAGAATACTTCTTTGGCAACTTGACTCATGACACGTCGCACACATAAAAAGATGCATGGGATGATGAGCATGAGGACTAAGAGTATTATTAGAATATAAAATCCCATTTTTAAAAACCCTCTCCATAAGGGAGAAAGATCAAAAAATCCCGCCACATCATCAATCCATGACCCAGTGATTTCGCTGAGTTTCTTTATACTGTCTTTTATTTTTTGAATACTTTCATGAATTGATCTTGAATGATCCGAGAGATTCATGCAGCACATTCCCTCAAACTCTTCACATCCATGTCTATGAGCAAGCAATAGATAATCGATTGCTGCTCTGTTTTGAAGAGTTGCCTCTCTCACACTACTTATGTCTTTTAACATATCACTCAAAGCGAGAGAGACTGATTGAGCATGCTTGCTCAACCAACAACCCATGTGGTCCAGTTGAGTCAAGGCCAGTTGACGCTGTCTGAGGTGAGAAAATTGCTGCCGCAATTCTCCTTGCCTTGTCCCAGGTGTATACTTCATCATCACAGTCTGCACTGTAATGTTTCAAGGACCTTTTCTCTTTATGTTTTTGCTCTCTCAATACTTTCAAATCTGGTGATAACATTGAAATCCTCCCAATGCTGCATGGACCTCCCTTGGCATTTGCAGGAATGCCGTGCCAAATTCTGTCCCCACAAATTAAAAACAACCCACGTGGCAATTGCACTGGGACCTGGATTGATCCTTTGGCTGTCGTCTCGGTGTGATTGCACCAAGCTGACGCATTTCTATAAAACTTGTGATTTGGAGTGACATCAATGCTTTTGTTTGTCCTTGACACATTCGAAATTTCGAATTTCATGCATAGTTCCATTGTTGTGGACCCGAAAATTTCCAATTCCTGCGGTTCGGTAGAAGCCACAGGTAAAAGATGTGTCCAAGCACACCATTCATTCACAGGATCTTTGATGACCTGCGAAATCTCCATTGGAGAATGCCCTGGAATTGGCCACTCGTCCACTGGCAACCCAACCATGCATGCTGTGAATGGTTTCCCTGGTTTCGAATGTGTCAGGCAGATACTTTCTAAATTTGCTGCTTGGGCTAACGTTTCCCAAACATTTTGATTTGGTTGATTGATGGGTAGATTTGCTCCATTGCTTAAAGCAACAGATGAAAGCATGAGCATCATGAAGCTCATGACTTCATCCTTATGAAAAATCATTGTCATGCTCTCACTCAAAGCCACAAAGGAAAAACCCCCAAAGTTTTTATTCTTTTTGTCCCTCTTCTGAGTTGTTGCTCACAACTTGAGTTTCTTCCTCCGTCTGCGTGCTTGTTTCTCTGCTTCTGGGATCAGTGCCCTCTCGCTCTCTTGTCCGAAATGGCTTCACGTGTCGCGCTGACACCCACTTCAGCCCTTGCCCTGTGGAAACACAAGCGAAACCCTTGCCCCAAGTGATTAGTTTGAAAGGACCCTCTATTTGTCCTGTCTCTGGGTTTCTGATCAAAACCAAAGGATTCTCCCTTAGTTTTGCCTGAGAGCTATTTGAAAAATGCCTCACGATTGGTGGATTGGGTTCAGAAGACGAACTGTTAAGAAAATTCAACACATACAATGCTTTGTTTAACTTCATGTGTGGTGTCGCCTCTGGCTCCCCCCTTTTCTGCCTGTCCAAAAGGGATTTCAGGGTGTGGTGTGTTCTTTCAATGATTGCCTGACCTGTGGGTGAATGTGGAATGCCAAATGTGTGCCTGACACCCCATCTTTTTGGGAATCTGTCAAGCACCCTGCCTGTATATGTTGGACCATTATCTGTTTTTATTTCTTGAGGTACACCTAATGATGCAAACGCTTGTAAAAAATGTCGACAAGCATGTTCTGCTGTTTCCCCTGCATGTGCTGAAGCAAAGACTGCCCCTGAGAATGTATCTACTGAAACATGAACATTTTTGAGTCTCCCAAATGATGGATACTTTGTGACATCTGTTTGCCACAGCTGAAGACTTTGCAGTCCTCGTGGGTTGACTGCTCCTGTTGAAGCAGGTGGCTGCACAAGCTGACAGTCTGGACAAGCACTAATGATTTCCCTCGCCTGAGTTTTTGTGAGACAAAAGGATTCCATCAGCGCCTGCGCATTCTGATGAAAAAATGCATGACTCAGTCGTGCTTGCTCAAAAATGTCCGGAAGTGTTTGTGAAATGGGCATTGTCAATCTGTCTGCCTGAGCATTCCCTTCCGCTAGAAATCCTGGAAGTGTTGTGTGCACTCTGATGTGAGTGATGAAATATTCTTCTTTCCTGCTTTCTAGCACTGTTTTCATGCTTGCTAGATAGGAATATAAAACTTCGTTGCTGACTTCTTTCAAGAGTGAACCTTCCAATCGCTTGACCACACCTGCAACATATGCAGAGTCCGTGACCAAATTGAGAGGTTGTTGGAACAACTGAAATGCTCGGACAACAGCTGCCAATTCCACCATTTGTGGAGAGCCTTGAACCGTCTTCACGTTTGATTCCCATTCCCCTGTCGTTGAGTTCATCCACGTGATCACTGACTTGTTTGTCTTCCCTGAGCCATCAGTGAACACTGTGATCCCGCCCAGAGGTTCTTCACTTATTCTTGGCTTTGCTCTGTAGCATATTTGCGACTGCAACATTCTATGTTGCGGAAAGTGTATGGTGCAAGCTCCTGGAAAAGCTAACAACGCAATTAACAAATCTTTTGATTTCTGCATCGCCCAATCGAAATAATCTTTCTTCAAAGGCAGATAAATCTTTGAAAATTCTCGTCCCGCCATTGTCAGCAATCTTGTTCTCCCCTTTATGATGATCTGTGCTGCCATCTCCAAATCTGTCAGAATTGTCTTTGAAGGCCTATACGGTAAGAAAATCCACTCTATGATTATGAAAGGATCTCTCTGAGATGCATTCCATTGGAAGATCAAACCATGGAATTGTGCTTTCTTTCCCAACACTGCTAATTGGAAAGGCAACGATTCAACGAATCGATGTGCCTGTCTCTTCTGAATGGCATCTGTAACTTTTTCCAACTCCTTCTTCGCTTCCTCTGTGAGCGTCCTGGGAGATCGAATGTCTGCCTCTCCTCTCAAGAGATCAAGCAACGCTGGAATGTCATTGTTTGTGATTCCCAAAATCGACCTCATCCAATTGATTTCCCCTACAAGTTGTTGTAAATTATGCAAATTGTTGACTTTTGTGCTGATTTCCATCTTTTGAGGCCTTATTGTTTTCTCCGAGATCTTCCACCCTAGATATTTCCAAGGCGCGACCTCCTGAATCTTTGAAACACTGATTTCCAGACCTGCCTTTTGCACTTCTGCAATCACACAGTCACGAGCCTTTTGCAGCTCTTGTTGTGTCGATGCCGCAATGAGCAAATCATCCATATAGTGAATGATTCTCACCTTCGGGAATTTCTTCCGCGCTGGTGACAAAGCTCGTGCCATGTACCATTGGCAGATTGTCGGCGAGTTTTTGAGGCCTTGAGGAAGGACCACCCAATGGTACTGCTGCAGAGGCGTTTCCTTGTTGATACTTGGAACTGAAAAGGCAAGCCTCGGAGCATCATCCAGATGAAGCGGAATGCTGAAGAAACAGTCCTTGAGGTCAATGACCACAAGCGGCCAATCTCTGGGAATCATCGAAACAGATGGAAGACCCAGCTGAAGCGGTCCCATGTCTTCGAGGACTTCATTGATCTTCCTGAGATCGTGCAACAGTCTCCATTTGCCTGACAGCTTCTTTTTGATGACGAACACTGGAGAATTCCAAGGCTGTTTGTTGGCTTGATGTGTCCCTTCTGCAACTGTTCTTGGACCAGGGTTTTCAATGCACTCAACTTTTTTCGCCCCAGGGGCCACTGATCCACCCAGACTGGATCATCCGTTTTCCAAGTCAACTTCAATGTGACGAGTGCCGCAGTGACCCCGACTAAAAATCCACCTCGATCTTTGTGCCCCATTGTGCCAAGAGATCTTGTCCCCAAACCGTGATTGGCTTCTGCACAACGAAAGGACGAATGATCGCCATCTTGTTTCCTGGTCCCGTGACAACGATGGCATTCTCACTCTGCAGACACAGAGAAACTCCCCCTATGCCTGAGAGAGATCCCAAGGGCGCAATCAAGCTCCAGTTGCGAGGCCAAAAGATGTAGGATATTACTGTGACATCTGCCCCTGTATCAAGCATGCCTCTGACCTCTATTGTTCTGTCTCCACAAGTTAATTGGCATGTGAGCGTGGGTCGGTCTCGACCTATGTGCTTTATCCATGTAGTGTGTATTTCAACATGCTCCTTCAAAGGAAGCCCTTCCTCATCGAAAATTGACATGACTTCTTCAGTGGTGGGTGGTGGCCAGGCGAAAGCTCTCGCAACCTGAGTGTTTTCTGCCACGGTCAACGGTGGATGAAGCGCTTTTGCCAAAACTGTCAGTTCCATATTCTTGTTCGCTGAAACAACTATTGGATAAACAATGAGTCCAAGGATGCTGCTTTTGTCTTGTCCTATTATTAAAAAATCTTGTCTCTTATATGAATCTCTGTGGATACCTGTTGGAATCTGTCGCTATAGGACACAAAAGAACACACACTCACACCGTTCTCAAGGTGAAAGAGAAAAAAGGGCCGTTTATTTTCTGACTCCAACATTTATAGTTTTCCAAAAGTGACAGTGGATTGGAGGGTGACAGTGGCACCTCTCCAATGCCACTGGTTAAACCGACAGTCCATCAACTCTCTCCTCCTCCATAAAGGAATGCAAAACAATGAATTATTTACAGAAAGTGTGTGAGAAAGCTCACTACAAGAATGTCAACATCAGAAGGCTTAGAAAATCTTAAAAAACCAGAGTGACATCTCACCCTTTTTCCATTTAAAAAGAAAAAGAAGAGAAAATGAACAATGTAAAAAGGAAAACATGGACAATGCTCAGTGTCCACTTGCGGACAAATCATCAGAGCGATAACTCCTGTCATCTTCATCTGAGTCATCACTCAATGATCCGCCCGCTTGATCCCTTTAAGGTTGGTCACGGTCTCCGTCTTGCTCGTTGGCTGGATTCTGCCTCTGCGGTCGCAGGTCAGGGCGAACACATTTCCAAGGTACCCAGCGTACCCCAGTATCTGTGGATACACAAGCATACCCGCGCCCCGAAGCGATAAGCTCATAGGGACCCTCCCACTGTTTGGTGACTAAATTCCTCACCCGAACCTTCGCTTGAGGCTGATGTGCCTCGTCCGCAGCCTGCAACGAGAGATGGTGATTCAAAATGACAGGGTTATTTGAGTTCTGTGGCACAGTGGGATGATTGATTGTGTACAAAGCATTTGCCAACCGACTGTGCGGGGTTTCACCCTGCATTCCCCGTTTTTGTTTTTGAAGAACCCACTTCAGAGTACCATGAGCGCGTTCTACAATAGCTTGACCAGTCGGAGAATGAGGGATCCCGAACTTGTGCGAAACACCCAACAACTGCAGGAACTGCCGCACCTTTTGCAATGCGTAAGCAGGACCATTGTTGGTTTTCACAGCAGAAGGTATGCCCAGAACGGCAAAGGCCTGCCTCCAGTGGGCAAGGACATCATGGCCCTTTTCTCCAGTGTGAGCAGAAGCCCACATCGCAGAGGAGAACGTGTCCACCGTGACATGCACATACTTGAACCGACCAAACTCGGCAATCAGGGTGACCTCGGTCTGCCAAAGCTCCAAGGCCCTAAGGCCTCTGGGGTTTACCCCTGCCGGCAAAGGCTGAGCAAGTGCATGGCAGTCATCACATGACTCAACAATGTCACGAGCCTCGGTTGGCGTCAGCTGAAACTGCTTCTGCAGGGTATGTGCATTTTGGTGGAAAAACCCATGCGATGCCTTGGCCTGCGTGAGTGTATCAGGCTGAGGTGCTGCCCACGCTGGGTTAGCCAGCTTGTCAGCCCTCGCGTTACCTTCCACTATAAAGCCCGGCAAATTGGTGTGACTCCTCACATGCAGAACATAGAATGGATGAACCTGGGCCTGAATGGCACACCACAAGGTCTTCAGTAAATGAAACAAGGCAGGATTACTGACCTCCTTCAAGACCGAATGACCCAACCACTGTGCGGTATCAGCCACATAGGCGGAATCCATGACCCAGTTGAAAGGTTCCTGGGAAAATTTCTCAAATACCATGACAGCAGCCCTCAATTCAACCAATTGGGCTGACGCATCCTCATGACCTTCCAGAACCTGCCACTCAGATCCGTCCCTCAAAGTAACAATGTCCTTTCCTGTTTTCCCTGAACCATCAGTGAAAACGGTGGGTCCTTGCACAGGTTCCTGGCTATTTTTGGGCCGCAAAGAGATTTTTGTGGATTTTGCCATATGCAGTAGCCTATGACTGGGCAGATGATAAGTGATCTGCCCGGAGAAATTTTCCAGAGCACTCTGCAGGGACACACTGTTTGCAAAGCTCCAGTCAAAATCCTCCCGTTGCACCGGGAGTATGATCTTTGCGGGATCCGCACCCAGCAATTGCAAACACCTTTGCCGGCATTTGATTATCAAGCGAGCAATCAATTCAAACAACGCAGTTGCCGTCTTCTGCGGCTGATGGGGCAGGAAAACCCATTCCAAAATGTGCAAGGAATCAGACCACTTGTCACTCCACTGGCCAATGATACCCGTGGGATATGAATCTGAAGTGGTGACGAACACAGTGACATCAATGGAGGGATCAATGCGATAAACTTGGCAAGCTGAAACCGCTCGCTGAAGCACCTCCAACGCCTTATGCGCCTCAGGGGTCAGTGTGCGAGGTGACTTTAGATCAGCGTCTCCTTTCAGCAAATCATACAGAGGAGACAACTGCGCATCGGTTACTCCCAAATACGGACGCAACCAGATGATGACACCTACCAATTTCTGGGCATCATTCAGTGTCCTCACAGGATGCACAAATTGCACCTCCTGGTGACGGATCGTCCGTTCCAGAATTTTGACCCCCAAATACTTCCAAGGTGGTTGCTGTTGGACCTTCTCCGGAGCCACCTGCAGTCCCTGAGCATGCAAAGCATCAAGCAACCGAGGCTGAATCCTCAGCAGCTCATCCAGGGTGGATGCGGCCACCAAAATGTCGTCCGTATAATGATACAGACACGCATCAGGAAAGTGCCTGCGAACTCCAGACAAGGCACGGGCCACATACCACTGGCATATGGCTGGAGAATTGCACATGCCCTGAGGCAATGTCCTCCATTGGTATCTCTGTGCAGGCTCAGCCTCATTAATTGCTGGCACTCAGAAGGCAAACTTTGGTCTGTCATCGGGATGCAAAGGAATTGCAAAGAAACAATCCTTCAGATCCACAATGAGGACCGGCCAGTCTACAGGAACCATGGTAGGCGATGGCACGCCTGCCTGCAATGTTCCCATGCTTTCCATCACGGCATTGACCTTTCGGAGGTCTTGCAACAACCTCCCTTTCCCAGATTTCTTTTTGATGCAGAAGACAGGAGTGTTCCAGGGGCTGGTGGAAGGCTCCAGACGACCCTGGTCCAACTGCTCCTGCACCAGATTCTGAAGGGCATTCAACTTCTCTTGAGGGAGGGGCCACTGCTTTTCCCATACAGGTTTGTCAACCAGCCACCATAAAGGAGGCGTCGGACACTCTGCGCCCTTCACTGCAGTGGCCCCCATCAAAAATCCGTCCCAATGTGCACCCCCCAAACAGACAGAACATCCCTCCCCCAAAGGTTGGCAGGAGTAGAAGTAACATGAGGCCTAATCCAGGCCATCTGTCCCTCTGGGTTCGTGACCAGCACGGGCCGTTGGCTCACGTAACATTGCGCCGTCCCTCCCAGGCCAGCGACAGATGTCCCCACTGGATCCAAGGGCCACTCTGGGGGCCAGGTCACAAGGGAGAGAGCCGTGACGTCAGCACAGTTGTCGAGAAACCCGCGGACGTGGACTTCCGGCAGTATCGCACCAGGAACAGACAGGGTGCACAGCATCTCGGGACGGTCCTTGGTCAGGACAGCAGCCCAGTGAACTTGAGGCGGCCCAGTGGAGCCAAAACCTCCAGCTCCACGCGACTGGTCAGCTGACCTGCGAACAGAGGACTTGAAAGGCACAAGTAGAGCAAGCCGCGTCCCTTTTGGGATCGTGACGGGGGGGTGGGTGTGGAGACCATGGCACAAATCTGCCCTGTGAAATCCGCATCAATGAGCCCCAGGTGCACAATGATGCCCTGAAGGGTGGCACTAGACCTCCCCATAAGGAGAGCACTCATGCCCCCACCCAAGGGACCAAAGGCATCCAGGGGAACCTTGCGTATCTGAGAAGACTCTAACACAACTGTTGCTGCGGTGCAGACATCCACTCCTGCTGATCCACGGGTGCTGGCTGCAAGCCGGCAAAGGAGACCTCCATCGGCACCGGGGTCTGGAGAGAAGCTTGTGTCCGCACATGTCTCCCCTGCGCGCTCCGCTTGCCGTTTCCCGAGCCTGGCAAAGCCTGGCCCTTAGCATGAACAGTCACCTTGCACACATCGGACATATGATTCGGCCTACCACACCGACCACACAAGAACATGGGGAACTTCACCTTCTGCGCTTTCTTCCCCTGCTTCTTGCTAGCCTGCGCAATCCCCCGCCACGGCCGCTTGCCCTGCGGCGCCGCCCAAACCGGCTGCACAGCGGCAGCCATGGCAGCAAACTTCCGATCCAGGGGGACGATGTCCGCACAGGCCTCCGCCATCTCAGAAACAGTAGGATCACCAGGCAGACCCACTATGACTTTCCTACAAGCAGCATTGCAATTGCACTTGACAAGGTTCGTAATCATAACACTCCTTGCCACAGGATCAGGCACCTGCCTCTCCACGGATGCAATCAGCCTTTCTGCGAACGTCATGAAAGGCTCGTCATCCCCCTGGACAATGGTCGAGAATGGCGGCCTCGGAGCAGCCATTTCCAGGGTCTGAACAATCGCAGCCATGCCCAGCGAGTGGCACTGTTCAAGCACAAGGGGATCAAATCCAACCTGCCCTTGAACATTCTCATAAAGCCCTGTTCCCAGCAGCATGTCAGCCACAACCCCACGCCTGGGGTCCTGCGGACCCAGTGCAGCATTCCGCAGCACCACATGGGCCGCCAAACAAGCCCACTTGGTCTCAAAAACACCATACTGCACAGGGTCAAAAAGAGAACATGCCACACGACGGAGATCGTGAGGCGTCAGCATATCCGAATCAACCCTCCAGAGAGTCCGCATAACCTCAGTGGACCCCAAACCATGTTGAGCAACTGCCTCACGGAGCTCCTTCTCCAGCTTATATGAAAGGGGTTCATGGGTGTTATGAGCAGCACCCCTGAGCACAGGGAAAACCTGAGGATCCCCTGGCAAAGCCACCGCACCTGCCGCACCCCGGTCCTCAGGCCCAACAGGGACAAGAGACGAAGATCGCCTGGGAGCCAGGCCAACACCACTCGGCCCTGGGCCCCCCACAGCACCGGCAGAGCCAAAGGAGCCCGCCCCGCGACCCTGCAGGTGCCGCGACGAAACAGGCTCATTCATCTCGTTGGTCTTGGTTTTCGCCTCTTGCCAAAAATGCTCGGGGTGCCTGGGACGCACGGTCACCTGACATGCGCGAAGCGTCCCCAAATTCGACGAGGAAGTGCCGTGGCCCCAGGCACCCACCGGCCTCCCGCTGGCCGTGTCAACAGGTGAGCTAAAGGTAAACACCCCAGTGCCCTGTCGCGCTACAGCTCCAGCAGGGGGCGCCCCAGCAGACACAGGTACCAGCGCGGCCAGCAAATCCGGCGCGGACCGGGACGAGACCGGCGCGGGGCCCCCGGCCCCCGACACAGGGGAGGGACGGGACGCCAAGAGAGACGCAGTCACTGCGGGACGGCACCAGGGAGCCCGGCAAGCCCCCTATGAGGGTCCGTCCCAAACCACAAGACTTCCCAGTGGGTACCGCCCCCACCGAGCAGAGAGGGGCAGGCTGCCCACCCACCGGAGCGGGGCCGGACAGAACGCCGACCGACGCCCCCCCCCCGGCTGCGTCCACCGACTGCGCACGCTCAGCGGGCTGCGCCGACCCAGAGACGGGCAAAGTTGTCCCCCACACCGAGGAGCCCAGCTTGGAGGCGGGCGACCCCGCCCCCGCCGTGGCCAGGGGGAACTTCATGGAAAGCCCGCAATTCAGACACCAGGTTGTCACCGAACCAGACTCAAGCCGAGGCAGAGGCTGGCCCTCAAGAACCGGAAAGGCACAAAGAAAAGGCAACCCGTCCCCCACCCCACCGCCCACGCTGGGCAAAGCAGGACGAGGACGGCCCGCCGAATCCACAGAGCCCGCAGAAACCCACGGGGCTCAGCCCCCCAGCACACCGTCCGGAGGCAGGGAGGGGGACTCCACATCAGACAAAAACTCAAACTCCCCCTCCTCCACGTCCGAGACAGAAGAGCTTCCCTGGGAACTCCAAGGGGTACAAGAACCAGACCCCTCCCAAAGCTCCACACATCTTTTCCACTGCACTAGCAGGGGTCCCGCATCTAGAGTGCAATCATCAAAAAGGGCCTCCATGAGGCGGGTCCCCACACGAGACCACTCCTCCCTGGAGAACACCTTTTCAGGACCCGAAAGAAACCCTCACCCTCGGGCCCACAGAAACAATCTCTCAAAATCATCCCAGGAAACAGAAATCTGTTTCCACTCCAGGACCCCCCTCCAAAGATCAAAAGGAGGAGATCCTCCTCAAAACCCACAGCACTTGCCATTACCCTAAGAACCGCAGGCAGAGCACCAAAGAGAGGGGGGGAAAACCTCACCGCAATCTGCTGCAATACACACATTGGGGTCACCAGATGTCACTATAGGACACAAAAGAACACACACTCACACCTGAAGCTGTGGCTGTTTTTAAGGGGGGCCCGGCTGAAGGGATTTAGAGAGACCAACCACCTTCAGTTACACCGGCACTCCCCTGGCACGAAGCCAGTGGCATGTGCCGACCGTGGGTGGGGCGAGAAGAAACAGTCACCGATATTAAAGCAACCGCGCCGCAGGAGTGAAGAAAAGAGACGGCTCTCCTCTGCTGGGTGAAGCAACTTGGTTTAATCCAGGGTAGGGGAAGTGCAGGGTGACCGCCCAAAGGTGGCGAGCGGAGGAGGAGCCCCGAGCCCCTCCGGGGACCGGGTTTTAAAGGGAAGGGGTGGGTACACAAGAAACCAATCATAGAACAAAAATTTGGATACATTGAAGACTGATGGGTGGTGTGGATCAATGGGGATAGGTCAGGGGAGGAGCCCAGGCCTACCAGCCAGTCACTCGACACCCTAGCTGGAAGATTCTGGAACTTGGGGTGGGGTGCTGGTGACTGGCAGAAGGACTGGGGAGGGGATACAAGGACAAATAAGGGATAATGAGGGAAAATAAGGAGGGGAAAACCGTGACTGACATAACTGGGGGTTTGAGCCAGACCAACTTGCCAAGCTAGGAGAGGGCAGAACGGAACAAGCCAAACACAAACCACAACATCTCCCCCTTTTTTGTTTTAAAAAGAAAAGGAAGGGAGAAAACAAACAGTCCCTTATAATCAGGCGGCAGTTGTCTCTTGTGCTGTTTTAAAGTCCAGGCTTCCACCGCTCACGCTTTCAGAGTCTGAAGTCGAGGCAGGGTCCTCCTCGACATCTGGAAGCTCCAGATGGTTTATGTTGGCCGCTGAGGCATTCAGCAGAAGTCTCTTAACCAATCCCCACATTAGGGAGCAGGCGATGACAATTACGAATATAACTAAAACAAAATATGAGACGGACCGAACTATGGACCCGGCCCATCCTGACAGTCCCCAGCCCTTGAACAGGTTCCCCAGCCAGTCCGATGTCTCATTCTTAATCTCGTGGACGAGCTCTTTCATCTTGCGTATGGAGACCCTTGCATCTTCTGCCTTGGATGACAGATTTAAACAGCACAGGCCCTCGAAGCTGTGGTGGTGGAGTAGCAGGAGGAAGTCGATGGCCGCCCGATTTTGCAAGGTCGCCTTCCTAGTTGTTTCCTCGTCTGCGAGGAGGTCAGTCAAGGCAGCCAAGGTAAAATTTGCTTGCTTTGCCACCCAACACTCCAGGCGGCCCAATTCACCCAGAGACTTCGCGATCGACACCCACGGCAAAAAGAGAGTGAGCGCGACCGATTTTGCTTTGGCCCAATGTTCAATTTTGGAGTCGCAGTCCGGGTCGAAATCACGAAGATCTCTTTTGGATATTGCCAATTTAGACTGCGATCTCTTATATTTCCAATCCCTAATTTGAGTGACGTTGGGGTTAAGCAGCGTCAGCTTGCCAAACGTACAGACGCCTCTGGCCAGACGAGGGGGGATGCCAGCCCACGCCCGGTCTCCGCAAATGAAAAATGTTCCTCGGGGCAGCGCCAGCGGTTTGGTGCCTAAGGTAGATGCAAATGGCAACCGGATGGTGAAATTGCACCATCGCGCTGCTTGGTACTCCGGGCTAGGCGGCCTGATGTTGGAGTACCTCGAGGAACCGAAAAGGGGGGAATACTGAAACCAGATACAAGCCGATGCTCTAGCGGAGCCAACTAGATGGAGCTCTGGGGGGTCGGACTGCAGGGGGGTCAATTTCCTGAGCCCGTCCCTCCAGGCGTTCTGGGCGTCTACCATGAGGGGCGGATTGCGGTGGAGTAATGAACCTAAAGTAACATTAAAGGGGTAGGGAAACTTAAAAAGAGGGAGAGGGATCCCCACTAGGCAGGACGACATCAGGTCTTCAGCAGAGCCAAGGTCCAGGCAGATGTGCTCCTGCCCCATGGCTTGAGCGAGGGTCCTCCACACGTTCGCCCTTGGCTGGGGAACTATCCAGGGGTTCGCAGGTGGTGGTAGAGTCTCGATAAGGAGGACTGTCAGGAGGGTAATGATGGTCATCGGGTTCATGCAGGCGGGAGATCAACTAAAAGGAAACAGAAATATAAGTCGAGAAGGTTTGGCTCGAGAGAGGGGGGGGGGTCAGGACTGCGGTCAATGGTGGCTTACCCACCAGTTCCTCCGTTTCCGCCGCCAACACGCCTCTGCTACCTGTGGGACCGGTTCTAGTTTTGCACCCTGCTTAGGGCGGAAGGGCTTGACCCACTTTGATGGAATCCATCTCGGACCTGAGCGAGTGGACACGCAAGCGTATCCCCTACCCCAGGTCACGAGATCAAATGGCCCTTCCGTTTTCCAGGTCTCCGGATCCTTAATGAGGACCGGGGGCCTGGCCCTAGGTCGCAGCTCCTCGTGCTTCCCGAAGTGTCGCACTATGGGCGGGTTGAGATTTTCAAAGGAGCAATTTAGGAAGTTAATAGTATACAACGCCCGTGCGAGACGGATGTGAGGGGACTCCACCTTCACTGCCGAATGCTGTTGCTCCAAAACCCTTTTAAGGCTCTGGTGGGTCCTCTCCACCACGGCTTGGCCTGTCGGGGAATAGGGGATGCCGGTCTTGTGTTCTATTCCCCATTGCTGCAGGAAGCTCCGCAGTTCCTTGGATTTGTAAGCTGGGCTGTTATCTGTTTTGATTACCTTAGGGATGCCCAGGACCGCGAATGCCTGAAGCATATGCTTCCTGCAATCCGCAGCCCTCTCACCTGTGTGGGCAGAGGCAAAGACAGCACTAGAGAAAGTGTCCACAGAGACATGTACAAACTTAAAACGGCCGAATGACGGATAGTGGGTCACGTCCATCTGCCACACCTCGCAGCTGGACAAACCACGGGGGTTAGCTCCGAGAGGGATGGAAGGGAGCTGGTGGGACTGGCAGTGAGGACATGTAGCCACAATGGCTTTGGCCTGTTCGCGCGTCAGATGGAACTGCCGAACTAGGCCAGGCGCATTCTGATGGAACAACTGGTGGCTGATCTTGGCTTGACTGAAGATATCAGGGAGCGGGGCCGCTTGAACAGGGGCGGCAAGGGCATCGGCATGCCGGTTGCCCTCCGCTACAAACCCCGGCAAATCGGTATGTGATCTCACGTGCATGACATAAAAGGGTTGCTCTCGGTGGGAGACCAATTGAACCAATTTGGAGAGCAAGTCGTACAATTTTGGGTTTGACACCTCCTGCAGCACAGCATTTTCAGCTCTGGACACTACACCCGCTACATAGGCCGAATCCGTAACTAGATTGAAAGGTCCAGGGAACTTCTCAAAGGCTCTGACGACTGCGTCCAACTCGGCAATTTGAGGTGAACCTTCAACCTCGGTGACATCGGACTCCCACTCCCGAGTTTGGGGATTCCTCCAAGTCATGACTGACTTGTGGGATCTCCCGGACGCGTCTGTAAAAATGGTCATCGCCTTTAGAGGAGTTCTGCTCTGGATCGATTTTGTCGACAACACGAATTCTTGGTTAAATAATTTATGGGCCGGCCGATCAACACTAATTTGGCCGGGGTAGCTGTCTAGAGCGAACTGCAAGGATGTATTCGTTTGCATGAGGTTGTCAATTACCTTTTGTTTTAGGTGGCCCGAATCTAATTTAAGAGGAATATGTATGCACGCAAGATCAACACCTGCCAGCTCTCTGATCCTCAGCCTAGCCTTTCGGATCAACTCTGCCACCAGTTCAGCGGGCTGTGTCATTCTTTTGGACCGATGGTGGCTGAGGAACACCCACTCTATGATTAAGAGAGGGTCACTCGAGCCTCGGTCCCTGCCTTTAACGGTGTTGTCCCACTGAAAAATCACCCCGTGGAGGTGTGGCAGTTTGCCGCAAATAATGAGCTTGAATGGCAGGCCCGGATGACAACGGTGGGCCTGCCTGGCCGAAATTAGTCTCTGGATTTTCTTGAGTGCGGCCCTTGCCTCTGGGGTAAGGGTCCTGGGAGAACTCAGCTCCTCTCCCCCTCTCAATAAATTGAAAAGGGGGGCCAGGTCTTCCGTTGGTATGCCCAGCCAAGGCCTTACCCAGTTCAAAGACCCACACAGTTGATGGACATCCGCTAAGGTTTTGACAGTTGTTACAATAGCCAATTTCTGAGGAACAATGGTCCTCTTAGTAATCTCCAGGCCCAGATACTTCCAAGGCGGCACCCTTTGAATTTTTTCCTGCTGGAGCTCGAACCCTGCAGCAACCAGCGCATCGACTGTCAGGTCAAGGGCGTGGCCAAGTATGTCGGCGGTCGGGGCACACACCAGGATGTCATCCATGTAATGGTGAATGATGGCATCGTTTACCACTGCACGTATTGGGGACAGCAAGGAAGCGACGTACCATTGGCAGATCACCGGGCTGTTCTTCATGCCTTGCGGGAGAACCCGCCAATGGTAGCGCTTGCTTGGGGACTCACGGTTGATGGAAGGAACCGTGAACGCAAAACACGGGGCATCGTCTGGGTGGAGGGGAATTTGAAAAAAGCAATTCTTTATATCGATTACCGCCAATTCCCAATTTTGTGGGAGCATCGTTGGGGAGGGCATCCCTGGTTGGAGAGGCCCCATATCTTCTATAATGTTGTTGATCTGGCGGAGGTCGTGGAGAAGCCGCCACTTGTCCTTATTGGGCTTTTTGATGACAAACACGGGAGAATTCCACGGTGACGTGGTCTCCACGATATTGCCCTTAAGTAGCTGCTCCTCGACGAGCCCCTTGAGCGCCGCCAATTTCTGTTTGTTGAGCGGCCACTGAACTACCTGGACAGGCTTATCTGATTTCCAATTGAGCTTCCAGGTAGGGCGCTCATCAGTGGCCGCCGCCCGAAAAACCTGGGGAGCCGCTGGAAGGTCAATTCGGGCTCCCCACTGGGCTAGGAGGTCTCTCCCCCACAGGGGCTCCGTATAATCTAAAACTAATGGGCGTATAGAAGCCAATTGCCCATCCGGCCCCGTAATTTGCACGATGCTCTTAGATTGTTTCGCCAATTGTAAACCCCCAACCCCACGGACGTGTCCTGGCGCAGTTTGCAACTCCCAATGTGACGGCCACTCCCGAGAAGGAATGACCGTGACATCTGCCCCAGTGTGTAACAGGCCTTTTAGCTGTTTGCCTTCCCCCCCTTTGGTAATATAACAGTCGAGGTGAGGTCTTTCATGCCCCAAAACCTGGGCCCAAGCGATAGTTGGCGTGGTGTCTCCTGGTGTTTGGTGTAATTCCCAGGTTATTTCAGGCACTGGTATTGCCTGAGCTACAATCTGCCCTTTAGGCAAAAAGATGGGGGGCTGGACACAGTGCAGGCCGATGGCGAACACCCCCGGGTCCGATGGTAAGAGGCCCGGGATAATGTTCACCGTCGGTGGTGTGTGCTTAGTGTCACCGACCACAACATACTTGCAGCGAATCCGTCCCCAGTTACCTGGGCACTCCGGGTCGACAGCAACGAGTTGAAAGTCGGAGGTCCTCAGGTGGAGAGCTCCGAGAGCCGCAACCTATAGGGTGCAAAAGTAGAAGCGGTCGTTAGTACAGGTATTGTCTGGATAGGAAATGCAGAAGTCGGATCAGATTGATATGAGTCATGTCCGGTTGGCAGCGGTCCCTGGTCTCCCTTCCCCCTACGCGACGGTGGTAAGCGGCCCGCCTGATTTTTGTCAGCGCGCAGGGGGGCACTGCGCTCCGATTTCAGTTTTTTGGGGGGTTGGCCCCCAACTGTCCCTGCTCCCTTTTAAATTTGTAAAATTCTGCCCGTAGGGGGCAGTCCGGCATCCAATGTCCAGTCCTCCCACACAAGTGGCAAGGTGCGGAGGACTTCGACGAAACAGCTGCTGCAACACCCTGCTCGGTGGAGGGCTCTTCTGCCGCGGCGACCCGGGGAGGTTGAGTCCTCCTCTTTTCGCTGTCTCTGGTGGTCAATAGCGGGACCTTGCGTGCGCACACTTCCAACATATCAGCCATCTGCAGTGCCGGGTGGAGGGGCAGGCTGAGGATGGCATCCCTGCATGCCTGGTTGGCATTTGAGGACGCCACCTCCCGCAAGATGGTGCTTCTAGCTCCTTCGTCCGACACCTGATGTTCAATGGCTTTCCTCAACTTCTCCACGAAGTCAAGGAAGGCCTCATCTGGACCCTGAAAGATTCTAGAAAAGGCAGTTGGGGGCGCGCCCCCCGGCAGCAACAAAAAGGCTTTTTCTGCGGCAGCTGCCGACGCTTTAAGAGCCTCCCGGGGAAGGGTACTCGCCTGGGAGTACCCATCTTCCCAGTCCCCGGTCCCCAGGAGCTGGTCGATGGCCAAAGGGCGACCCGTGAAGTCAACTCCCGATTGGGGTTGACTCCACAGGCTCGGGAGGGCTTCAGTCACCCCCCTCTTCCAGGCGGCTTCCCACATTACCCGCTCGGATGGATTCAGCAGGCAAGTGAAAAGCCGCCGGACATCGAAGGGGATGATTTCTGCTTCGGAGAGTGTTGCTTCCAACACTCCCCGGAAGTATTCACTCTCCCGGCCGTACTCCTTTTGGGCTTTGACCAGCTCCTTAATTTGTGAATGACTCAATGGGACCCATTGGCGATGCACTCCCCCACCCGCTTCTGGCTGGTAAACAACCGGAGCCGCCGATGGTACCGTGGCTGGCTCCGGTTCCCGGCCCTTGACCCCCCCCCCGGACCCCGAACCGTGGGAACCGGAGGGAGGGGCGTGGGAACCGGAAGAAGGGGAGGAGGGGGCGTGGCGGGAGACTGGGTGGCCCGATGACGAGGGGCTGTCCCCGGAGGCGGGAGCAGGAGGCGGGGCACAGTGGCAAGCGGTGGGCGGGGAAAGGGGCGGGATTGTGGGAGGAACGATGGGAGGAGCTATCATGGGAAAGGGAGGAGGGGAAACGAGATGGGAGGGGTCAGATAGAGGGTGGAGCTGGGGGGAGGTCGGGAGGGAAGGGGCGGGGAAAGGGGAGTGGCCGAGAGGCAGGAAGGGGTTGGAACTTGGAAGAAAAGGGTTGTGGGAAGAAGACGGGGGTTTTCCCGCCATCTCGACCATGCGGTCGCCTCCATTTTGGGCTGCACTGCGGCCATTTTGTGAAACCAGAGGCGACCAGGGGCAAACTGGGGATTCAACGAACTGGGGTACATAACTCTGGGGTTTGGGGACAGGAGCAGGGGAGGCAGGACAAGTTGAGGAGCCCCCGAGAGTCTGGCCAGAACTCTCGGGGTGGGGGGACCGGGTATTCTGGAGAGGGCCAGGGGATGATGGAACGCCCTGCGCCTGGCTGGTCTGGCGGGGTGCCCCCTTCAGAATCCCGGTTTTAAGTTTGGGCGTGCAGGAAGGGGTGTCCGGGACGGAGGGCAAGGAGACTGAACTAGGGCGCAAAACGGAACTGGGGCAATGTTTGACTCGAACATTGGCCTGTTCTGAGCTCCCTTCTTCTTTCAATATTCTTCTAATTTGGGCAACAAGCCTGGCCAATTGTATGAAGGAAGCGTCGCCTGGCCTGATCAACTCCGAGAGTCGAGTTTTGACCCTCCGCCAAAAGGCAGGATCTTTGATCAGGTCAGGCGAAACCTCCGGGAACTCAGAAGAGACCCAGTTTATTAACTTTTTAACAACAGGTTTTTCATAAACAATTCCCCCCCCAACAAGGATTCCCTCAACTTGGGTTTTGAGTCTCTTTTGGGCAGTAGACAGCCTAGCACCCATGGCTCTAAAAGACTTCCCACGAAGTCAGATGTCTACTGCCACGAACTTCGCGCCCAAGCCGCCGCGCAAAAGGGAAAACAAAACTAAAAGGTGGCCATCCACCGGCCCCCGCCTGTAAAGCTGAGGGAGGGCGACGAAACACCCTGGGGACTGGGGAGAGCGACAGGGAGAGTGGCGGAACACTCACGTGTCCGGTGGATGGTCAACGAAAAGCAAGGCAGGATGGGTCCTGCGGCCGGACGGCTCCGGGTGCTCGAGTTCCCATCCGGTCCCCGGGGAGCGCTGCCTCAGAGGGCCTGCTCACCTCGGGGTGCTGCTGCGTCCAAAGGACGGAGTCCAAAATCCGTAGGGTCCTTGCGAAGATTGTAAATCCAGGCTCTACTGGTCCCGAATCTGGCCGACCAGGAGCAGGCAATCGATGCAGAGGGGCCCGACGTTGGGCGCCAGCAACTGAAGCTGTGGCTGTTTTTAAGGGGGGCCCGGCTGAAGGGATTTAGAGAGACCAGCCACCTTCAGTTACAGCGGCACTCCCCTGGCATGAAGCCAGAGGCATGTGCCGACCGTGGGTGGGGCGAGAAGAAACAGTCACCGATATTAAAGCAACCGCGCCGCAGGAGTGAAGAAAAGAGACGGCTCTCCTCTGCTGGGTGAAGTAACTTGGTTTAATCCAGGGTAGGGGAAGTGCAGGGTGGCCACCCAAAGGTGGCGAGCGGAGGAGGAGCCCCGAGCCCCTCCGGGGACCGGGTTTTAAAGGGAAGGGGTGGGTACACAAGAAACCAGTCATAGAACGAAAATTTGGGTACATTGAAGACTGATGGGTGGTGTGGATCAATGGGGATAGGTCAGGGGAGGAGCCCAGGCCTACCAGCCAGTCACTCGACACCCTAGCTGGAAGATTCTGGAACTTGGGGTGGGGTGCCGGTGACTGGCAGAAGGACTGGGGAGGGGATACAAGGACAAATAAGGGATAATGAGGGAAAATAAGGAGGGGAAAATAAATGAGGGAAAATAAGGAGGGGAAAACCGTGACTGACATAACTGGGGGTTTGAGCCAGACCAACTTGCCAAGCTAGGAGAGGGGAGAACGGAACAAACCAAACACAAACCACAACACTGTAAAAGTAATTACATTCCTAAAAAAATGGGAATGGCCATGAGACATTTCCCATGGGGTCTGTCCAGTTCTTGGAGGACACAGCTGCCTTTTCATCCTAATTTTCCTGGCCACATCTCCCTTTCCCTTTCTGCATTGGCTGTAGTGCTTGAGAAGTACAGACTTCCCAATCCACCTACCACATACCCCCTTGATATGCTCCCACTTTTAAATAGCGAACGATATTCATGACTCTGTGAAGTCTTTGTTCTTCTCGAAGTTCATGAATTTGGCAGGACCTTGGCTGAGCAGCAGTCTGTGTCATCAATTAAGAACATTTTCTGAAACTGATGGCTTCTCCTGTCACTTTCTTGTGTCCAAGTCCCTGGCCCTATCTTTAATCAGATTCACAGCATCTGTTTGTAAAGACACTTTCCTCCTCTTCCTTTCATGGGGGTTTCCCCATTTGCGGGACATCCCCCCTGGAGCTGTGTGTCCCCCCCTTGCTGCAGCCCCAGCCCTCAGGCAGCGCTCAGCCAATCAGAGCACGCGGCACTGATGACTCAGCAGTTGCCAGGCAGACCCGCAGCTCCCAGCGTTCCCCACCTGCGCCCCCCCCCCCCCCCCCCCCCCCCCCGGCCCCAGTGCCCCCCGCGAGGGGAATTTGGGGAGGTGGGAGTGGGGCAGCGCCAAGGCCGAGCCCCCCAGCGCTGTCCTGGCGGGAGCGGCTGCAGTGGGGACCGAGTGCGGGCGGGAGCGGCCGAGAGCCCAGCGCTGCCCCAGCCCGACCCGCCCCAGCTCCATCCCTGCCCCTGCCGTGGGATGCTGTGGGTTTGGGGGCAAGAGGGAGCCGGCAGCGGGTGCTGGGCCTGGGGCAGGAGGACAAGGGAAGGAGAAGCAGGGTTGAGGAACAAAATGGTCAAATGAAGCACGTGGGAGGAGAAGGTGGGATTGTGCAAGAGAAAGAGGAATAGCAGGAGGAAGAGGAGTGTGAGGAAGAGTGGGGACACAGGAGGAGGAGCAGGAAGAGGAAGCAGCACAAGGTTGCACCTCTCCCTGTATCTGCAGCCTCCGACCCCAGCCCCAGGAGCGTTGGCCCCCCCACATGCAGCAGGTGACAGGGGATTGGGATCCATGAATTTCCTGGGGGTGAATCTTGGTGTTTCTGAGTTTTATTGGGCTAATTGTTGGTGCTTTGTTTTTTTGTGGGGGCTGAATCTTTATATTTGGAGGGGGCTTTTGCTGAACCTTGATGTTTGGGAAGTTTTTGATCTGTGTCTTGATGTTTGGAGGACTTTTGTGCTGAATTGTGATGTATTGGAGGTTCTTAGAGACACAAGATGCCCAATGACTTAATGAGATGAACTTGGGCAAGGAGGAACTCCCAGTCCAAGGGACTCTCATCTTGTTTTTTTCTCCAAACCAGGATTTTTCATTCCCAGGGCGTGTCTGGATGGAGGAGGAGGAAAAGCCCTGGAGATTCCGCATGAGGAGGGGCTGCAAACCCAGCCCAGGGAGCTGCAGGGAGGAAAGAGCCCCCTTGAGCCAGGAAGGAGGCCGGAGATCCAGCCAGAGCTCAGAGCTGGTGGAAAAGCCTCATGGCAGGGAGAAGCCCCACAAGTGCTTGGAATGTGGGAAGAAGTTCAGCCGGAGATTGCACCTGATCCAGCACCAGGTGATCCACACTGGGGAACGGCCCTATGAGTGTGAGGAATGTGGGAAGCGTTTCAGCTGGAGCTCCAGCCTGAGGCGGCACCAGGTGATCCACACTGGGGAGAGGCCCTTTGAGTGTGAGGAGTGTGGGAAGAGCTTCAGCCAGAGCTCCATCCTGATCCAACACCAGAGGATCCACACTGGGGAAAAGCCCTTTGAGTGTGGGGAATGTGGGAAGAGCTTCAGGCAGAGGGGGAGCCTGATGCAACACCAGATGATCCACACTGGAGACCGGCCTTATGAGTGTAGGGAATGTGGGATGAGCTTCTGCCAGAAGGGGAGCCTGATCCAACACCACAGGATCCACACTGGGGGAAAGCCCTATGAGTGTGTGGAATGTGGGAAGAGCTTTGGATACAGCTCTGGCCTGAGGAAACATGAGAGGATCCACACTGGGGAAAAACCCTATGAGTGTGGGGAGTGTGGGAAGAGCTTCAGCATCAAGTGCCAGCTGACGGAACACCAGAAGATCCACACTGGGGAAAAGCCCTACAAGTGTGGGGAATGTGGGAGGAGCTTCAGAGGAAGCTCGGCCCTGATCCGCCACCAGGTGATCCACACTGGGGAACGGCCCTACACCTGCTTGGAATGTGGGAAGAGCTATGGGTGGCACTCGGACCTGAGAAAACACCAGCGCACCCACACTGTGGAGAAGCCCTACAAGTGTCCCCAATGTGGGAAGAGGTTTCACAGGAGCTCTGATCTTCTCAAACATGAGCGGAGTCACACCGAGGAGAGGCCCTTCCGCTGCCCCGACTGCGGGAAGGGCTTCAAGCTAAACTCCCACCTCACCATCCACCGGCGCATCCACACCGGAGAGAGGCCCTACGAGTGTGGGGAGTGTGGGATGAGATTCTCATCGAGCTCAGCTTTGACCCGACACCAACGGAGGCGCCACTAAGGGAAGCCCTGTGAGTGCCCCAAGTGTGGGAAGAGCTTTGTGCGCTGCTCCAACTCCATCCTCCATGAGAGGATCTGCATCGGATGATCCCCAGTGACCCCCATTGGGGAGAGCCCTGGTGATCCAAGTAGAAGGCATCTGGCTGGGGGGCTCCACTTCTTCCTGATTCCCTGTGGGCACCTAGATAAACCCAGAGGCAGGAACATCCATCAGGACGCAGGCCTACAATGGGGATTCCTTGGGGAGGGCCGATTTGTCGACTTTCAACCCCATAAAATCTTTTGCATTCAATCCTATCTTCTGGTGACATCAAGGAGTACTGAATGGTCCCTGAGGTATATTCTGGGTTGACTATATGATGCTTGTATCCCCAGTCTGTTCTGTTTATGCTGAATAATAAGTTTTGTACCTGTAAGACTTGTCCTGAGAGTGAAGGGGGGAGAGAAGAAGTGCGGAGTTTGTTTTCAGAAACTGCACTCGCTCCTCCACATTCCTGCTCTGGGACTGTGTTGTCTGCAGATGGACAGACAGCGGGACAGAGCTCTCCTTTGCTTTTAGTTAGTTTTAGCTAGCTGAACCAGAGAAGTTCCCTGAACTGTGGGTTGTTTTTCCCTTTTCTTTGGACCTGTTTAAACCTGCTCTGGCCTGAACACCAGAAGAGCACGGGCAGCTCACACCTGTGGCCCACCAGGCCGGGCCTGGGCCGCGGCATTTCCAGCACCAGAGGGACTGATAAGGGACTGAGTGAGCTGAGCTACAGCCCACAGAGGGACTTGGTGAGTTTGTCTCTCTTTTAGAGCAGCAAGAGGTTTTATTGTTTTGTTATCTTTATTGAAAGATAAAAATATCCATTCCAGAATATGCAGTTGATCTTCCCAGTTATCACTCCACTAACACAGTATTCCACATGGTATTTTATGGTCCTTCAAAATAAACACTTGAACACCAACATAGGTATCTATTCTGTTAACAAATTTGTGTGCTAAGGCTAATTCAATTTCTTCTAGGGTCTTTGCTGCTGGGGTCAATTGCCTCTCATCAGTAGAGGAGGTGGTGCCTGAAAGCAAATCAAGCAACGGTTGCATCTGATGATTAGTTATGCCTAAATATGATTGAATCCAACCTATTAAACCAACCAATTTCTGTACATCAGTAGCAGTTTTAACATCAATGTCTAACTTCACAGTTTGAGGCATAACTTGAGTGTTGGTCACCAACATACCTAGATAATTCCAAGGCATGTGTTCCTGCACTTTCTCTGGGGCCATGATCAGACCAAAAGCTTTCAAATTTGTCACAGCACATTGTTTAAGAGCTGATAACTGTTATCAGATGCCAACAAGATATCATCCATGTAATGATAACAGTAGCAGTTATTAAATTGCTCCTGCACTTTTGACAAGGCCTGTGCCACAAACCATTGACAAATAGTTGGCGATAGTTTCCTGCCTTGGGGAAGTAACTTCCATTGATATCTTTTATTGGATTCAGCATGATTTATGGAAGGCACAGTGAAAGCAAATTTTTCTTTGTCTTGCTCAGCCAATGGAATAGTGAAGAAACAATCTTTCAGATCAATGACAACTATTTGCCATTCCTGTGGAATCATTGTAGGTGTAGGAAGGCCTGGTTGTAAAGCCCCCATTGTTGCCATTGCAGCATTTATCTGCCATAAATCATGTAAAAGTCTCCATTTTCCTGATTTCTTTTTTATTACAAAAACAGGGGTATTCCAGGGGCTGAATGATTCCTCAATATGTCCTGCTTGCAATTGTTCTGTGACTAAATCTTGCAGGGCAGTAAGCTTTTCAGTAGTAAGGGGCCAGTGGCCAACCCAGGCAGGTTTATCTGTCAACCATGTCAGGGCCACAACTGGACGTTCATTGCCCTGCATCACAGTAGCCCCTGTTAAAAATCCGTAGTAATTTTGACACCCCATTGAGATAAACAATCAGGTCCCCACAGACTTTGAGGAGCATCGGCAACATAGGGTCTGATGTTAGCTTGTTGGCCATCAGGATGTTTCACATTAATTACAATGGCTGACAGGCCACCTGTTGTAGCACCCCCAGACCCCAGGAGTCCAAAACTTGCATGAGTGAGAGGCCACGACTGAGGCCAGCAAAGTCATGAGAGCATTGTGACATCTGCTCCAGTGTCAATCAAATCTGTTACTGATATGGTTCCTGAATGACATCCACTGGCAGTGAGAGTGCATGTCTTTTCTGGATGGTTCTCTGTTACTTTCTCAGCCCAGAACACTTGAGGTACTCCTGTCGATCCAAAACTTCCTGTGCCGCAACTTTGGCCCACTGTATTTGGAACAGAACTCACAAAAGGTACAATTTGAGCAATGCAAGTTCCTTTCTGAATAGTGACAGGAGGGTCATCGATGGATACCATAGCATGAATCTGTCCCAAATAATCAGCATCAATAAGCCCTAGATGCTCATGAATACCTCTAAGTGTAGTACTTGATCTCCCTATCAAAAACGCACTCAATCCCTGTCCTATCGGACCATAGGCATCGGGGGGCACTTTACATATTTCTTTTGTCAGAATGGTTACTCTGTCAGCCGTGGGTATATCAATCCCTGCGGACCCGCTTGTCGCCCCTGAGTATTGTTCACAAATGGGCAGCTTTGCAGTGCTGGGAAGGCCCGCATTTGCTGTTGTGGTGGTTGTTGGGGTATTTGTTTCCCCACACGCCCCTTCGCGCTCCTCTTTGGGTTTCCCTGCAATAGCTGAACCATTTGCATGATATTTACTCCTGCACTGTTTAGCATAGTGCCCAAGTTTAGCACAGCGATTGCACACAACATCGCTGCCTGCACTTGGCTTAAATGTTGTTTTCCGGACAACATTTGACACTGTGGTACACTGTGACCTTACGTGCCCTTGTTGTCCACAATTATAACATTTTGCTGAAGGTCTTAGCACTGCAGCAAGAGCTGCCATTTTATGCTCGACTGAACCAACTTTCGAGCAAGCAGTAACCATTTCAGACAAGGTGGGTTCCCCAGGTAAAGTGTCAATAATCTTTCTGCAGTCTGGGTTTGCATTTTCTTTAGCCAATTGTATGCACAATTTGTCTTCCAAAGTTTCATCATCTACCTGTTTCTCAATAGCTGCAGCAAGTTTTTCTGCAAATTGCAAAAATGGTTCTCTCATCCCTTGCTGTATTTCTGTTTTGGAGCTGCCCTTTCCATTGTTTTAGTTAAGGCACTCATGCCAATTTGCTGAGCTTGCGCCAAAATCGAAGGATCCCACCTTGCCTGTGAATCTGGATTGGCAAAAGACCCATTGCCCAGTAGGGCATCAACACCCACAGCATGACGAGGGTCGTGTTGAGGCAACTGCATATTTGTTAGAGCTGTGCGTTCAGCCGCTCGCCTCCAAGTGTCTTGAAATACACCATATTGTACTGGTTGGAATAAAATTGTAGCAAGATGCATGATGTCATAAGGTGCAAGCATATCTGCATTAATTACACATATTAATTGCATTACCTGTGAGGAATTAATACCATACTGAGCCACTTTTGATTGGAGATCTTGCACAACCCTCCAGGCAAAGACGTGATGACTGTCACCTTCCCCTGTTCCAGGAGCTGCTTTAAAAACTGGAGAAGCCATAGGGTTATCACAGGCAACATTTGCATTGGCACTGTTCTCCTGAGGTACTCTTGGAGCACCTAACCTTTCTATCATGTCCCAATTCTTTTCTTCAACTGCTTTCCTCCTAATAAATTCCCAAAACTCCTGAGGCTGTCGAGGAAGCGCAGTTACTTGACATGGAGGCAAAGTCCATGGGGCAGCAAGGCTAGAGCTCTTGGGAGGTAAAGAGACCAGAGCTCCTTGCCCCAACTCAGGTGTTACTGCAGGCGACTCATCACTTGCTTCGCTGTTGCCATCACTGTGAGGTAGCAGAGGATACGGCCTTGCAGGTTGTTCATGCAGCTCAGAGGGGAGCGGGGGGCGGATGGCTGGACTAGAGCGGAGGGAAACGGGGGGGCAGACGGCTGGGTTTGTCTCTCTGCTAAAGACATTTCAGCTGACTGGCGTAGTGGTGTAGTGTATACAGGCACCATCGTGAGCTGCTGTGCAGGTGTGAGATAAAGAGGTTTAGGGGTCTGATAAGAGGATGCTATGGCAGCTCTCCCAGAAGCTTTGGCAGCTTGCCAGGTAACTTGCATGGAACCCGGACTTTCTTCAAGTTCCCCATCAGAGGCCCCCTCTGCCTCATCCCCCCCCCGTTGGGTTCTGTTATCTGCCCCAACTCTTCGTCCGCATCCTGCTCTGCTTGTTCTCGCTCTGTTTTCCATTCCTTTAATGCCTCAAAGAGCTGTTCCCAAGTAACTGCTAGATCGACAACCGTTTTATCTCCTGCTCGGATGACTTCCCACAGTCTGTCCCCGACTTTTTTCCATGCCTTAACACTAAAAGCTGTGTTGGGATCAGTGCCAAAATCCTGTGATTTAGCCCACACCAATATATTTCGAAGGGCATAGTCTGAAGTATTAATTCCGTTATTCCTTAACAAAACTTTCCATGTAGCCAGAACATTTTCTTCCTCTTTAGATAAATTATGTCCCATTATTACTAGTTGGTGGCTCGCCTACTTCCAGGTGTCTTGATAGGAGGAAGTCAGGTCCGGACCTCCCTGTGGCTTCCACCTGCCCCTCTCAGCTGCACCAACGCCGCCTCCCCCACTACGTCCCAGTGGGTCACGGTTGCCAGTTGCTAGGACCCCGTATGGGCCCCCACCGACTCTGTTCTTATCACGTCGGGGTAGAGGGGAAGTGTCGCTGTCGAGGTGGTCACGACATAAAGCAGAGACCACAAGCAGTCTCAGATGGCAACACTTTATTATTGAACATGGCTGACTTTTATACACTTTCCAATTGTTTATGCTTCTTCTATCTTTACTATTGGCCACAATAAGTCAACATAACACTATTGGTGAAAAGTTACAGTGACACAACTAACTTTCTAAAAATGCTTCGTCCAGCTGCAAGGTTCTCTTATCTTTCTTCTCTCCTTGGTTACAGCCTTGGAGAGAGCTCCTTATCAGCTTCTTCTTACTTCCCAGTTTCTTTTCGCTCCTTTAGCTAACAGGCCGCTGTTAGTCCCTTTCACAATTCCCCGTTTTTGTTTTTGGACTGTAAATGCAGCTGCTATGGATTTTTGCAGGGCCCTTAGCAAAAATGCAAGCAGAGAGGGGACACACAAAACCACAATCACAACCATCAACAAAAGAGAAGGGTTTAATATCTCTGTCATTAAAAATGTAGTCATTAAAGGGGAAGCCAGAATGGGGGTAGGAGATGTCTTCTTAGTTCCTGGAGCAGGTGTCAACTTCTTTGGAAAAGACTTACAAATCCAGCTGGGAATAGAGGCAATACCAGAAGAAGAAAAGGCTGTGGACAAACTCTTAGAAATAAAGTAGCGGTGTGTACACCTCATGTGGTCCAAAATATGTTAAAATCAAAAAGGAAAAAAAAAAAAAGGAAAATAAAAAGCTGGGGAAGAAATGGTTAGTAGACTCTAAGATGTAAAAATGTGAAATAATGATAACTTAACACTAGAAGTAAAAAAAAGTTTGAATCCAGCTCAATTTTTATAGAAAACAAAAAGTTACCTTAACACGTGATTGTTCAGAAATTGTGCAATACCAAGCTGAAGTTCAGGAGGATGTAGCAGAACAAGCCCTCCTAGAGGGGGAAAAGATATATGTTGATGGTTCATCCAAATGCTTATTAGAGAAAAAGAATCCCTGGGCAGCCAGGGTGAGGGGTGTTGAGGCTGTGGGTGTTTGACCGCTCTTGTGCGGGCGGCAGAGTCTCGGGGCTGCGGCAGGGGCTGATCCATGGGGGCGGCCCCGCGTGACAACTTCCAGCGTTTGCCCCCCGGTGGAGGCGGCGCGGGGCGCGGGTTTGTGTGGGCGCCGCTGGGGCTCGGCAGCTGCTTGGTGGTGCCGGGCTCTCGGAGGGCGCGGGGTTGCTGCACACGCTCAGCAGCCCGGCAGCGGCGCTGGGCACGGTTTGCACAGTTTGCTGCTGAGGAGCGCGGCTGCCGCAGGGACGGAGCAGCCCGGGGGTGGCTCCCAGCCTGCTGGGGTCCCCGTGCAGGGCGGCAGCCTCAGCCCCAGTAGGTGGGTGAAGAGAGAGAGAGAAAAGGGGCGAAAGGGGGGCGAGGCACATCCCCAAGGTCCCCACAGGGGCCCTGCTATGAGTGAAGAGAGAGAGAAGAGGGGGTGGCATGAGAATAAGCGATAAGACCAAAGCAGAGATGGCCTTGATCTCTCGCTAATTCTCAAAAGCTCACCAAGTTATTTTGGTTCTCTTAAAGCAAAGATTCTTTTTTTCTTTCTTCTTTTTTTGCTGATAGGATGAGGCGGGGGGGTTGTTCTGAAAAGGTGTTAGAAGAATGGATCTGTGAAGGCTGAACAGCTAAATAATGCTCAGACGATAAAAGGCAATAGATGTTAAGACTGGCCTGGCTCTCTTTTTTTTGTTTATTTTTTTGGTTGTTTGGTTTGTTTGGTTTGGTTTTCTTTGGTTTTGGGTGTTTTTTTTGTTTTACTAATTGTGGCTCACAAGAAGAGGAATTTGCCTCTGAGTTTTCCCTTCAGTGCTGTTAAGGCTTCCTGCCTTAGAAAGAAAGGGAAGCATCCTAAGCATGGCAAGTCCCTTTTTCTCTAGGAGAACTGTCCTTTACGTGATCCCAAGAGCTGAACAGCCTAGCGCAGCTGAAGACTCAGCTGGGTACAAGAAGAACAAGCAGCTGTGGCCAAAAAAACCCAAAAAACCCAACTTGTTGCTAAACCCAGGAAGTTTTGAAGAATGCTAATGGCAAATCCTGTTGTAGAGTTGCCTTTCCTCCAGTCACTGTTCTGTGCTATTGAGAAGTCCTTTTCAGGTACTACTGACAAATGAGGCAGCAATCCAAGCCAAGGGAAAAGAGAGTGGATCCAGGCCAGCAGAATCAAAGGAGCTGTGGAGGAACCTGAGGAGTGGACTAGCACATTTAAACCGGGTGATACCAAATTGGCTCCTAAGTTGGGACTGGGTGGTAACGAACTGCAACGACCCAAATGATCCAAGGAATGTACAAAGAATCACAGCTAATTGAGAAACAAGGCCAAGGTTATATCAGTGGTTTCAAGTGCCATCTGGACAAGTTCTGAGACATGTCAGATATCCAATTTGGGGAGGAATACTTCCACTCCAAACAGGAGCATCAGGACTATTTCGGTCAGAGAATTCTCATGTTCTGGCCTTAGCCTGTAACTTCTGCAAAGAGGAGGAGGAATCACAACTTCCATCAGGGCCATCCCATATACCCTGTTTGCTTCATCCTAATATCAGATATGCTGGGTTATAATGCGGGGTTAAATGTAAATGTTTAAATTGTGGGGAAAATTGGTATTGTAGTTTACACAATCGATGCTCATGTTGCAGGAAGTGTCGAGCACCAAATCTATCCCCTATCCAGACAGAACTCAAAACAACTGAAATAATAACTTTGTTTTGTGGATGGGAGTTATTAGTGCCTGTTGAGTGGGAGATACCTGAGGAACAGTGGGAAACCACAATTACAGAGTGTCAAAAATGATTTGCCTGGAAATTAGCAAAAAGGGAGTGGCAAAGAGAAGAGGGCAAGACTGGATTGGCCGCTGTACTCGCCACCGAGAAGATCAAATACACCTGCTATGGGCAGCAACCCCATAGGCATGGCAGGTGGGGGTATAAGCCATGCCAGACCTCTGTTATTCCTTTTTCTGTCACTCATCTTCTGTCTTTTCCCTTAAGGGATACCAGCAAAATCGTGTCACAAATGCTATCAAAAGCATTACAGGGAAAGAAATCAAAGTTCCTCTTTTATTACACACACCCATGTCAGCAGTCACTGCTATGACCCATCCAAATTAAGTACCTGTAGGCAAAATGGGGAAAATATTGCATTGCTAGAAACTTAGGAAAAAGTGAGAAGATATTGGGAAGTGAATGTCCAAAAGGGGAGAGATGGATTTGTTTCACATTTGCCTTTAAGGGTAGAGTCCAAGATTTGGTAAAAGAACAATCAGTAAACAAAAAGGGAAAACCAGCACAGCAATCTGACTCTGTATCAGCCCCAATTAATAAGCTGAATCTCATTATAAGACTCCAAACAGTTGTAGAGATAATAACAAACATAACTAGATGGGCATTAGAATTAATATCAAGTCAACAAAGCCAAACAAAACGATAATATATCAGAATAGATTGGCTTTAGACTATCTATTGGCTAAAGAAGGGAGTGTTTGTGGAAAATTTAATATATCAGGTGTAGATATATTAAAATAGATGACCACAAGGAAAAATAGCCCACATACTGATCCAAAACTGGGAACCAATGTTAAAAAAACTAGCTGGTGAGATCATGTATAGAATGGTGGAAGAAATTGGGCTTCTTCCTTTTATGTGTTACAGCTGTTTGGATATTTCTTCCTTGTTTGATTCCTTGTTTTATTCAGCTAATTATCAGCGTAGTCCAAAGCATAAGAAACATTGCTCAAGCTAAATGTTTTATAAAGAATAAGAGGGGAGTTTGTCATAGATGCTGTTCCAGATTGCAATGCAAGATGTTTTCCATGACCATCTGTATGGCAGATTATCTTTGTCAAGCGGGCAGTTTGCCTTATCTCTCTCTTAGAGTGACCACATTCACAGCTCCCTCGGGAGGGGACATCTGTTGATAACAGACTATTGAATGTCACTGCATGACTGATAAGAACTATAACATCCCATTGGGAGATGCTCCGCCCAGAGGGAGGAGCCAAGCATTGCTACCCAGATATAATCCAGAGGTTTTTGAGACACCAGCACGGCTTTCTCCACTGGATTCCCCAGAGGAACAGCAGCTGCCTCTTCTTCCACTGGATCTTTGGAGGAAGAACACATCCTTCTCTAGAGGACCCCCCCCCTGCACCAAGAGAATCACCCCTGACACTTCAGGAGGGCTGCAGCCACATTTCCAATTGCACTGCTACCACACACCTTTACCCACAGGGTGTCAGGTTGGGTTCTGACTCTGTCAGTGTTGTTCTAGTGTACTGCATGCTTTACTTTATCCTTTAATTTTTTTCCTTCCCTATTAAAGAACTGTTATTTCCTGCTCCCATATTTTTGCCTGAGAGCCCCTAAATTTAAAGTTTATAGCAGTCAGGAAGGGTGGGGAGGGTTTACATTCTCCATTTCAGGGGAGGCTCCTGCCTTCCTTAGCAGACTCCTGTCTTTCCAAACCAAGACTGCCACACGTCCCGTGTCTGTGTTACGCCCCTGCGACTGTGCCAGCCACCCAGCACCGGGACTGGTCCCAAAGAGGCCGTGGCAGGGCCTGTGGAAGGCCCCGGTGCCCTTCCTGCTCAGCTGCGGTGGCAGCCGTGGGGGTTCATTCTGCTGCCCTGAGCGGGCAGAGCAGAGGAGCAGCTGCTTCTTGTTTGGGCCGTTGCTAAAGTTCCTGCTGGGCTGTGTCTTCAACACTTGGGGCAAGGTCTTGCCTGCAAGCTGGGGCAGTTTGGGTGGCGTGGGGGTGTCCCCAGGGCACGTGGAGGTGTGTCCTGGGGCTCTCTGTGACACAGTGCACCGTGGTCACCGTGGGATGGAAAGGGACAGAGTGTGCAAGGGTGACCCTTTGTGACACGTCGTGACGTAGGTGCTGGTGGTGCCACGGCCACGCCACAGTGCTCGGTGCACGCGACGGGACAGGACGGGACAGAGCAGTGCTGTGAGGAGCCCCCACACAGCCAACTCGTTCCTTGCTGACCCGGAGCTTTTCCCAGGCGTTCCCTGTGCAGGTGACCTCGAGGCCAGGCTGCGGGACTCGGTGACGTGGAGCATTTCCCAAGCGTCTGCCATCCCTGCGGCCGGTGCCCTCGAGGACAGACTGCGGGACTTGCAGTCCTATTTCCCTTTTGAGACTTCTCTCTTGCTGCTGCCCTCGAGGACAGACTGCAGGAGTTCCTGTCCTGTAGCCTTCCTGAGGCTCCTGTGTTGCAGGTGCCTTCAAGGCACAACTGCAGCACTTGCTCATCTTCAGCTCTTCCGAGGCCTCTCTGCTTCAGCAAGCACTCATAACTGCAAAGAGTGACATGGAGCAGAGACCCCCCAGCGTGCCCAAGCTGGCCTGGCTGGAGGAGGAAGAGGCTGGAGCTACCTCAGCACAGCAGCCTGAAGAACTGGAGCAGTTCCAGCTGCTGCAGGAGCGTGAGTGTCAGAGCTGGGCCACAGGGCTGGTGCCTGTAGCCAGCCTGGCCCCATCCCATCCCATCCCATCCCATCCCATCCCATCCCATCCCATCCCATCCCATCCCATCCCATCCCATCCCATCCCATCCCATCCCATCCCTGTGGACATATCCATGGATAGGACAGAAGCTGGGCTGGAGCACCTGGCAGCCACGCTCCATCCCCTGGGGCATCCCGAGGCTCTCCCTGCCTGGGCAGTGCAGGGCTGGGCTGTGTTCTCCGGCCTCTCCTGCAGCCCCTCAGCTCTGGCTGCGCTCGCTCTTTGCCAGATGCAGCCCAGGACCGGACACAAGAACAGGAAGCCGCCCGTGGCCGCTTGGGCAGAACGGCGCAGGTACCTGCGGCCATCCCCACCTGGGCTGGGCCTGCTGGCACTGCTCAGCCAAGCACCAGGCTTGGAGCGCTCCATGGATTCTCCCTCTCTTGCTGCCCTTCTCCTGCAGCCCCTCTGTAAATTCATCACGTGCCTTTGGCAGGAAGAGACCGCCGGTGCGGGCACGGGCGTCTTGGCCAACCTTCCGTTCCTCGATGCTGAGATCGATGCTGCCATGCTGGATTTGCTTGTGGAGAAGGGTGTCTCCAATCCAGTGCAAGTAAGCAGCCTGGGGCAAGGGCTCGATGGCCCCAGCAGTGGTGCGGCGCCTCAAGCCGGCTCTGCTGGGCTCCCTCGGCCTTTGAGGCCCAGCCCAATGCAGTTGGAAGGGAAGCACTTCTCAGGGGGAGTTGCTGCTCTGGCAGCTCTCCAAGTCTCCCCGTGCCCTCTGCAGGTGCCCGCCATGGTGAGGTCCATCCACCAATGGCTCACAGCCAATGAGGCTGCTGGGCACAGGCTGGACAAGGCCCTTCTGGAGCTGACCGAGGAATACCCCTCTGACGTGCTGATCACCCTCTTGCGCTGGGCCCCATCGTGTGACAGGTAGGGCAGCCCCACATGCCTTGAGGGCTTTGGGTTCACCGGCCCATCACCCTGTAGAGCCTGTCCATGCTGACTGCCAGACAGGCGGGCAGTTCCAGGATCCTCTGGCTCCTCGGTTTTCCAGGGCTGCCATGGCAGCTCCTGAGCCTGGTGCCACGCTCCCTCCCTGCCCCTCGGGGCCTGTACCCACGTGGGCCGGCTGGCCGCTGCCGGCCAGGGGCAGTGGGCAGAGGCAGGGCTCAGGGCCAGCGCGGGGCCCTGCAGCTGCCCAGGCCACGGTGCTGTGGCCGAGCCCGCCCTGACACAGAGCTCTGACCCCACAGAGCTGCCGCCACCATGTGGGGAACCATCATGTCCTCGAGCAGGACTGCGGAGCCGGCGCTGCGGCTACTCCTCGATGTGCTGAGCGCCTGGCCAGTGCACAGCGTGTACACCTCCGATGGGGACAACGCAGGAGTCTTTGCCCTGGCTGTGAGTTTCTGGTGCCGGCCTTTGCCAGCCCCCAGGCCGCCTCTCCAGCACCCAGCTCTCTGTCCTCCCCTCAGCTGCATCTCCCTGCCTCAGGCACTGGGCTGAATCCTGCCTTAGGGGAGGGGTTCAGGGGCACCAGACCCGCTGCTCCCCCCGTGTCTCCCCCAGCCTCTCCCTGGCATGCTCAGGCCCTGCCACGTGGATGTCTTGGCACTGAGCCTTGTCTCTGGCTGTTTTATTTCTTGCAGGCAACCATGGCCCTGTGGAGAGTCTTCAATCTGGCCTGGCGCTCGCCTGTGGTGCTGGAGTATTTCTCCAATCTCTTTCTGCGTCTGCTCTTCCAAGCTTACATCAGCATGCAGGATATGCCAGGAGAGGTTGAGACCTTCTGGCAGGGATGCCAGGAGCAACACGGCCTCTCCGCCAACCCCAACAGGTGCTCCATGCCCGTCCTCCCAGTCTCCCCATCCCTCCCATGGCCCCAGGGTAGGAGCCGGGGCTCCCAGCGTGACCTGGGCTTTGCTCTGCACACAGCTTTGCACTGCAGACCCTGAAGGCCCTGCTCTGCCAAATGCGCTATGAGCACGTGGTGCTGTCCATGGAACGCAAGCGTGCCTGGGACACGCTGCTCTGTGCTGACACCCACCACTGTGCAGTGCGTCTGCTGGCCAGGTGAGACCTCGTTCTCCCCACCGCCCCTCTCCTTTGTGCCTGCAACGCCCCACACAGTCCCCGTGCTCATGGGCAGCCGGGCCTTGTCACCAAGGGAGGGATGAGCAGACTGGAAAAGGCCGGCACAGGAGGCTGCCCGGGAACAGCCGCCTCCCAAAGCGCCCTCGGGATGCTCGGGAGCAGACCAGAGCTCTGCGAGTCAGCCCTGGGAGAGGTTTGCCCGCCCGGCCCAGGAGCAATGGTGCCTTTTTCTCCCTGCCAGGGAGATGCGCCGTGTCTCCATCATCTGGTGTTGCGGCATGGCATCCTGCCTCTTTGACCTGCTCAGCCAAGGCATTTCAGACTGGGAGCTGCCCGCCCTGGCCTTCCTGGTGGAGGTGAGCCCCATGGCCAGCGCTGCCTGGCTGAGCTGCCTCCCAGCCCTCTGCCCTCTCGTAGCCGCAGCTGCCTGGGACACCGCCCGTGCCCTGTGCTGCTGCCTTGGCTCGGCCCTGTGCACTTCTGAGCTCCTGCCAGCTGGGCACCTCTGTGCCTGCTCTGTGCCTGCTCTGTGCCTTTCAGGTCCTGGATTGCCTGGACTTGAGCAAATGCGGTAAAAAAGTCCTGGAGATCTTGACAAGGCACCTGCAGAGCGAGTCCAGGCAGATGCATGGCGTGGCGCTGCGAGGCCTCGTGGTGCTCACCTCGATGGTGAGAAGGAGGAAGCAGCTGAATCTGTGCTGGCAGCGTGGGGCTGGGGCAAGCAGCCCCTTGGGCTTAGCTGGGCTTTGGCAGCTGTGGCAGCTGCTCCCAGCTCTCCAGGGTCGCTGTTCAGCTGCCTGAGTGCTTTGGGACAGGCCTTCGGCCTCTGAGCCCTGCAGCAGCAGCAGCAGCAGCAGCGTGTGGTTGCCCAGCCTTGTTTTGCACACAGGATCCAAGCATGTACAGCCTGACTGAAAGCCTTGGGAAGCTACTGTGGGATAGGGATGAAGACATCGTGGAGAAGACCCTCATTGTGCTCATCCTCCTGATGCTGCAGAAAGACCTGGCAATAGCCAGCCCCATTGCCCTGCAGCTGGCTGAGGTGCTCTGGCACCTCTTTGACAATGTGAGGCTCTGTGCCCCCAGCCACGGGCACTTGGGTGCTGCCTTGGGCCTGGGCACAGGGAGGCCTGGAGCAGCTGATGTGGAGGGCTTTGGCTTCCTTTTCAACAGGACAACAGCCTTGTGCAGCTGCTCTCCATTCACCTCTTCCAAGACGTAATCGCCTTGGTAGTGGCAAAGGGAGAAAAGCCCCTGAAGAAGCACGTGAGCCAGAGCCTGCTCCCACTCTTCTTCCACTGCCACGATGAGAACGGGCGTGTGGCACAGGTGAGGCCTCCTGGGTGTCCCCATGGAAGGAGCTCAGCTGTCTCCCCAGCCCCTGGCACCTGACGGGCTCCAACCTCCTCCCGGCCCTGGCACAGAGATGCGGGTCTGGTGCCCTGGGCTGCGGTGCCATCTCTGGGTCTCTGCTGCTCTGCAGGCCTCTCGGGAAACGCTGCTTTCTGCAGTAAGCTTCCTGAAGAGGAAGGATCTCAAGCAGCTGCTGCAGACGGATCAGATGTGGAGATTTGCCGAGTGCTTGGTAAGGACAGCCTGGAATGCCCAGCCCAATCCCTGGAGAAGCCGCCTGCCCACGGCGCCCAGTCTGTGGGGCTGGCAGCTGTGGCCCCTGCCCAGTGCCGCAGGCAGGGGCACCAGCCTGCGCCCCACACGCCGCTCCCTTGCCTGGGCCCTGCGGGCTCTTCTCCAGGCTCCTGTGGCCCCAAGGCCGGGGCCGATGGAGCCCCGAGCCAGCCGGGCTCTGCTGCGGGGCGGCACCGCGGCTCGCCGGGGCCTCCGCCCCGTGCCGAGCCCGGCGCCTGCGGCTGCTGGCCGGGCCTCAGGGCTCTGTGGGCAGGGGGAGCAGTGGCGGCCGTAGGCAGCGCCCGGCCCAGGGGCAGGGCCCGCATCAACCCTTTCCCTCCGTGCCCCGCCGGTGTTTGCAGATGGCAGAGGACAGGAGCCGAGCGGCCGAGCAGCTGCGCCTGGCCCTGCCCTACGTGCGGAGCGCACAGGAGCCCCTGCGAGAGGCGGCCGTCAGGTTCATGGGTGAGCGCCAAGGCCGGCTCCCTCCCCGGCCCGGCCCGCCGCAGCTCGGCCCCAGCCCCGCCTGCTGCCCCGGCAGCAGGATCCGGGCGCGGGCATGTGCAGCCCCGGCGGGGCTCGGCATTGCTGCTGCCGCCCTCTGGCAGCCGTGGCCTGGGGCGGCAGCGTGCGCCAGGGGCCCGGGCTGAGCCCTGCCGGGCCAGCAGGGCGTGTGGCCTCGGGGCTGGCAGCGCCCGTGGGCGGCAGCTGTGGCTCTGAAGGCAGGACACGCTCTGTGTTCCCCAGGGATGGCCGGGCGCTTCCTGACAGGGCAGCAGCCGCACTTCCGCATCATCTGCAGGGGTGAGTGAGGCCCGCGGGCTCTCGCCGGGGGCTGCCGCTGGCACCTGCGTTCCCTGGCCCGCCCGCGGACGGCTCCGCTCCCTGCGCGCCCCAAGGTGCCCACAGCACAGACACCTTGCAGCCGCCTGGGGGACATTCCTGGCCAGCAGCTGCCAGCTCGTCCTTCTTGCCTCCTGCTTCCTCCAGACCGTGCCAGGAGCTGCGTGCTATGCACGAGCCTGGAGGCTCTCCCCAGCTCCCCGCAGATCCAGCCTCTGACTGGGCCTCTGTTTCTCTCTCTGCAGCCCTTCAGGACATGACGGATGACACCAGCCCTGCCATCTCATGCCTGGCGCTTCAAGCTCTGTACATCCTTTTAGCTCTACAGAGCGTTCCCTGCTCCCGACTCCAGAAGATGCGAGACCAACTGCGCCGCCTCTGGCACTCGCGGCCTTTGCTGTGCGGCCGTGGCTGAGTGTCCTGCTGCGGCGCTGTGCAGAACTGCTCCGGGAGGCTGCGTCTGCTGGGGCCACCTGAGCCTGCGGGGAACACCTCTCCTCTGCCAGCACTTCCTTTCCCTTCACCCCCTAGAGGAACATTAAATTGCTGTTGTTGGATAGCCGCCTGTCCAGGAGCTTTCTCTTGGTGCAGAGTGTCTTCAGGCCAATGGGGAAGAGGGGGAAAAGGCTGCTTGGTCTGCGCAATTTGCCCAAGGTTGTGGTGTGGAAGGGAAAGTGTGGAAGAATGGCTGGAGGAAAAGGGCCATGGATCCGTGGAAATGTTGTACAAGCAAGCCCCATGATAACGGAGCATACATGTTAACTTAGCAGCTTGGCATAAGTGGGCCGCACTTAGCATAACCAGGCCGCACGCCATGATAGGAAGATGCTGTGTCCTGCCTGCTGACAAGGTCGAACGGGCAAGGACAGCAACGAGAATAGAAACCATAAAGTATGCATAACCACAAAGTAGAAGGAATATGTAAATGTAATCTCTTGCTTTAAACCAAGAAACTCACGACAGGTATGAGCAATTAAACCAATAAACTAAAGACAGGTATGCATAATTACTGGAAAACAATATAAAAGTACCGGTGTACTCAAGATAAACCGAAGCTTGCCTTACCAATCATATTGATTGACTGCTTGTCTTCCCTCTCCGCCATCAGGAGGGGGCTGTGGGATCTGAGAGGGGCAGGAGGGGCTTTGGTGGCTCCTGGGGAGGTCAGGAAGATATCAGGGGGAGGTTTCAGGGGGTCCTGGCTGGGCTGGGGGCCACAGGGAGGGCGCTGGGAGGGGCTGGGGGTGTCCCTGAGAGGTTTTGGGGGTGCTGAGCCCTGCGGACCCCCCAGAGATGCCGCTGGACGCCGCCCGCAGCAAGATGCTGACGGGCATCGGGGGCTTCGTCTTGGGCTTCGTCTTCCTGGCGCTGGGGCTCGGCTTCTACGTGCGCAAGAAGGTCAGGGCGGGTGCCGGGGGTGGCGTCCCGGCCGTGGCGGAGCGTGTGCGCTCCCGCCGGGGCCCCCAGCCCGGTGTCACCCCCTTTTCTCTGCCCACAGAGCTCCTGAGCCGGCGGCGGCCGCAGCCCCTCCCCGTGGGCTCGGGCCCGGCCGGGATCCCCGCTCCGTCCCCGCTCCGCTGATTTTGGGGGGGTCCCGTGTTCCCCCCCAGCCCCGCTGGCGCTCTGCCCCCGCCCAGTGCCTGCTCCCAGTGCTCCCAATAAAGCTTCCCAGTTGGCCCCGGGGCCGTTTATTGGGGGGCGATGGGGAGGGGTTGGGGGGGGGGCGGTGATGGGACGGATTTGGGCAAAGAGAGGGGGACAAAGGGTGGGGGTTGGGCCCGGGGGGAGCGGGAGGAGGAGGAGGGGGAGGAAGAGCAGCAGCACCAGATCCCCACGGTTTCCCCGCCCCGCCGGAGCTGCAGCCCCCCCAGCCCTGTCAGCATCGCCCCCTCCCCACATCCCGCAGTGAGCGGGGAGAGAGAGCTCAGCCCTTGTTAAGAATCTCTAATTACTTTAAAATAACTAATACTTTTTAATTTTAATAACATTTTATTTTAATATATGAAAACATCTCTATAATTTACATTTATAGAATTTAAAAATAATTTTAATATTACTTAATAATTCCCTTGACCCCTTGATAATAAAATTGTGTTTTTGTCACGATTCCTCCTCATGGTCGGGTTTCCTGATGGGGGATCTTGTTGGATCGGCAGAAGAAATGCGGCACTCAATATGAGTGATCAGCAAGTCTCCAACTTTATTGATAGTTCACACATATTTATATTGGTGTTAATGAGGCTTATACATATTGCAAAGCTGAGCTCATTATTGGTTAATTACTTATTGGTCAACCAAGCCTACTTCTATATTCTTATGGTTATTTTGTTACTACTTCTACATTCTTGTAGTTATTCTGCTGAAAATGTCCTCATATTTTTGGCAAGAGTTCCTCTCCTCTATCCTGTTGTTGCACCAAGGGCACAATGTCCTTGTCAGTGGTTGGACACTGACTGCTGAATCCTAGACTTGCCTCCTTCTAACTTAACCAACGCTATTATGTCGATGTGACCTTTCTCAGCTGGCCAGCTGTCCACAAAGCTCTCCACACTTCCCCCGTTTTTCTCTTGAACAAGCGTAGTCTGATTAAATGCAGCAGATACCATCTTTTGCACCATGTTCTGTAGGCATATGCAAAAACATGGCAAAATTAATACTACTAACAAAGCTATAATGCCCACTATAATGCTGACCTTAACAATAGAGTGTAACCATGATCCCAGGCCTAAAGATTTGAGCCATCCATCAATACCAAAGCCTGATTCTACCTGTAGGTTTCCAGTTAACCGCTCCAGTGTGGAAGTAGGCGTGGTTGACCGAGAAGTAATTAACCAATAATGAGCTCAGCTTTGCAATATGTATAAGCCACATTAACACCAGTCACCTCTCACTACCTATTGCAATCCAACTACACACTGATTCACAAACTGATGCCTACTCCTATTGGGATGGATCTCACTTTGGTAAGACAACTGCTGCTCCATTGAGACTTAATTGAAATCCTTGAGAAGATTGAGAAAAACGCACAGAAAGCCCTGGTGACTGTTCATCACAATGTGAGACAGATACCCCGTGTCATGGAAAGGGTGGAGAAAGATGCCGAGCACAGGGGGTGGGATACTCTTTTAGGTGGTCTCCTACTGCCACGGGTGTCCTGAGCAGTCTGTGTCATCCCATTCTTATCCTTTTGATACCAATTCTGCTTGGTTTTATTTTATCAGCAGTCCCATTCGTTATGAATTGGAGCATGAAACAGCTGACAAGATTGACATCTATAGTTAATGCACACAACTTGGCTGATGTCCCATGCACTGTGGACATCCCCAAGCCTTTGACACAAGGCAATTATGAATGAAGCATATGAGTTTTAGAGTAATCCTGGATTTTCATTTATGATTTTGTGAAAATTATTTTCCACTTTTAGTGAATTATTTTAGACAATCATTTTTAAGTTAATGCTTGTATTATGATTAGTTTATTTCTTTTTGCTTTTAATTATTTGTGATTTGTTTTGCCAATTTGAGAATTGTTATAAAAATAATACTATTTTAATTAATTAACCACTTGTAAATTGTTTTGAAAATAATACTGTTATAATCAATATTAAGTATGTTTCTTTATTGTCTCCCTTTTTCCCCTCTTTTTCCTATCCTTTCTTTTCCTCCTTTTTCTCTCTCTCTCTTTTCTCTCTCTCTCTGTCATACTGTCTCTACATTTCCAAGTATACTACCAATGTACAGCAAGTCATAAAGACCCATCAGCAACACTCCAGAGTTCTGCTGATGAAGATCCCTTCAAGACAATTGTGAGTCACGGGGTCGTGTGAGAGTCTGTCCGAATTTTCCCTCATCTGCCTCACGATCGTCACTGGGGGACCACTGAAGAGAAGACCCCCCGTGTCTTAAATCTCTGGCTCCAAAGGAGAAAGTCATGTGCCTGAGACCTGAGAGCGTTGCCAAGCCATTGTTTTCACAGGTGTTGTTTGCTGTGTGCTACACTGAGCCCAATGAGAAGAAGAAGGAAGCACCGTGCCCTTTGTGCAACAACAGCCTTGGGAGCTGTCCCACCTATCAGCCTGGCTGGACTTCTCCTGAGTTCTGGGTGGTCCCCCCACAGAAGACCCTCACCTGTTTTACAACCACCGTGACAGACAGACTGAGATGTAAGGAGCCTCTCCATCAAGGACTGAGACACGAAACCCCCATGTGAAAAGGCCCCTCTGCTCCTTCCAAGGACTGGGACTGAAACCCCCAGCCCGGGGCAGGTGTGTGGGGGAGGCAAGCTGACCAAAGTGAGATGTTTGCCTGCAGGTTGTGACCGCTGGACCAAGAACACAATGGCTCTCGTTTACTGCTGAGAGCATGGACTACCTGTTACATCTATTCCTTATTGTATCTGTTTCCCCCCTCCCCGGCAATTTCCAATAGAGTTATCATAATAAAAACCTCTGAGTTAGCCAGAGACTTCGAGATCTCCCCAACATAACAGGCGGATCCTCGACTGGACTGGACCAAAGGACTTCGTCTCTACGTTTGGTAGCTCTATCCCCCTCTTTCTCTCTCTCTCTCTTTTGTCTCTCTCTTCCTCTATCTTTTTCTCTCCCTTAATCCCTCTCTCGCATTTTGCTGTGGTCATTCAATAAAGGTGCATTTGTTTCGATTATCATTGCAAACCCCCTTGTACCGTGTCGGTTCTTTTTGCACCCTGAGATCAAATCCACGAACCATCACGAAACCCGTCCGTGAGGACGGATCGTGACACCCCCCGAGGACCCCTCCCAAAATTCCCCCCCAAAGCCCCCACAGCACCCCGAGACCCCGCTAAAACCCCCTCAAGTTCCCCCCAGATCCTCCCCAAATGCCCCCTAAACGTCCTCAAGACCCCTCCCCAAATTCCCCCTACGACTCCTCCAGGACCCCTCACCTGTTCCTGCGCCTCCTCAGCAGCTCCCGGAGCCCCCCGTCCTCTCCCAGCGCCTCCCCCGCTCTCTCCAGCGCCTCCCGCAGGACCCGCCCGAGCCCGGGGCGGCTCCCGGGGGTCCCTGAGGGGGTCCGGGGGGCGGCGGGGGGGAGGGGGCGCCCGCTCCATGCCCGGCCCCGGGGTCAGGGGGCGCCGCTTCGGCTCGGCTCTGATTGGCTAGAGCAGCGCGGGGAGGGCGGGAGTTGCTGAGAGGAGACGCCCGATGATTGGTTGGTTTCGTAGAGGGCGTGGTGATTGACAGAAGAGGGTGGGGGAGGCGGGCTTTGGCGAGGGGAGATTGAGGGGAGATTTGGCACGGTGATTGGTTGGTTGAGCTCGAAAGAGGCGGGAGTAGCTGCAGGGAGACCTGCGGTGATTGGTTGGTTCGGCATGTGAGAGGCGGGTGTGTCTGAGGGGAGGCGTGCAGTGATTGGTTGGATCGGCGCACGGGGAGGCCGGAGTTCCTGAGAGGAGACTCACGGTGATTGGTTGGTTTGGGGCGGGGTTCGCCGTGATTCGTTAATTTGGGAGATGAAGCGCGGTGATTGGATGGTTGGGGGCGGGGCGCGCCGCTATTGGCTGGGAAATGTCCGGGATTTTTAAGGGAACATTTCCAGTTTTTTGGAGAAAAACTCTCAGATTTTTATGGAAAAATTCCCATATTTTTGCAGGAGAAACATTCCCGGATTTTTTGACCCCACATGACCCCAGAAACCCAAAAAAACCCAAAGCACTGGAAATAAACCCCAAATAACCCCCAAAAAACCCAAACAATACCGTAAATCCCCTAAATAAGCCCGAACAAATCCAAATTATCCCAAAAAAACAAAAAAACCACCCAAATAAACCCATAAAACCCCAAATGATTTCAATTACACCTAAAACAATGCCATATACACCAAGATAAACCCAACGAACCTCAAATAATTCCAAATAAGCCCAAATAAACCCAAATAAGCCCAAACAAACCGAAATACTTCAAAATAACCCTAAATAAACAGAAATTACCCAAGTAAACCCCAAGATAAACCCCAAATAGTCCATAAATAACCCCAAATAAACCCCAAGTAACCCAAGTTCCTCCTGTCCCCACTCTAAAACAGATCCTGACCAATCAGAACGCGCGGCACTGATGACGATCCACTCGCTGGGCAGAAACTCAGAGCACTGGCCCTGCTCAGCGATTTTAAACCAATCAGCGCCCGGCCCGACTCTGACTCATCAGGTGCCAGGCACAGACCAAGGCCTCTCACTGCGGTAAACACTCACAGACCGCGCGGGGTAATTTCCAGCCAATCAGAGCGTGTCTCGCTGATGACTCATCAGTTGCCAGCAGCACAATTTGGGGAGGGGGGTAAGGTGACCCTGGGGATGGGCTGGGGATCCCAAATTAATGCAAAACAGGGTCGGGACCCCAAAACGGAGCAGGAGGGGCCTGGAGCCCCCAAAACCAAACACGGGGGAGGGGACTGGGGGAACGATTGGAAACGGGGGGGGGGGGGGGGGGGAGGGTGGAGAAAAGACAGGGGTGGGACCCCAGAATTGAGCTGGGAGGAGGATGGGACCCCCAAGTCGAGGTGGGAGGGGTATGGGACCCCTAAAGTAAGCTGGGAGGGGTATGGGATCCCAAAACAGAGCTGGGAGGGGGATGGGACACCCCAAATTGAGCTGGGAGGGGGGTGGGACCTCCAAAAGGGATGAAGGCAATTTTGTTCCTGGAATATGTAAATGAGTTTATTGATATGCATGAGGGTCTATGAATATGCAACAGGCTGATGTCATGGGAGACCAGGACCATCGAGCAAAGATTGTTATGACCACCAAGATGCCCCAGTTATTTTTGGGGACACCTCTTAATTAATCTGGTTTTAATTCCATCAGCCTGTTGCATATTCTTAGAGCCTTATGCATATCCATTACCTAATTTACATATTTCAGGAACTATTTTACATGGCCCGTCCTTGGGGGTGTCTCCCCATTTCAGGAGCCTCCACTGAAATGGAAAATGTAAACCCGCTCCCTTTGAAAAAAAAAATTATTACTATTATTATTATTATTACTATTATTCTTATCAATAGAATAAACAACTATAAAAATTAGAATTAATTTTGAAATTAAGGGGCTCTCAGGCAAAGATATGGGAGTAGAAATACAGTTCTTTATTAGGAAAAATTGAAAATACAAATGCAGTAGTAGAAACAAAAAAAATGAGTGAGAGAGTCACAATCCTCTGGGAATCCAGTGGACAATGAGACTGATCCTTTGGGAATCCCGTGGGAAAAGGGCTGATCCTTTGGGAATCCATTTCTTGTCCCCCAAAAACAGGACAAAAGCAGAGCCATGGAGTTTTTATAGGGTATCCCAAGGGCGGAGTTGGGGTTTGGGTCAGGGGAGGAGCTCCTAGCTACACAAGAAGGGTGAGATCAAATTCCTGCCTCTTATCAACAACAGCACTCCACACAGAACCTGTCCCCAAATCCTAAATTCCCTCTAAAACAACTGAGAAATTATGGAACTTCAGATATATTCAATCAATTTCCTTCATTTAACCTAGTCTGGGGTGTTTTTAAAGAATGAAGGTGAAGCAGAGGAAAATTAAGGCAAAACCAAAAGGAGAACCAGCCAGGTGTGCTCCCAACATGGATCACAGGGAATGTGAGTGACCAGAGCTGTGCCCAAAGTGCCTCCTCCAGTAGGGGATGGAGCTGGAACAGCGCACGAAGCTCTGCCCGCACTCGGGGCACTCACAGGGCTTCCCTTACCGGTGCCTCCGTTGGTGTTGGGTTAAGTTAGAGCTGCTGGAGAAGCTCTTCCCACACTGGGGACACTCGTAGGGCCTCTCCCCAGTGTGGATGCGCCGATGGGTGATGAGGGTGTAGTTCTGCCTGAATCCCTTCCCACAGTCAGGGCATTGGAAGGGCCTCTCCTCTCTGTGAATCCAATAGTGCTGGAGGAGACAGGACCTGGTCTGAAACCTCTTCCTGCATTTATCACACTCGTAGGGCCGTTCCCCAGTGTGGATGCGCTGGTGGGTGATGAGGGTGGAGTTGTACTTGAATCCCTTCCCACACTCAGGGCATTGGAAGGGCCTCTCCTCTGTGTGAGTCTGATAGTGCCGGAGGAGATGGGAGCTGGTCTGAAACCTCTTCCCACACTTGGAACACTCATAGGGCCTCTCCCCAGTGTGGGTCCTCTGGTGCGTGATCAGGGTGGAGCTCTCTCCAAAGCTCTTCCCACACTCCCCACACTTGTAGGGCCGTTCCCCAGTGTGGATCCTCTGGTGCACAATCAGGTCGTAGTTCCACCTGAAGCTCTTCCCACACTCCACGCACCTGTGGGGCTTCTCCCCATCATGGACCTGCTCATGGAGCACCAGCTCCGAGCTCTGGCTCCATCTCTGGCCGCCTTCCCGACCCAGGCTGGCTCTTTCTCTCTCACATCCCCGCCATCTGCGTTTGCAGCCTCTCCTTGTGCGGCATCTCTGGGGCTTTTCCTCCCCATTGGTTTCCTGCGCCATGGAGCCTCTCAAAACGGCCTCTGCCACCAGGTTCTGCCGCGGGCATTTGTCCTCCCTGCTCTCCATGCTCAGCTCCTGCTCTGGGGGAGGAAGGACAAGGACAGGATGGGATTTTCCTCCGTGCCACAGGCAAGGGCAAGGAGATCCCCTCAGGGCGTCCCTGGCAGCCGCCACCGGCACCCCCCGATGTCCCCCCATGGGGCCTTTTCTGCTCAGCCTTGGACTTCTTCATTCTCCAAACATCCCCCCAAAAACCCCAACCCAGGGACTCCCCGGGATATCCAGGCCAAGCTCCCCCTCCCCGCTCACCGGAGCCATGGGGGGGGCGATGATCCCACAGGTGGGGGCTGCGAATTCAGGCAGAGATCGACAGCCTGGCTCCCTCAGCTCAGCCTCGATCCGCCTTTGTCCCTCCTCTTCCTCTTCCTCCCGCTCCTCCCCTTCCATTCCCCCTCCCTCCTCCTCCTCCTCTGTCTTATCTCCCCCTCCTCCTCCTCTTCCATCCCTCCCCTTCCATCCCTCCTCCTCCTCGCTAACCCCACCTCCTTTTCCTCCCTCCATCGATGCTCTCTCTCCGCCTTCATCCCTCCTCTTCCATCCCTCCTCCCCCTGCTCCTCCCCCCTAACCCCACCTCCTCCTCCCCCTTCATCCCTGCCCTTCCCTGCCTCCTCCTCCTCCCCCAGCAGCAGCCACACCCTCGGTGCCCCGTTCCCGCAGCCCTCGCAGCCCGCGGCAGGAGCGGCGATGGAGCCGGGACAGGTCGGGATGGGCAGCGCGGGGCTCTCGGCTGCTCCCAGCCGCTGCGGGCGGGGGGAACCCGGCCCGGGCCAAAGGAGAGGCAAACTGGCCAAACTGGGGGCACATCACAAAGCTAAGGATGCAGCAGAAAATGGAGCTGAAAGAGTTATGTTAATATTAACTCCAAACCAGGAAAAACTGGAAATTCCAAAGGTTACGGAAGATGAGAAAAAAGAATCAAACAAGATAGGAAGTGAACAAGATAAATCAAGGAAATTGAAACTTCTTGATGGAAGAAAATTACTTAATAAAATGTGCTTACTAGGAAAACATTAGAAGACATGCATCAGAAAACCCACTGGGGTACTCAAGCTTTGTGTGATCATTTTTTAAGGAACTATGGATGCACTGGGATTTTTGGAGGAGCAAAGCAAGTTACTGAAAGATGCTTAAATTGCCAAAGGATAAATAAAAAGGTGATGAGAAAAACAACATTAGGAGGTTGTGAGTTAGCTCACTGACCATTTGAAAGAATCCAAGCAGAAGTTTAGATTTGTTAGGTTCTGGATTTATTTGTAAAAACTCCCGTTTAATCTAGAAGAAAGAGAATATGCCATAGGTTAGACAGGAGATTTTAGGAGAATAAAAATCTTTAAAGTATCAGAAACACCCGAGATAAAACAGGAAAAGAAAAAGGGGAAATGAAAGGGAGGGGAACAAGAGGAAAAATCAGAAAGAGAGTGGGATCCTTTGCAGGCCTTGGCCCCTCCGTTCGCGGCCGAGGCGCCTGTCCCGGGTCCCGGCTCGCTTCCCGCCTCAGCTCCGCCTGCCCCGGTTTCCATCCCAGGTGCGGGCTCACTGCCCAGGGCAGCTCCACCTGCCCCAGCGCTGGCGGTGAATTTGTGTGCCCTGCTCCCACTGCCCGGCCCGCGGCCGCTCTGCCGGCCATGCTGGGGAAGATGGGGGTTGCTCTGTCCTGCCGCGTGGGCCGAGGTCACCGCGCCGACCGCACCGAGGGCGGGTCCCAGCCATCCCATCCCCAGCTGCCCTGCCCGTGCCAGCTGCGCTGGGCACCGCCGCTGCTGCTGCCGGGGTCTCCCACCTGCCTTTTCTCTGCCGGGAGCTGCCGGATCAGCCACCATAAGCCATGTGGGGGCTGCCACGCTCCGGCTCGGTCTCCACGGGAAGATCCCCCTCTGGCGATTCCGGCAGCAGACCCTGCCCACACTCCCACCGAGCCTCGGCGGGATATCCTCCCCGGACCCCACTCCTGCTCTGAGTTACATCCCCTTGGTAACCACAGCTCCAGCTGTTCAGGGAAACTCTCTCTCTCTATAGGAAGCACCTTATTGAAACACTAGGAGCTCAGCTAAAAGACAGTCCTCTCCAAATTCTTTCCCAAAACACAGGAGAAAGGCTAGAGAAGGTAAAAAAGTGAAAGAGTTAGATGAAGGGATTGCTCAATTTCCGTTAAGAGAGGTTCCCATGGCAGGGATGCGCTGCCCTGCCCCGCGGGAGCCACCAGCGCCCCTGCCGGCCATGCCCGGAACTACACCCAAGGGGAAAGCGCCGCAGCCGAGAGGCCGGGACTGGCTCCGGGCTCTGTTTGTTGTCACTGCCGGAGCTGGTGTTGTTTGTTTGCTTTACTTACACACTAGAAAAGAACTGCTGTTCCTATTCCCATAGCTTTGCCTGAGAGACCCTTGATTCCACTAGTCTAAAAATTAAGAGGGAGGGGCTTTGCATTCTCCATTCCAAGAGAGGCTTTTTCTGCCTTCCCAAGCAGACACCTGTCTTGTAAAGCAAGACAAGCACCCACAGGCACTGAGGGGGGCTGCAGGAGGGGCAGAAGAAGGCCCTGCAGCACTTGGGCACAAAGGCCCAGCGGTGAATGCAAGAAGGGAGCAGCAAAAGGCCAAGCTGAAGACAAAGACCAGGGCAGAGTTCCTACAGCCCCTGAGGGATCAGCCCCAGGGCCCAAGGGGGCCCCAGCACCCAGGGCATGGGCTCGGCCACAAGCACCCGGCAGAGGCATTGCCCTCCTCGGCAGGGGACAGCCCACCCAAACAGCCCCTGGCAAGGAATCAGGGCTCCAGCTGCAGGGCACAAGGACACTGCAAGCAGAGACAGCAGCACCCTCAGGACCAGCAAGTCCACCCCTTGATGGACATGGATTGGCAGGGCTGTCACAGCTCCCATCACACCAGGGACCCTCCACACTGGAGCCCTTGAGAACATTCATCTCGGTCTGCATTGAGAAGAGGCCTCTCCTGATGGACACAGGGGCCTCTCAATCCACTCTGAATCTTAGACCTAAGGGGGAAAAATGCAAAAGATTTGTTTGATTAGTGACGGGATAAGTGGGAAAGATGTATGGTTTTATTCAACCACTATTAGTAGATCTGGGAGATGGATTGGAAATCCATGAAGTTTTATTTGCTCCTAATTGTTACCATGATTTACTGGGAAGGGATTTGAGCGCTAAACTCAGAACACAAATTAATATTATAAAAGGTGATACAGAGGCCAGTTCTGTTGTACCTCTGAGTCAAATGTCTGGCCAGGCCTATGCTGAAGTGAACCCAGAAGTGTGGGCAGCCCCAGGGAAATAGGGAAAATTAGATATGGAGCCTCTCCAAAGTACTCTGAAGCAACCAGGACAAGTGGTGTCTAAAAGCAACAGCCTGTTCCAGGGGAGGGAAGGAAGGGGAATCAGACAAAGCGCAGGTCACCACCCCATGCTCAGCTCAACCCAAGGAGCTGTGGGTGCTTGTAAGAGCCTGGCACTGAAATGCCCTGGGCAGGAAGGCTTCAATATCTTCTGCTGACACCATGGCACCTAACAGGGGGGCAAAAGCAATTCTGACTGCTTCAGCAAGCACTGGATCAGAGATCAAGGTATATTCTCCCACAGGAAGCTGGGCTGGCACAGAGCCTGCCCTGGGACTTTGCTGTTGCCAACACCCAGCCAGGACATCGGCTCCTGCCTAAGGAGTGCAAAGCAGCACCACTGGTGGCCAAGGGGCCCATGCCAAGTGTCCCTGAGGCCAGAAACAGCCGCCAGCACAGCTGAACACGGGGGGACCCCTCAGCCTGGCCTCAGGGGCTCTGAAGCCCCGGAGATTTGCACTTCCCGCCTGCAGCAGGACCATGGGAGCCCCCACTGAGCCTGCCCTGAAGGCAACGCAGCAGCAGCCAGGGCTCCACAGCGGGCCAAGCCCCTGGGCCTGCCCACAGATCCTCTGCTCAAACCCTCGGAAATCCTGGCCACCCTCCTCTGGCACCTCCAGCCACTGCGGCCAAGCCTTGCTGCCACTGCTGCAGCTTCAGCGCTGGCTGGGCCTGCACTGCCACAGCTGCTGGGGAGCACCACGGCACAATTCCACTCTGGGGCTCACCCACACCCACACTCTGGGCTGACTGGGACCGCATTGCTGCAAAATGTACCCATTTTGGTTCTTTTAAATCTTCTTTCTCTCCTCAGGCTTGGTTTGTCTTTGCCATGGGGAAAGGAATTTTAAAGGTTTTATTTAAGGGGTGTTACACCACTCAATGGAGATGAGTTCAACATCTCAACTGACTGGGACTAGCCCAAAAGACACTGTGAAAAACACATGTATTTTATGATTGGCTTTTTGCAAATATTAAAATGAATATTATATGTGTTGTGTTAGAAGGTAATGCTGTATTAGTTTTCTGAAGTAGTGGGTTAAATATAGTTTTAGGTTATAAAAAATTGTTAAAATAGAAATGATGCTATGTAGGATACTTTTTTTAAAAAGAAAGGACTCGCAGTGAGATAGCAGCCACAGGACACCTAAATCTTTCAGAGAAGAAGAATTTATGGCCCTCTTATCAGAAGAAACCAACTTCGTCCTGCCTCGAAGGTGATATTAGGATTTGGAGGAAGAAATTGACGATGACCAGACAGAATCCTGAATTTGAATGGAATTTATGCATCATGTATGAAGTGTATGAATATGCAACAGGCTATGGTTTTTAAGGGTTAATCCTTTGTTAACGGGTGTCCTTTTTCGGGTGTCCTTTTTCAGGCTCGTGCTGGCCAGAAAAAGGTACCCGGATGTCCGTAACTGTTTGTCTTTATTGTCTCATATTGTCCTAATTCAGTTTGTCCAAATTATTATTACTCTAATTGTATAACTATTTTTATAACCATTTTATTACTATTAAATTTTTAAAATTTTGGAAACAAGTGATTGGCGTTTTTAACAATTTGGTAGCAGAGGATGGTTAACACCTCGCTGCCGGTGCTTTAGGAGAGTCAGAGTGGGGAAGGTGCCCCCTGCCCTCTTTGGCAGCCTTGCTCTGTCTGCTCTGAAGTGACCGACAGAAGCAGGTTAGGATCTGTGGACAAAAGGAGGCAATAAAACAAAGAGAAGGGAAAAAGGCTCCCTACAACCGCGGTAATTGGCCCCCTAAGACTAGTAGTGCGCACGAAGAACCCGGGAAGGAAAAGGGATTGGTAAGTATTTCTCGGGGGGCAGGTACGGGGGATGAATGTGTGTGAATGAGAGGCAGGCTGGTTGTCCCAGAGCTGCCAAGTGAGTGCTGGAGTCTCCCATGCTGCGTTTCCGACTTTCCGCGAGGGAAGCGGCCGGTAAAGAGACGAAGCGAGTGGTAAGAGAGTGAAAGAATCCCCCGGGGTTACTGGGACTGGGTCTCAGGGAGGGGTTGGACCCCTCGGAGGTAGGGAGCAAGGTTTCCTAGCCCAATCCACTAGGAAACAGGACAGGAGGGGCCCCTAAAAACCTGCTGGGTTGAGGGATTTATATTCCAAGAGCATCCAAGAGCAGGGTGGAGCAGAATTCTGTCGGAGTGAGGATATGCCCGAGGACACTCAGGGTGGGACAATGCAGCTAGATTGAGGGATGAAAATTTTGCCCAACAGTATCCGGGGTTGGACAACACAGCCAGATTGAAGGAAAATTTTTGCCCAACAGGATCCAGGGTTGAATAACACAGCCAGATTGAGGGATAAAAAAAATGCCCAAGAATATCCAGGGTTGGACAACACAGCAAAACAAATTAAATGCCCAAGAGCATCTGGAGTTGTATCACACCGCTGGGTTGAGGGACAGAAAATGCCCAAGAGCATCTGGGGTTGAACACAGCTGGATTGAGGGAAAAATACCCAAAAGCATCTGGGGTTGGACAACACGGCAGGACTGAGGGAAAATTGCCCAAGAGCATCTGGGGTTGGACAACACAGCTGGGTTGAGGGATATCCAATAGCACCGGGACTGGCCAGTAACAACTAAACTTGTAATAGGTGATGTGAAAGTAAAAGGTACCTTATTGTTGTTTTGTGGTGTGTGAGAGTGAGACACACACAAAGTCGGCCTCATCTTCCCGAGCGGGTGGGAAGGGGGAGGCAGTGGAAAGAGGAGTGAGTGACCTGCACACCAGGCCATTGTTCCCGGGCAGGTGGGGACTCTTGGGCCGAAGAGAGTGAGTGACCTGCACACCAGGCCATTGTTCCCGGGCAGGTGGGGACTCTTGGGCCGAAGAGAGTGAGTGACCTGCACACCAGGCCATTGTTCCCAGGCAGGTGGGGACTCTTGGGCCGAAGGGAGTGAGTGACCTGCAAACCAGGCCATTGTTCCCGGGCAGGTGGGGACTCGGGCCGAAGGGAGTGAGTGACCTGCACACCAGGCCATTGTTCCCGGGCAGGTGGGGACTCTTGGGCCGAAGGGAGTGAGTGACTGCACACCAGGCCATTGTTCCAGGGTAGGTGGGGACTCTTGGGCCGAAGGGAGTGAGTGACCTGCACACCAGGCCATTGTTCCCGGGTAGGTGGGGACTCTTGGGCCGAAGGGAGTGAGTGACCTGCAAACCAAGCTGGTGTTCCCCGGTGTGTGAGGGGGCCGTAGCTGAAGAGTGTGAGTGACACAAATCAGCCTCACAGGTGAACGGGCACCGGAGGCAGCAGAGTCAGGGTCCTTACAGGAGGCCCGGAGATACTGAGACCCAGAGGCCAACCCCAAGGCGAGGGGGGGCCACAGAGACCCGAGATTTTCTGGCCACAGAGACCCACTTTGTGTCTTGAGAGTGTGAAGGAATGTGTGAAAGTGAATGAGAACTAAAAGTGAGTGAATGTAGATGAATGAAAGTATAGGTAATGTGGATTGTGCATTTTAAGCCTTACCATATCTCCTTGGAGGGAAGTGTATTGTATTCAAAAGCAGTGTGAGAAAAAGGTGGGGGTTTTTTGAGTGCAAGTAGTTGAAAGAAAACTGGTATTTAAGTTGTTAGTAAAAAGTGGAAAACAGAAGCAGGGGAAAAATAGATAGAATATTGAGAAATGGGGCAGAAATCCAGTAAGGTAGATACGGGAAAGAAAAGTGGAAAAAAAATTACCAACAGAAATACCCCAAGATAGCCCTTTGGGAGTTATGTTAGCAAACAGAAATACAACTCCTTGCAAAATACAGAGTATGTAGATGTTAATGAGAAAAAAAAAATAAAAACAAAAAACCAAAAAAAACCAAAACATGCAAACTTGTCAATTACATACTCTAAAAAGAGCATTAGAATATTTAACACAAAAGAAAGGAGTTATATATTGATTCAAGGTGTGCCTTTAGAGTAGCACATACCTTAAGAAAAATTTTAAAAGAGAGATTACTTAATTCAAGAGGAAAAGGATTAGTATATGAGAAACTTATCTTAGAGGTTTTAGAGGCATTAAAATTACCTAAGAGAGGTAGCTGTAGTACATATTAAGGGACACCAAAAGGTAAAGACCCCAGAAATAAGGGGAAATAATTTGGCGGATCAAGAAGCTAAAGATGCAGCAGAAAATGGAGCTGAAAGAGTTAATATTAACTCCAAATGAGGAAAAATTGGAAATTCCAAAGTTTAGGGAAGCAAAAAAAAAAAGGGGGAATTAAAACAAGACAGATGGTGAACAAGATAAATCGGGGAAATAGAAACATCCTGATGAAAGACAATTAGATAATAAAATGCTTACTAGGGAATAGCAGAGGACATGTATCAAAAAGCCCAGTAGGATACTCAGGCTTTGTGTGATCGTTTTTTTTAAGGAACTATGGGTGCATTGGGATTTTTGGAGTAGAAAAGCAAGTAACTGAAAGATGTATAATTTGCTAAAAGATAAATAAAAGGGTGATGAGAAAAACAACATGAGAAGGTCGTGAGTTAGCTCATCGACCATTTCAAAGTAACCAAGCAGAAGTCTGGATTTGTTAAACTCTGGATTTATTTGTAAAAACCGTTTAATCCAGAAGAAAAAGAGTACACCACCTGCTGGGGAGGGGGGAGGTTGTAAGAAAATAACATTTTTGAAAACCAATAAAAGAACAAAGCAGGGAAAGTATAAAGCTCAGAACAAAAATATTACCTCATCCATCCCTGTTTGTTCCCCCACTCGTTCGCGGCTGCACCACCCCCCAGCCCCTGTGCCAGCTCGGGCACAGTCCGTCTGTCCCAGTCTGTCTGTCCCAGCCCGTCTGTCCCAGCCCGTCTGTCCCAGTCCGGCCGCCTGGCCCGCAGCCGCTCCGCTGGCCGTGCCGGGGGGTGTCTGTCTGTCCTGCCGTGTGCACCGTGGTCACCGCGCTGAGCACCGAGGGGGGGTCCCATCTGTCCCGTCTGTCCCATCCCGGCTGCCCTGACTCTGCTCGGCTCCCGCCGCTGCAGCCGGGGTCAGTCCCGGCTCTGTCTCTGCCGGATCAGCCATGTGGGGCCGATCCACGCTCCAGCTCGGTCTGCACCGCAACAGCCCCTCGGGCGATCCCAGCTACAGACCCCGCCTTTGGAGCACCCAGACCCGGAGCTGTGCCGATCCCCTCGGGCGATTCCCCCTGCACATCCCGCCTTTGGAGCACCCAGACCCGGAGCTGTGCCGATCCCCTCGGGCGATCCCGGCTGCAGACCCCGCCTTTGGAGCACCCAGACCCGAAGCTGGGCCGATCCCCTCGGGCGATTCCCCCTGCAGACCCCGCCTTTGGAGCACCCAGACCCGGAGCTGGGCCGATCCCCTCGGGCGATCCCGGCTGCACACCCCGCCTTTGGAGCACCCAGACCCGGAGCTGTGCCGATCACCTCGGGCGATCCCGGCTGCAGACCCCGCCTTTGGAGCACCCAGACCCGAAGCTGGGCCGATCCCCTCGGGCGATTCCCCCTGCACACCCCGCCTTTGGAGCACCCAGACCCGGAGCTGGGCCGATCCCCTCGGGCGATCCCCCTGCACACCCCGCCTTTGGAGCACCCAGACCCGGAGCTGGGCCGAGTCCCCCGTCCTGCCCTGAGCTCCGTTCCCTTGGTAAGCACAGCTCCGGCTGCTCAGGGGAACTCTCTAAAGGAATCACCTCATCGAAACACTAAAAGTTCAGTTAAAAGAAAGCCCTCTCCTGATTCTTCCTAAAAATATGGGAGAAAGGCTATAGAAGATAAAAATCCAAAAAGAATGGGATAAAGGGATCAGTCTATTTCCATTAAGAGAGGTTCTCATAGGAAGGGATGGACCAGAGTTTGCAAATGCTCCTTTGATTTCGTCTGAAGTCTGAAATTTTAAGAAATAAATATAAAAGATATTTAGAAGACTCCATTGGCATAGCTGAACAATTAGACCAATTTTAGGTCCAAACATTTATACTTGAGAAGAGATGCGGTCTGTAATGAAAATAATATTTTTCTCAAGAAGAAAGGTAATTAATCAGAGCAACTGAAATAAAAGCTTAGGAAAAAGATAATCCATGGGGACCCCCAGAGAAGACAAAATGTCAACTGTACCTCCTAAATAAAGTTAAAATATTGAGGAGGGGTGTAAACACATGAATAATTCTCGTAATTACATAACCAAGGGAATAAATGAGACAGCATATCAAAGGCGAAATGCAAAAACAAAAGGTTTTTGAGGGACAGCTTTTAGAAGAGAAAGAAGAAACTCCAACTAAATAGATAAACAAACTTAAAAGAAATAAGAAAATGGTTCTAAGTAAGCAGAAGATCTGAAAATCTTTAAAGAGATGGACACATAGGAGGAATAAGGAGGTCATAAGCTCTAATTTTTTTGTGGGGGGGACAAATATCATCTGGAGCCTGTGATAACTTTAAAAGTGGGTCCCCAAGAAGAAGAATTAGAATTTGTAATAGACACAGGGACAGAGAGAACCTGCCTGTTATATGTTCCAAAAAGTTATAGTGTGAGCAAACATATGGTGAAAGCAACAGAGGCAAAAAGAGAAAGTTTTACATTTCTGGTCATTAAAGATGTGGTAATTGAGAGAAAAAACTAGAATTTGGATGGGAGATGTCTTATTGGTCCCAGGGGCAGGTAGCAATTTATTGGAACGAGTCTTACAAGTGCAATTAAGAATAGGAGTTATATCAGAAAATGGGAAAATGACAGCTAGAGTTTTAAAATTAGGCCAAGAAGATGAGGAAAAAAAAATCAGCAAAGAAGTTTGGGCTGGAGAAGGAAAGAGGAGAGGATTAAATATCAACCCCATAAGGGTTACAACTGAGAGAGAAGATTGTCCCATACGTGTACGTCAGTATCCTGTATCTTTAGAAGGACAGGAAGGTTTGAGGCCAGTAGTAGAAGGACTAATAAAGGATGGGGCATTAGAACCTTGTATGTCTCCTCATAATATCCCTATTCCCCCAGTAAAGTCTGATGGGAGTTATAGACTAGTACAAGATTTAAGGGAGCTTAATAAAAGAACTCAGACTCACTACCCAGTGGTAAAATATCTTAGACACTTAATAAATAAAAGTAGCTGGAAACCCAACCATGAGAAAATTGCAAGAATTTTATTCCTTCTCCCTCCCTCTTCAAAGAGGGAGATCAGAAAATTACCTAGATTATTGAAATATTATAGATTATAGATTGAGGGGTACACACAGGTAGCGAAATTTGTGTATGAAAAAAAAAATTGACAGAAGGAGATGATATAAAACAGACCAAAGAAGATATTGTTAAATTAAAAGAGTTAAAACTAGCCTAAGTACTAGCTTTAAGCTTACCCTTGTTTGAAAAATCCTTTATCATTTATACATAAATACAGAAAATGGAGTAGCTCATAAAATTTCAATTCAGGAGTAAAGAAGAGTAAAAAAAAATATCTAGTAGCTTATATATCAAAAGATGTTAGACCCAGTAAGCCACAGCTAGCCTAAGAAGGAAAGAAAGAGAGGAGTTGAAGTAGGAGGGTGGTTAGCAAACTCTGAGATGTGAGAGTGTGGAGTGGTGACATCCTGGTGCTAGAAGAGAGCAGGGGTGTGAATGCGGGTTTTTACATGAAAGGCAGGAAGTGTTTCAACACACGGTTGTTTAGGGGGTTATTCAATGCCGAACTGGGGTCCAGAAAGGGTTTAGCAGGACGGACCCTCCTTGAAGAGGAAAGAGGATAAGTTGACTAAAGAAAAAGAATGTCAGGAGCACCTGGGGATGCCAAGTTTGGGGCTGTCAGGGCTGGGAGGTGTCTGAGCGCTCCCCAGGAGCGGCGGGGTCTCGGGGCTGCGGCAGGCACCGATCCATGGAGGTGGCCCGGCGCTGGCAGCAGGGGACACACGGGTTTGCCGGGCAGGAGCGGGGCTGGCTCCGCGGCGGAACTGCCGGGGGGCTCCCACACTGCCGGGGGCCCGAGCCCAGGATGGCAGCGTCGGCCCCGGTAAGCGGGACTAGAGAGAGAGAGAGAAGAGAGAGAGAGAGAGAGGGGGCAAAAGAGACCCAAGGCTGGCCCAGGGTCCCCATGCCCGTGGCTGCTCTCCCCTGCTCCGGCCCCGCAGCCAAGTGGCAGCAGCACGGCATTGACAGCAAGGCCGGGAACAGAGGGAGAGGGGGCTAGCACTAAAAGATAGAATCAAAGCAGAGATTGATGACTCTCCAAACCTCACAAAGTGCGTTGTTTTTTTAAGTAAGAAGTTTTTTTGGTTTTTTGTTGTTTTTTTTTTCTTTTCTGTGTTTTGTTTGCTGTTAAAAAGAAGTTGTTTTTTTTTTTTTTGAAGAATGGGTTTGTAAGGCTAAAACAATTAAATGCTGCCCAAAAAGTAAAAAGCAATAGATGTGATACATCTCGTGTTGAAATTGGTCAGGCTTTTCTTATTTAACTAACTGTAACTCACAGAAAGAAGAATTTGCCTCTGTAGCTATTAGCACAGCCAGATTGAAGAAGAAGAGGCTGCTGTAGAGAAAGCTTTTAGCTAAGCCCAGAAAGTTTGGAAGAAAAGTGAATGATAGAAGTTAATGCAGAATTGTCTTTCTTTTATTACTATGCTATTAAGAATTCCTTTCCAGGTACTATTGAAGCAACAATCAGAATCACAGAAAGAGGGTGAATTAATGCCAGCAGAATCAAAAGACTTGTGAAGAAACCTGAAGAATAGACTATCACATTTAAACCAGGTGATACCGAACTGACTTTCCAATGGGGACTGAGTGGTCATAGTTTAGAAAAACCCAAATGATCCAAGAAATGTACAAAGAATAACACTGAAGTAAGAAGTAAGACAATGCTTATATCACTGGTTTCAAGCACTACCTGAATAAAACATCTCCTTTGGGGAGGAATACTTCAGATAAAAAGATCAAGACTGTTTTTGTATTTTGACCTAAGCCTGTGAATTGTACAGGGGAGAAGGGGAATTACCATTTCCATTAGTAAACTTTATTTGATTCATTCCAATACTGGACGTGCTAGCTGGGTTATAAGTAAATGCTTGAATTGTGAGAATAATTAGTATTGTGGTTCACAAAATTTATGCTCTTACTGCAAAAAGTGTTAAAGTAATAACTTTGTTTTGTGGATGGGAATTATTAGTGCCTGTTGAATGAGAGATACCTGAGGAACAGTAAGAGACCACAGTTAAAGAGTCTCAAAAACAATTTGCCTCGAAATTTGTTAAGAGAAAGTGACAAGGAAATAGAGGGCAAGACCAGACTGGCCTCTGTTTTTCGCCACCGAGAAGATCAAATACACCTGCTGTGGGCTGCAACCTCACAGGCATGGCAGGTGGGAGTATAAGCCATAATAGAGCTCTGTTATTCCTGTTTCTGGCACTCATTTGTTGTCTTTTCCCTTTCGGGATACCAGCAAGATCGTGTCACAAATGCTGCAGAAAGCATCACATGGAAAGAAACCAAAGTTCCTCTTTTATTACACACACCTATGTCAACAGCCACTGTTATAACCCATCCAAATTAAGAACCTGTAGGCAAAACGGAGTAAATTATTGGATTACAAGAAACTTAGGAAAAAGTGGTAATAGATTTGGAATTGAATGTCCAAAAGGAGAGAGATGGATTTGTTTTACATTTAATCTTAAAGATACAGTTCAAGATTTGGTAAAAAAACAAATAGTAAATGAAAAGGTAAAACCAGCACAGCAATTTAACTCTGTATTGACCCCAAATTATCGATTGAGTCGTATTACAAGACTCCAAGCAGTTATGGAAATGACAGCAAATGGAGCCGCCCAGGCATTAGAGTTAATATCAAGTCAGCTAAGCCAAACAAAACCTGTAGTGTATCAGAATAGGTTGGCTTTAGACTATTTATTGGCAAAAGAAGGGAGTGTTTGTGGAAAGTTTAATATATCAGATTGTTGAATATTGATGACCACAGAAAAGTCATTCTAGCAAAAGCGAAAGAAATGAAAGAAGAAAAAAAAAATATATATATATGCATACAATAACCCAGGTACCGGCCCAAAATAATTAGAAAACAATGTTAAAACCTAGCTGGTGGGGTAATGTATTAGAAGAAATTAAGATCTTTCATTTTATGTGTTACCACTGTTTTTATATCTCTTCCTTGTGTAATCCCCTGTTTTATTCTGCCAGCATAGTCCAGAAGATGCAAGTAGATAAGAAATATTGCTCAAGCCAAATGATTTACAAAGAGTAGGGATTGTGACAAACGCATGTATTTTATGATTGGCTTTTCGCAAATATTAAAATGAATATTATATGTGTTGTGTTAGAAAGTAATGCTGTATTAGTTTTCTTAAGTACTGTATTAAATATAGTTTTAAGTTATAAAAAATTGTTAAAATAGAAAAGATGCTATGCAGGATACTTTTTTAAAAAGAAAGGACTCGCAGTGAGATAGCAGCCACAGGACACCTAAATCTTTCAGAGAAGAAGAATTTATGGCCCTCTTATCAGAAGAAACCAACTTCTTCCCTCCTCGAAGGCGCTGTTAGGATTTGGAGGAAGAAGTTGCCGATGACCAGACAGAATCCTGTATTTGAATGGAATTTATGCATCATGTATGAAGTGTATGAATATGCAACAGGCTATGGTTTTTAAGGGTTAATCCTTTGTTAACGGGTGTCCTTTTCAGGGCTCATGCTGCCCAGCAAAAGGTACCGGGACATCCATAACTGTTTGTCTTTATTGTCTCATATTGTCCTAATTCAGTTTGTCCAAAATATTATTACTCCAATTGTATTACTATTTTTATAACCATTTTATTACTATTAAACTTTTAAAATTTTGGAAACAAGTGATTGGCGTTTTTAACAGACACCCACAGGGATAACGACCAGCAACAAAACATCAACGCCCAGCAGCAAACAGCAACCAACAGCTACCCCAGACACTGCCCCCGGCACAGCTGGAGACACCTGGTCTGGAAAAGGCTGAGAAGGAAATCCAGGAGTGTGGACCGAATTCACAGCAGAGGGGAAGAAATCCGGGTCCAACAGGAAACCAAATACTAAAAACTTACACAACTTGGAAGCAATGAACATTAAAGCAGGGGATTTAGATTGGTTCAGACTACATAAAGTTTAGGAAAAATCTAGTAAAACTCACATGCCATGGAATGATTTTCTCTGCACAGCCAGGGTATTTGTGAAAGAAATTATTTCTGTTGCACATCCTGGCCAGAACCAAGCAATGCCTTGACTCTCTAACACTAAAGAGATTCTTGGAGAGTTTTTGTTTTCCCTGCAGCTTCAGTAACAAAATTACAACAAAAGAAAAATTTTTCATAATATTCTTTCTCACTTTATTTTGTCAGGAAGGTTTGGGACAGAAGGGTGAGAATCAAGTTTTGGTCAGGGTTTGTCCATGTTCACCTTTAGGCTGAATTCTGGAAAAAATTACAAGAGCTTTAAAGGTGACCATTTATTTCATAAACAGTTAATAGATTGTTTCAACATTGTTTAAAGAAAAAAACAAACCCAAAAAACCAAAACAAAAACCTAAACTAAAGAAAAGGAAAAAAACAAGTAAAAAAAAGAAGCAGATTCTGAGCAGGGCACATGTGAGTCACTGGGCAGCCACCTCGTGAGTCACATGCATCATTAGATTACAAGCTGTCCTCGGAATAACCAAGCAGACAGCTCCAGCTCCTGACCTTCCTGCTGAGCAATCCACTGAAAGGAGGAACACAACATTTCACCATGGGATGGCATCAGATCATCTGTTAGCAGAAAAAAGAGGAGTTTGTGGAAAATTAAATGACTCCAACAGCTGTTGGCCAACAGATGACAAAGGAAAAGTGGTGAAACAGATAACAAAGGAAACAAGAAAGCAGCTCATGTTCCACCCCAAACGTGGAAAGGATGGGAAGGGGTCACGGTTTTGTGGCTCTCTGGCAGTCCATGGGTTAAACGAATGCTGTTTCTGCTCTGATGTGCTACAGCAACTCTCACCTTTTTACCGTGCTCCACACCTTGAGAGTGCAGCTCATTCAGCAGCTGAGAGAGGGGCCAGGGACTTGTAGATAAGGAAGTAACGGGCGAAACCACCGGCTTCAATAATTGTTACTAATTAACATGGACTGCTACACAGACAAAGTCCCGCTAAATTCCGGAACTTCCAGAAAAACAAAGACTTAACAGAGCCGTGAATATCGGCTGTTCTACAAAAGTGGGAATGCACATTAACGAGGACATGCAGTTGGCAGATCGGGAAGTCTGAACCTTCCAAGTACCTCAGCCAGTGGGCAAAAGGAGAGGGAGATGAGGCCGGGAAAATGAGGATAAAAAGGAGGCTGCGAACTACAACAATGGCAGAGAGCGCACGGCAAATACCCCACGGCCTCTCCCTCTGCTCAGCAATAAAGTCACTTGTACAGGACTCCTCTGTCTCCTCTGGGCACAGAAACCTCCGGCCACGTCAATTTCCCCGCACAGCCCCGGGCACGGGGCAGCCGCCTCTGTCCCGGCCACAGCAACCGGGCCGAGCCAGCGCTGCTCCGGCAGCGGCTCCTGCCGAGGCAGCGGCCGCAAGGAGACCGCGGGCAGCCGCTCCCGCAGCGCCCTCACGCCAGCGGCAACACGCGCCGGACACGGCACAACGAACCCGCCTGAGCCCCCTGCCGCCCCCGAGGCCCCCAGCGAGCCCCGAGCCCCCGCACAACCCAGCGCGGCTCCCACCTGCGCTGCGGCCGCCTCCCAGCTCCGCCGCCGCCTCACCGCGCTCCGGCCGCTGCCGCCGCTCCCGGGCCCGCACAGACGCTCCGCCAATGGCGCCGCCGCCGAACCACGGCCGCCCTCAGGCCGCCACTGGGGCCCTGCCCCGCCCCGCTGCCACCAATCAGCGCTCCAGAACCACGACTGACGGCACCGTCACCCAATCGCAGCCGGGGGCGGGCTCTGCACACGGCACAGCCTCACCCCGCGCTCTCAGGGCCCCCCGGGCTGCGTGAGGGCAGAGCCGGAGATGAGGAACAGCCCTGGAACGGGCCCGGGCCCGAGGGGGATTGAGCTGAAAACACAAACAAACTGCTCCGCACCTCCCGCCACGGATTTCCCGGCACTGCGGGTCCGGTGGCTCCGGCTCAGCGGGAAGCCCTGGAGCCTCTCTTCTCCTACCCCTAATTAGGAGCATCAGTGCATCGCTTTGATTTCCCCAAAAAGGGAAAACTGCCCCAAATCCCTGTGGATGAGTGGGGGAGAGGAGATATTTCTGACAGAAAACTAAAACCTCAGAGCAGGATAATGAGAAGTAAGTGAAGAGCCTTAAATCCAGCCTTCCCCTCGCCTCCCTCCTTCCAGCTGCACCTCCTGCCCCGGCGGTGCCGGAGACAGGGAATGGGGCCGTGCTCACTTCATGCCCCGGGGCTTCTCCCTCTGCTCAGGGACAGGAGTCGTTCCCCTGCTGCACCCTGGGCTCTCTCCCACCGGAGACTTCTCCAGGAACTTCTCCAAGCTGAGTCCATCCCACGGGGCACAGCCGCCCTCCAAGTGCTGCAGCGTGGGTCACTGTGCCCCGGGGTCAGTCCTGCCAGGACAGGCTGCTCCAGCGGGGCCCCTCTGGCCACGGGGGCACAGCCTCCTCTGAGGCATCCCCGTGCTCCAGCGTGGCTGCTCCGGGGGCTGCAGGGGGATCTCTGCATCCCCATGGATCTGCAGGGGGATCTCTGCATCCTCATGGATCTGCAGGGGGATCTCTGCATCCTCATGGATCTACAGGATGACCTCTGCATCTGGCACCGCCGTTTTTGGAGGCGCCAGGAATAGGCTGAGCTCTGCCTGAAGCTCTTCTCACATTCCCCATACCCTTCCTGGCACAGGGAGGGTTTTACCTCCTCACAGCTCCCCGGGCTGGGTTTGCAGTCCCTCCTCGTGTGGGATCTCTGGGGCTTTTCCTCCCCGTTGGATTCCTGCACCGTGGAGCCGTTCCAAATGGCCTCTTCCACGAGGTTCTGTGGCAGGGATTTGTTCTCCCTGGTCTCTGTCTGCAGCTCAGTGCCTGGGGGAGGAAGGACAAGGAGAGGAAGAGACAGGGAGAAGGGAAACGGAAAAGGCAGGAGGAGAGGAAGCAACAAGAAGGAACAAGGGAGGAAGGAGATGGGAAAGGAACGTGAATGGATGTAGGACAGAATGAGGAGAAGAAGGAGGGTGGACAAGGAGAAGATGAGATTTGCCTCCATGCCAGAGGGAAGGGGAAGGAGATCCCCCCAGTCCATCCCTGGTAGGATGGCGTTGGCAGTGAGGCTGTCCTGCAGCGATGCTGGGCTGGGAGATGGAGCAGCAGGGAGGGGAAAGGGGCAGTGATTCCTCCTGCCCTGCCTGGCTGTCCCAGTCTGGAGCGTCCTGGCGCTGCCGAGGCCCTTGGAGCGTCCGGCACTCAGGAGCCCAGAGCTCACGGCTGCTTTATAAAGCTGACAAAGTCGGCAGGATGGGTCTGGGTATGATCTCAGCAAACTGGGTTTATTGGTACAGGAACAGGGGACAGAGCTGAACAGGGTCCAGGGACAAAGACAGGGAGCAAGCTGAGGGCACAGGGGGTTTTTGTATGGGGTAGTGAGGGTGGAGCTGAGGGTCAGGGTCCAATGGATATGGGGGAAAATGGGGCAAAGGAGGGGTTAAGGGTCGGGACAGCTAATAGGGAAACAGGGGCAGAGGAATGCAGTAAACTGAGGCAAATGGAGGGACAGAGAGGGAGAACATTCGAGGGACTAACCAGAGATGGGTAACAGGGGGTGAACTAGGGTAATTAGGCCAACGGGCCAATGGGGTAACAGAACTTTCCATAAATCAGCATGTGCCTGCAAAGATCTATGGGAGAAGCAAGCTTCTCACCATAACTTTGAAATCTATTCTTCTCACTGGGGACCAGTGCACCACAGCTGGGGGACTGCAACTCTGGTGGTAGGCACATGAGCCTCCACATGAATGCATTTTTCTTTTCTTTGCAGTCTTCCTCTTCTCCAATCAGACAAAGTTTAGGATTGACAAATCCTGGCTTTGGGGGAAGAACAAGGGGTGAGCACCTTGGGTTTTGTGAGAAATGAGCCTCACTCTTTAGAATTTTTGAAAGTTTAATAAGGAATAAGAAGGGACAAATCAGTAATAGCGCTGGGTGTTGGCAATGGCCAGAGGCACACCGGTTAACCACAGCAACTCTTGTTGTCTAGTTTCTCCATTGTATTGTTCAAATACATATTCATAACGATTATACATATTCAAACATTTCTTTGAACTCGTTTACATGTTCCAGGAATTCTTTAGGTTGGTTTGACCCCCAACTCACCCTTTTAGAGCACGTGCAGGAATCGTGGATTGCTGTTTTGAGGGTTGTGTGTCACTGCCTCTCAAGGGCCCCTGTTCTGTGGTTTCAGCAGGTGACAGTTATTGACAGTGGAAGGGTCAGTGGCAGGGGCCCCATCACATCCCTTCCTTAAATGTTACCTGACCATGCAGACGCTTTTAGCTATTTCCACAAGTACTTTAAATGAACATTAGCTCTTTGACAAATATCTCTGAGTTATTATTATTTCAGTTAGTTACAAAAATAAAAGCATTAGTTATTATTTCACAACTACAGCTACTTCTGCAAAAGTTAACATTCTAATGCACAACACATGGCATCCACTTGAATATTTTGCAAAAGCCAAAACTATAATGTATGTTTTTCACACTGTCCACAAACTCAAATATCATCCATAAATGATGTTCTGAGGATATGAGCTACACAGGGGCCAGGCATTGGCCACAAAAACTGACAAATTATACTATAGCAAAAGCAGTGAAAAGTGATTACAAACTGTACTCTATCAAAATTGTTGTGATTAAGAATAATATGTAGAAGTCAATACATAATAGGAAAAGCCAATACTACCTAGTTATTTATAACAAACCCAGGGCAGGTTTTTCCCTTGCATGGAGCACCTGGGCCTTCCCCGGGCCCCTTCTGCCCTCCTGCAGAGCCGGTGGCATTTTCCAGCACACACAGTTTGTAACCAAGAGCCAGGTGCAGCCGAGAAGGCTCCAAGCGCCTCCTTCCAGGCTGACTCTGCAGGTGCCGAGGCTGCTCTGGGCTCTGCCAGGGCTCTGCTGGGGCTCAGCTCTGGGCCAGGCTGGGCCCGCTCTCCCCTCACATTGCTCCGGGCAGCTGAGTCACAGCGGGAGAGGGAAGGGACACGTCAGGGGAGTTGAGGTTTGAGAGAGTTTTTATTCCAAAAACTGCCATAACAAACAGGCAGTGCTAACTACCATAACTAACTAGTTGTCCTAACTACTGTAACTGAAAGCTGTCCTTTGATGAGGGAGGGGTCGATGCCCGTGGATCCCGCCGTGCCCCGGTGCGGGAAGAGCTCCGTGCCCCGCTCCAGGTCCACCCCCCGTTGGAGGATCCAGGCTGGATAATCCCGGGTGACCCCCAGGGTCAGAGCCCCCCGCGTTGGGAACACACCTGGCTGGGGGCTCCACATCTTCCTGGCTCCCCCCGTGGACACCTGGGTGAAGGCCGGAGGATCTCCGCTGCTTCTCTGGTTTCTGCTCCTCTCCTCAGGGGCTGGGGGGGACACGGGACCCCCCCCCAAAATCAGTGGAGCGGGGACGGAGCGGGGGGTCCCGGCCGGGCCCGAGCCCACGGGGAGGGGCTGCGACCGCCGCCGGCTCAGGAGCTCTGTGGGCAGAGAAAAGGGGGTGACACCGGGCTGGGGGCCCCGGCGGGAGTGCACACGCTCCGCCACGGCCGGGACGCCACCCCCGGCACCCGCCCTGACCTTCTTGCGCACGTAGAAGCCGAGCCCCAGCGCCAGGAAGACGAAGCCCAAGACAAAGCCCCTGATGCCCGTCAGCATCTTGCTGCGGGCGGCGTCCGCCGGCATCTCTGGGGGGTCTGCAGGGCTCAGCACTCCCAAAACCTCTCAGGGACACCCCCAGCCCCTCCCAGCGCCCTCCCTGTGGCCCCCAGCCCAGCCAGGAGCCCCTGAAACCTCCCCCCGATCCCTTTTGGTCCTGGCCAGGAGCCACCAAAGCCCCTCCCGTCCCTCTGAGGATCCCACAGCCCCCTCCCAGTTGCCCCCAGCGCCCCAGGAGCCCCAAAGCCTCTCGCAGTCCCTTGGCAGCCCCAGCAGGACTCAGCCAGAGCCCTCCCAGTCTGTGCCCAGCACAACCGAGCTCATGGCGAGCCCCGCTTTGCCATGGCCGATCTCCTTCCAGCCCCTCCGGGCTCACTGCGATCCCTCCCAGTCACATCCAGCAGCCCCAAACTCCCTCCCAGTCACACCCAGTGGCCCCCAAACTCCCTCCCAGTCACACCCAGCACCCCCAAACTCCCTCCCAGTGCCCACCAGGATCCCCCAACCCCATCCCACCCTCCCCAGCATCACCCAAACCCCTTCCCAGCCCTTGCCCAGCCCCCAGCCCCTCTCCCAGTCCCAGCCCGGCTCTCTCCAGCTCCCTCCCAGTGGCTCCCAGCACAGCCCAGTGGCTCTGCCAGCGCCCCCAGGGGCTCCCCCGTACCCCAGTGCCGGCTCAGGGGCTGCTCCAGGCTGACGTGCTCCACCTGGCAGCTGTAGGTGAGCCCGCGCTGGGGTGGCGTTTCCAGCAGCACCAGCAGCTGGTAGGTCCAGTCCCCGTTGGGGACCACGTTGGTGGCCACCACGTGCTCCGAGAGCTCCTGCTGGCCCTGGAACCACCTCACCTGGATGGCAGCAGGGTAGAAATCCATCACGGAGCAGAGCAGGCGGCCAGGGCCGAGCTGGGAGCTCGAGGGGGGCACCAGCAAGATGGACACGCTGGGGGGCACTGGGAGAGAGAGAGAGAGAGTGGAGACACACTGGGATCAGCTGGGGGGCACTGGGAGAGAGAGGGGAGGGCTGGGCTGGGGAGGGACGGGGAACGGACTGGGAGGGACTGAGATGGACTGGGAATGGACTAGGATGGACTGGGAATGGGCTGGGAGGGATTGGGAATAGACTGGGAATGGACTGGAAGGGACTAGGAATGGACTGGAGGGATTGGGATGGACTGAGAGGGACTGGGAGAGAGTGGGATAGACTGGGATGGATTTGGAATGGACTGGGAGGGACTGGGAATGGACTCGAAGGGGACTGGGAATGGAGTGGGAGGGACTGGGAATATACTGGAAGGGACTGGTGGCGACTGGGATTGACTGGGATGGTCACTGGCACAGCAGGGCCCGAGGGGACACGCTCTGCCCTGCACTCACCTCGGCGCTCCACGCTGAATGGGGCATCAATCCGGTAGTTGTGCCGGCAGTACCGGTCCACCGCAGTCCGTTTGTACTCCAGTAAGGCCGGGTCGCTGTTCCAGCGCTTGGCATTCATGTCCCCAGAGGGGGTGAACCCCACAAAGTGCCCCACGTCACTGTCGAACATCGCGTACTGCAGCCGGTTGTAGATGAACCTCTGCACGAACCTGACCTTCTCCGTGCCGTTAATGAAGTAACACTCGACCTTATGCATCTCCTGGAACACCCCTGTGAGTGCAGGACACAGCTCAGTGGTGCCCCCACAGCACCCCCCAGCAGCACCCCCAGAGCTCCGGGACCCACCCCGGATCCCTACTCCGCACCCTCTGTGCCCCACGGCCGCCACGGGACCCTCCTGCCCGCGCTGCCGCTTCCTCTTTGCCGCCCTTTCCCCATTTCCCCTTCCACACCCTCTCCCCTCCCACCTCCGGCCGCTCCCCAAATCACTTTTGGTGTCCCATTTCCCCATTTTCCCAAAAATTCCCCAATCCCCGACCCCCTCCCGCTCAGTTTTGGGGTCCTCCCCTCTCCTTTTCCCCCTCTCCCACTCCTCCCTCCCCTCCCCCCACCCCTCAGCCCCTCCCGCTCTCCCTTTGGGGGGTCCCCTCCTCCTCCCCCTCCATTCCGGGCTACCCCCTTCGCCCCCTTTTCCCCCTTCTCCCCCCCCGTCCCAGCGCCTCCCGACCCCGCTCACCCGAGAGCTCCGCGCCCGCAGCCGGGGGGGCTCCCAGCACCACCAGTGCCACCAGTAGGGCCCCAGCTGCCGCCCCTCGCCCCATGGCCGGGGCCGGGCAGGGAGCAGCAGCCCCAAAGCAGCCGCGCTGCGCTGGCAGCACCAGTCCGGAGCAGGGCGGGCTCGGCAGCGCCGCGCGCTCTCATTGGCTGCCGCCACTTTTGGGCAGCGATCGGCCACCAGCTCTGCCCGAAAACCGATGACGCAATACAACGCCCCGAGATCTCATTGGCTGCAACGCCTCCTGCCTGCGCTGCCATTGGCTGAGGCCTTTCCGGGCCGCTTCAGCCCCGGGCTGGGGGTTTTTTGGGGAGGGGGAACCTTGGGGCGCTGGGCAGGTGGGAGCTCAGGTGAGCCCAGCAATGCGTGCCCAGGGGCGCGGGATCTCAGCGGTGCCCGTGGCGAGCGGTGACGCTGGCCCGATGCCAGGCACCCCCAGAGCCGCTCTGTCCCTGCCCCCGCAGCCGCACAGGGACAGAAAATGGAACCGAGGGTCCCTGGTTTGGGGGAAACCAAGGTGGGAGTGCCTTGGAGTAGAGGCCCCTCCTGGCCAGGTCCATCTCTAGAATTCAGCAGGAGTCTCGTGTCCATGAAAATCTCCACAGATCAAGATTCAGCCCCAAAAAACTCTCCCAGGAGTTCTCTATTGCTGATCTCTCCACTTTTGGGGTTCCAGAGGTTTTCTTTCCTTGGGATCATGAGGGTCCAATACCTCCAGGGGTTCTCCATTCTCCGGCGTCCTGCTCAGGGATGATCCAGGGGCTTTTGGGGGTCCATGGGGGCCCTTCTCCCCTGATGCTCTACTTTGAGATCCCAGGGATCCCAGGGGTCCCTCCTCTCCAGGCTCCCCCCCTTTCTAGTCTGCCGGGGTCCCCCAGCTCTGGGATCTCCCCCCTCTGCTCTCCCCACTCTGGGGGTTCCTGGGGTTCCCCTCCTCTGCTCTCCTGGGGGTCCCCAGGACCAATGTCCTCCCCTGCCCATACTGGGCAATGGCCACGTGGGCTCCCAAAGATCCCCCAAGGGGCTCAGCTTTGGGGTCCTGCAAGATCCAAACCTACACACATAGAGAAAACAAAACCTCCCAGAGACACCAGATGATATTTGAGGTCAATTCCACAATCTGCGAGCTCCAAACACACCCCAATAAAAAACCCTCTCGGGGACCCCCGATAGATTTGGGATGAGCTCCCCCTCCCCGCTCACCTGCAGGACGAGGTGGGGGCGATGGTCCCGCGGCTGCGGCCACAGGGGGCACTGGAACCTCCTGTTCCTCCTGTTCCTGCTCCTGCTCCTCCTCTTCCCGCTCCCCCTTTTCCTCTCTCCCTCCTCCTCCTCCTCCTTCCTAATCCCACCTCCTCCCCAGTTCCTGCCTTCTGTGTACTTAGAGTGGAGACCCTTGCTTGTTTTTAGAACTAGAACAAAGATCCCAGATGGAACAAGGCTTGCTGCTTTTAGTCAGAACTATCAGTGACTAAAGGTCACGTTTCCTTTGCTTTGGTGCCGTCCTTGTTCCTCCTCAGTGTTCAGGCTGGGCTATGGGGTGTCCTTGTTTGCTGCATTTTCCCAGTTCCTCTTTCATCCTTTGGGCCATGGGCTGTGCCCTGGGAGGGTTCTTTGTGCTCCTTTGTGACACAGGAGAACCTTCCAGGCGGTTTCTGCGTGAGCTGCTGCCGGGATGTCACAGGAACAGCGCCGCGTCCCCGTGGTGTTCCCGCTGCTGTGGGACACGGAGGCCTCAGTGCCCAGAGTGGCTCTGGGCTCGCTGCCGGAGGATCCTCCTGCCCGAGGCATTCTCAGCAGCCAGCCCAGCCCTGTCCTTCTGTGCTTGCAGGGCTACAGGCTGCAGGCGTGTGCAGCGCAGCCAAAATGATCCATCACGTGGCTGCTGCAGTTTGCACTCTGTACTCTGTGGCTTATTCGGGGTATTTTTTAACCCACTTGGCACGTAAGTCGAGGTTTTCCCTTGGTGCAGCATCTGTGGCTTTGGGCTTGCTGTGTGCTTTCTGTTCTTCCTCCGGAGCTGAGTTGGCTTTGGAACCAAATGGCCATGAAGACACCATTGCTTTGGGAGAGCTCCTGCCAGCAGCTGCAGCTGAAAAAGGGGGTGTCTGCAGCCAGCGGGGCGTGCACAGCATCTGCAATGAGCCCTGGGGGATTCTGTTCCCTCAAGCAGGGAGTCTGTGCCAGCAGAGCCTGGAACTGCCTCCCTTTGCTGCTCCAGCCAAGAACTGACCCAGCCCAGTATTTTGTGCTGTTCTCTTGCTTGCTGTGGGAAGGGACTGTGGCTCCTGAAGGGATGCTGTGAGAGCAAAATGCTCTCTCGGGGTTGCCTTGCTCCGTGGCATTTCCCACCACTGGCAGTTTTTCTCCTAACAGCATCTGGTTCATGTTCCCTCTCCCACTGCAGTGTAGTAAACCCCATAGATTTAGGAAAAGCACCATGGAGGATATGAACAATAGGAATGCTGAAACAGCAAAAGAAAATTCCTGTTTTCCTGTCCTCCACCCCTTAACCTATCTCTGTAACCCTATAAGGCAATGTCATGTTAACCCCTTACCCATTGGTCAAGCTTGGATCCTTTCCAACCCTATAAAAGAAGCATACTGTACCCCATTAGGGGAGAAAGAAGAAGAGCAGAGACCCTTCACGGACCTCCCCAAATAAAGCCATCTCCGTGGAACAGCCTGCGCCTTCTCCTTCTCCTCTCTCTCCATCTGCTGCAGCCTCCAGCCCAGGGCACCACTACCTAGCAAGCAGAGCTGAAATCCTGAGAGCTTGCAATCACTATAGAGCTGATAACCACCATGCTTGCTAGATGGTAGCCCCGCGGCCTTGGCATGAGCGAGCTAGTTTCGGGCACCTGGTCCCTACCCAGGGACTGAGCTCCTGAGCCCTATTGCTCTGCTTTATAATAACGCCAATGAGGCTTTATTAAAGTGGCGCCCAATGACTATGGACTCCCCCAGAGGCGATCTCCGTCGGTTGAGCAACGAAGCCCCCCCAGGGTTTTCTGTGATTGCCTGTTCAGGAAGCCGCTCCTTCTGTGAAGGGACTTTTCGTTTTAGAAAATCCTTTCCCCAGGAGGGTCAGTTCAACACTCAAAACTTACATCTGAACGAGAGAAAGTTCCAAGGAGAACTGACAGCAGCAGACCCCTTCCACAGATCTTGGACCCCAGGAACTGTAAGTATTAGCTAATATTGCACGCATAACCTCGGGGCTCTAAAACTTTTTTTTTGTTGTTTTTTCCTTTTTTTTCTCGATTTTTCCTGCTGGAAGGGCTAACCATTAACATGGGTACAATTTTTAGTACATTAAAACTAAGTAAAACCGAGAGAGAGATATATTTAACTATTTTAGAAATCTTATCTGCTAACAACTTCTCCTTTTCTAAAGGCAAGCTCTCAAAAACTAACCTTAAAAAGTTTGTAACTTGGATTATGTCGCAATACCCTGATACTGATAAGAAAGCAGTCATTGAAAATTCGTTTTGGGATATGATTGGGAACACAATATATATCTCCCAAACAAACCAGGATTTCTCTGTAACTAACTATTTGCCTTTATTCCATATAATAACTAAAACCGTTGAAAGATTTAACAGAGAAAAATTTTGCAGTCGGTAACAGACACTTCCTCTTCAAATGCTAATGAGATTGATAAGGAATGTCACTTGCATATCTCACATCAGCCCCTAGGTCCTAAAGTCCCTCTCACCTCCGTTACTCCTAAAGCAGAGGTTACGCTGCCCACCCCAGTTCCTCCTCCCACATCCTCCACCCCTGCGGGACCTGCGCTGCCCAGCTCCGCGGATCCTCTCTTATCTGTAACTCCACACATCCCCCCTACCCCCGGCTCGGCTTCCTCCTTGCTTCCGGTCCCGGGGGTCCCTTTTCCTGCCTCTGCCGCCCCCTCCACCCCTGCGTCGGCTCTGCCCCCCTCCGCTGCGGGCCCCCACCCCCGCCCTGGTGTCCCCCACCATCCCTCCCGCCGCCGCGCCCGCCGCCCCCGCTCCCCCCGCCCCGGCTCCGACCGGCCCGGCCCCTCCCGCGGGCTCCCCGAGCCTCCCCCCGCCGCTCCCGAGCCCGTGTCCATCCCCGCCCCCTCCCCCTGCCCCCGCCTGCCACAGCAGGGACACCTCACACAAGCGCAGTGCCACCAACCCACCCCGTAACCGCGGCACCCCGGACCGGTCCCACCGCCTGCCCACCCCCACTCCCCCCATGCCCGCACCCCCACCCCGCCCAGCCCCCCTGCCCCCACCACGCGTCCCCCCAACCCCCGCCCACCCTCGATGCCACCCGAACGGGATCCCAGACACCCCCACGGTGCTACCCCCCCCCACCCGGTCCTGTGCGTGCTGTGCTGCCATCCCAGCTCCAGTGGCGCCTCCCCCTGCCCAGGTCATGCCATGTCTCCCCCCCAGCCACTGAAACCTTTGAAAAACGCTTCTAAACGAAAAAAGCGCAAGTCACGGATAGCAACCCCCCCTCAGTCCTCCTCAGAGGACCAGAGCTCTTGCAGTGAATCTGATTCTGATACGATCCACACGGATCCATGGGCTCTTATTAAAGTAGAAGCGACAAAGGCTGGAGACTGGGAGCTGGCACAGAAGATTAATGCTTTCCCAGTAAAATATAAGCAAGGACGGAATGGTGGCGAGTCCGCTATAAAGACGTGGAAAGCTAACTCCAGTAAGGAACTAGTGCAATTAAGAAATATAGCCAAAGAACATGGGCGAAGCTCACATATTTTTAGAAATTTCTTAGAAGCCATGTTCTCAGCACATGTCTTACTTCCCCACCATGTAAAAAATATTTCACACTGCCTCCTGTCCCCAGCAGAATATTTGTTATGGGACAGGCATTGGAAAAGACATTTAAAAACGTTATCAGATTCATATTCTGCGGATGCTAATAAGACGAATTTTACAGTAGCCCAACTAGCTGGTGAAGGTGACTTACAGAAACCAGCAGACCAATTGGAAACCTTGAATAAAGAGGCACTGCACGACGTCGCTCTCGCAGCAAAAACCTCTTTACTTCTCGTGCATGATGAGTCAATGCCAACAATGCATTTTTCTGCTATTAAACAAGGGATAGATGAAAGTTTTATCAAATTTGTGGACAGACTTAGAGATGCTTTGGAGAAACAGATCGAGAGCACAGAGGCAAAGAAGGAACTCTTATGTAAACTTGCCTTGTGTAACTCTAATGAAAAATGCAAAGCCATTTTGAGGTCTCTACCCATGGATACAGACCCCACCATAGAGCAAATGCTGGAATGCTGTGCACGTCACATGTCCACGGAAAATACAGTGGCCCAAGCAGTTGCTAAGGCTATTGCAGAAGGAGTTTCTGGGGCATATGCAGTAATAGCTTCTAAAGACCAAGCTAAATGCTATCACTGTGGAGATCTTGGACATTATATAAAGGACTGCCCAGAGAGATCACACCCCCGATACCACCGTAACAATTACCAAAGACCCCAGAATCAGCAGCGCTACCAGCAGCATTCGGGAAACTTCTTGCGCCGCCCGGTCGAGCCCTGGGCGCTGACAACAAATCAAAGGCCACCCAGACCCAACCCCGCACCATCCCAGGACGTTCCGGACCACAAGAAGAGGATCCAACCCACGGGGCAACCCAGATGGGAACCCGCCGGCAATTGGTAACTGCTTTGTCCATCTACTTTAATAATGAGAATGTTCACCGAGTTCCCACAGGCAAATATGGGCCAAAAGGTGGTCCTTCGCACATTTTAATTATAGGTGACTCTCTTAATAGCCCAAAGGAGATCTTCGTTGTTCCAGAAGTGCTGACAGTGCAGCCAGGACAAGAGATTCTCGTCCAGGTATACTGCATAGACTCACCATTTTTTCTTTCAAAGGGAACTCCAATAGCACAAGCCTTTTTACTCCCAAAGGATCACAGGGAACAGATTCCTCTCAACCCTACAGCTATGTGGGCACAAGTCGTGGGACCATCCAAGCCTACCATCGAGTGCGGCCTCACCTGCAAAGGCGAGAAGACCCACCTGCCAGGGGTGCTGGACACTGGTGCTGATGTGACCATCATCGCCCGCTCAGAATGGCCAGCACACTGGGATCTACAGCCTGTTGCAGGCATGATTTCAGGGATTGGCGGAGCTACAGTATCCATGAGAAGCAAGAACAACATCCTTGTGGAAGGGCCTGAAGGCAAGCTGGCAACCATCCGCCCATTCGTGGTAAGGGCCCCCATCACCCTTTGGGGCAGAGACGTTCTATCCCAGTGGGGAGCTTCCCTACGTATTCCCACTCAGGATTTCTAATCGGGGCCACTGAGCTAAGCGTGCTGCCAGAAACACCTCATCTCACCTGGAAAAGTCACAAGCCACTCTGGATTGAACAGTGGCCCCTCAATAAAGCCAAACTGCGCGCCCTAAACACCCTCGTGGAAGAACAGCTCGCAAAAGGCCACATAGTGGAGTCCGACAGCTCTTGGAACTCTCCAGTCTTCGTTCTACCAAAACCTGGGACAAACAGGTGGAGGCTCCTCAATGACCTTTGCAGAATCAACAAGGTCATCGAGGACATGGGCCCTCTCCAGCTTGGCCTGCCCTCCCCATCGATGCTGCCTAGAGACTGGACACTTGCTATCATAGACATTAAGGACTGTTTCTTCAGCATTCCTCTGCACCCTGAGGATGCTCCACGGTTTGCTTTTTCCGTTCCCTCTCTTAACAAGGAGGCCCCGCTCAAAAAATATCATTGGCGTCCATCACTATATGGATGACATCCTGGTGTGTGCTTCAGACAAAGCTTACTTGGACAATACAGTTAAAAAGACTATTGAAACCATAGAAAAGGCAGGAATGGAGATTCGTGAGGACAAAATCCAGTACACCAAGCCATGGACTTACCTTGGAGTTCAGATCCGGGAAAGAACCATCGTACCTCAGCAGATCACCATAAATGACGACCCAAAAACCCTCAGGGACTTAGACAGCCTTTGCGGATCCATCAACTGGGTACGTCCACTCCTAGGCATTACAACAGAGGACCTTGCTCCCTTGTTCAACCTTCTTTGTGGACCTAAGGACCTGGACTCTCCCTGCACTCTCACAGAAGAAGCCAGAGGTGCCATCACCAAAGTCCAGGAAGCCCTGTCTTCACGCAAAGCCCATCGCTTCGAGCCCAGCCTGCCTTTCCAGTTCATCATCCCGGGAAAAGCACCTCGATTCCATGGACTGATTTTCCAATGGGACTCCCAGCTTTGAGACCCTTTGTTGATACTGGAATGGGTCTTTACAAGTAGCCAGCCCACAAAGACACTCACCACCTACCAGGAGGTCATAGCACATTTAATAAAAAAGGCAAGGACTCGCCTTCGCTCTCTTTCAGGTTGTGAGCTCGAATGCATATACTTACCAATAACCCTTACAGACTTTGAGGATTTGATCCAGACCAATGAAAGCCTCCAGTTTGCCCTGGATAGCTATACAGGCCAAACTTCAGTTAAGATCCCAAAACACAAACTTTTTAACCCTGATGTAACCTTCCATTTGATTCCAAAACAAATCCAAAGTAGAAAACCTCTCAAGGCTCTAACCCTCTTTACAGATGGCTCAGGGTCTATCCCACAAGTCAGTGGTTACATGGAGAGACCCCCAAACACAAGATTGGCACTCTGACATACAAATAGTGGAGGGATCTCCACAGATCGCAGAATTAGCAGCTGTTGTCAGAGTCTTTGAAAAGTTTAAAAACGAGCCTTTCAATCTGGTTACAGATTCAGCTTATGTTGCTGGGATAGCGATGAGACCAGAACATGCTCTTCTCAAAGAGGTCTCTAATCCAAGGTTGCACCAACTGTTCTCTAAATTAATATACCTAATCTCCCACAGAAAGCAACCTTACCATATGATGCATGTGAGGTCACACACAGACCTCCCAGGTTTTGTTGCAGAAGGCAACAGGAAAGCGGATGCATTAGCAATGGCAGCAGAAACTGCTAATGTTCCTAACATCTTTGCCCAGGCAAAGTTGTCACACGCGTTTTTTCATCAAAATATACCTGCCCTTATGAGAATGTTTAAGCTCTCAAAGGATCAGGCAAAGGCTATCGTGGCTACGTGTCCGAACTGTCAGAACTATCAGATACCATCTAAGGGGACGGGAGTCAATCCCCGAGGTCTGAATAGCTGCCAGCTGTGGCAGACAGATGTAACTCACTTCGCACCTTTTGGAAGGTCAAAATACGTGCATGTATCGGTCGACACATTTTCAGGAGCAGTATTTGCATCATCACATGCAGGAGAAAATACCATGCACACAATAAAACACTTTCTCCTCGCTTTTGCCGCCCTGGGTGTACCAAAAGAGATTAAAACAGATAATGGACCAGCCTACACTTCCTGCAAGTTAAAGGAGTTCTTCAATGAATGGGGAATAGCACACAAGACTGGCATACCTGTAAACCCCACAGGACAATCCATCGTGGAAAGGACACATCAAACCCTCAAAAGAGTCCTTGATCAACAGAACAGAGACACGAGAATCACATCTCCAGTGGAAAGACTTTGCAAGGCTCTCTACATCATCAACTTCCTGAACTGTACAGCATCAGAGCCTGACCCACCAATACTTCGCCACTTTGCAAATACCACCCAAGCAAAGCTCACTGAGAAACCACCGGTGCTCGTGAAGGACCCTGAAACACACCAAATTTCTGGGCCTCACCAGTTGATTACCTGGGGTAGAGGACATGTGTGCGTGCTACTACCATCCGGTCCGAGGTGGTACCCAGGAAAAAACATAAAGCCATACCTAGGCACTGAGAACACTACTCCTGCAAACAGGGACAAGAACTCTCCTGAGGCAAACACAAGACCACCTCAAAACCAAACCAGCTCTGCCTGGAGACGAAGACGTCGCTGAATACCCACAAACACAAGAACAGACCACCCCATTACAAGACAGCAGACAAAACTGAAAGCTAAACAACAGTCTGCTGCATCAGACCATAGATAGCCTTAACACAAAAGTGTTCTCTGAACTATATGTTGCTACACTTTTTTTTTGTATTTAAAGAAAGAAAAAAGAAAAAAACCCACCCTGTTATTCCCTCTCCCTAACCTTTTAAAACCCCTTAGCCTTCTACCCACTCCTCCTCCCTTAGTGTAGCTTAGAAATTAAAAGGGGGGGAGGAGGGGAACACAGAAAAGAACAAGACAGAAAACCCTCTCATCATAAAGATAACAAATTCTGCTTATATTCCCTATCAGAAGCCTTATTCCTGCCCAAAGATGAAAAATATCTCCGTTGCTGCTGTCCTCACTGCTGCCTGGATGTTCTTCACCGTACCGCGTGCCTTCGGCTGGATTAGCCCACAGCCCAGCCATAATGTTTCGGTAACCTTAGCAAAAAAATTAAAACAGGACAACATGTGCTTGTCCATGGGAAGCATTGATAACCCACTTTCCACATGTCTAGTAGGAATTCCCTTTGTAGCAGATGACTGGCCTGTCTATAACTCAGAGCTTCTCCGCACCACAGGTAAGACACCCAAGGTGGCTGATACCTGGGACGAGTGGACAAAAATTCTGCCAGATGCTCGAGAGGAACCCCAAGAATTGGATCTGTTGGGGTCCTCCAAGGCCACATACTGTGTCAAATTTTACTTTAGACGTCCAAAAAACAATTGGCCAGAAATTGACCAGAACAAAAACACATATCGAAAAGAGATATCACCAATTAACAAAGCCTATAACTCTCACGATTGGTGCAATTACACGGCTCGTGTGATTTCTGTGTCCTCTCTCCATCCCAAAGTATTACCCAAGGGAATGTTTCTCATCTGTGGTGACAGAGTATGGGCTGGGATCCCCTCCTGACTCCAGGGAGGTCCCTGTACCCTTGGAAAACATTCTACCCTTACTCCAAACATCACCCTGTTACATAATTGGAAAAAAGAAAGCGAATCAAAACGACAAAAAAGGTCCTACACTGAATTTGACGAAAATTGTGATCCCAAATTATACGATTGGAACAAACCAAAAAAGATTGCTGTGTCCCTGTTCTTACCCTGGGTAGCTGCAGCTAAAGCCCTCGGTGAAATCAATCACCTTGGGTGCTGGCTCAGTAAACAAGCTAACGCTACTTCTGCAGCCTTGAGTGATTTCTTAAAGGAAGAAGAAACCACAAGACAGGCTTCGCTCCAAAATCGAGCAGCAATCGATTTCCTGCTGCTTGCCCATGGACACGGCTGTGAAGATTTGAAGGGATGTGCTGCTTCAACCTCTCTTCACGCTCGGAATCCATCCATGCGAACATCCAGAAACTGAAAGATCTTGCGAAGGACTTGAAAGTAGAAAGAATCCCAGACTGGGTCAATGAACTTTTCGGGCAATGGGGATTAACAGGATGGGCTGCATCCTTGGTTAAGGGAATGTTGTTGATTCTCCTTGTAGTTGTTGTTGTGTTAGCCATGTTCTCGTGCCTTGTTCACTGTTTCAAAAGAACTATAACGAACGCCTTTTTTGTAAAAACAGAAAGTGGAGTTGTAGTAAACCCCATAGATTTAGGAAAAGCACCATGGAGGATATGAACAATAGGAATGCTGAAACAGCAAAAGAAAATTCCTGTTTTCCTGTCCTCCACCCCTTAACCTATCTCTGTAACCCTATAAGGCAATGTCATGTTAACCCCTTACCCATTGGTCAAGCTTGGATCCTTTCCAACCCTATAAAAGAAGCATACTGTACCCCATTAGGGGAGAAAGAAGAAGAGCAGAGACCCTTCACGGACCTCCCCAAATAAAGCCATCTCCGTGGAACAGCCTGCGCCTTCTCCTTCTCCTCTCTCTCCATCTGCTGCAGCCTCCAGCCCAGGGCACCACTACCTAGCAAGCAGAGCTGAAATCCTGAGAGCTTGCAATCACTATAGAGCTGATAACCACCATGCTTGCTAGATGGCAGCCCAGCAGCCTTGGCATGAGCGAGCGAGCTTCGGGCACCCAGTCCCTACCCAGGGAATGAGCTCCTGAGCCCTAGTGCTCTACTTTATAATAACGTCCTAGGAGAGGTTATTAGCAGGGGGGCCTGGCAAGGGAGAAGACTGTGAGAGCAGCTTTGGCATCTGCCTGGGCCTGCGGAGACCCCGCCAAGCAGCAGCGGCAGGGCGTGTTCCCTGCTTTGAGCCCAGCACAGAGCAGGATCATCTCTGTCCAGCCGAGAGCCCCAAATCTCTCTCAGAGAGCTGTGAATTCAAAGGCCTTTATGCACACATTAATGCCATCTTCCCTCTCTGGTGTGTTTTAACTCTTGGCAAGATGCGTTTGCCTCTTGCTTGCTGGAAGCTGCTCTGTTCCAGGGCCGGCACCGAGCTGGGCTGTGCAGGCCGGGCAGCGTGGAGAGTCCTTCCCCAAGCACTTGGCCGGGCTTGGGGAGTGTCCGGGCTTGCGTCAGACACTCGGGGCAAGGGATTCCGTCCAACTGGGGCCACCTTGGGTGGGGAGGGGCTGGCCCCGGGGCACATGGCAGCGTGTCCAAGGGCCCTTTGTGACACGGTGCAGCAGGGTCACCGAGTGGAACGGGGCGTCCGAGCAGCCCTTTGTGACACGCGCTGACATAGGTGCCGGCGGCGCCGTGGCCACGCCACAGTGCTCGGTACACACGACGGGACAGGACGGGACAGAGCGGTGCTGTGAAGAGCCCCCGCACAGCCGGCTCATTCCTTGCTGACCCGGAGCTTTTCCGAGGCGTTCCTCCTGCGGCTGGCCTCACGGCCAGACCTGGGGGCTCGGTGACTCGGAGCTTTTCCGAGGCATCTCCCATCCCTGCGGCCGGTGCCCTCGTGGCCAGGCCGTGGGACTTGGTGACCTCCATCGTTCCTGAGGAGTCTCCTGTCATTGTGGCAGGAGCCCTCGAGAACAGAGTGCAGGACTTGCTGTCCTGTAATCTTCCTGAGGCTCCTCTGTCGCAGGTACCTGCAAGGCAGGACTGCGGCACTCGCTGACTCAGACCCTTGACGGGGCATCTGTGTCCAAGGTGCCCTCGAGGTCAGGCAGCGGGATGGCAGGCAGACTGCTCGGCCTGTTCAAGGGGCTTCGGAGCAAGAAAAGCAAAGGCCCTGCAGCTGCCCCAGCACAGCAGCCTGCAGAGCCGGAGCAGTTGCAGCCGCTGCAGTACGGTGAGTGGCGGAGCTGGGCCGCAGGGCTGGTGCCTGCAGCCAGTCTGGCTCCATCCCATCCCATCCCATCCCATCCCATCCCATCCCATCCCATCCCATCCCATCCCATCCCATCCCATCCCATCCCATCCCATCCCATCCCTGTGGACATGCCCACAGACAGGATGGGACAGGGGTCAGGGCTGCCCCCGCCGATGGCCGTGCTCCGGCCCCCGGAGCTGTCCCTGCCTGGGCAGCGCAGGGCTGGGCTGTGTTCTCCGGCCTCTCCCGCCGCCCCTCAGCTCTGGCTGCGCTCGCTCTTTGACAGATGCAGCCAGGGACTGGACTCAAGTGCAGGAGCCCACCCGTGGCCGCTTCCGCAGAGCAGCACAGGTACCTGCAGCCGTCCCCACCTGGGCCGGGCCTGCTGGCACTGTCCGGCCCAGCCCCGCGCTTGGAGCAGGCCATGGAACGTCCCTCTCTTCCCGCCCTTCCTTCTGCTGCAGACACTGTGGAGGCTCCTGCGCCTTCGGCGCAGAAACACCGGCGGCACCAGCACCAAGGGCACGGCCCAGCCTGACTCCAGGCCCTGCCAGCTGCAGGCAGAGCCTGCTCCCAGCTCAGCCTCCTCTGATCTGGCAGCAAGCTCAGACTGGGAAACAGACGAGGACGGCTGGGCGGAGGCTGACATGCCTCTGACTCAGGGCAGGGCCACCACACACATCCAGGCTCAGGCCATCCCAGAGACCGAGGCCATGCCCACACTGACCATGACTCCTGCACCCGCTCTGGAGTTTTTCCAGCAGGCTGCTGCTTCTCTGCAGCAGGTAAGCAGCCTGGGACCAGGGCTGAAGTCCTCCTAGGATCACATGGCCCCTCAAGCTCCGTCCGCTGGCTCTCCTCAGCCTTTGAGGCCATCACAGCGGGGTGGGAAGGCAAGCACTTCTTTGGGCAAGCTGGGGAAGTTGCTCCCTTGGACAGCACTCCAAGTCTTCCCCATGCCGCCTCCTCCAGGTGCTAGCCATGGTGAGGGGCATTCTTCAGAGCCTGGCGTCCTGTGTCACCGTGGACGCCAGGCTGCAAATGCAAATTCTGGCCCTGACTGAAGAACACCCTGATCTCGTGGTGATGAGCCTGCTGTACTGCGCCCCAACGTGTGACAGGTACGGGGCACAAGTGCCTCGAGAGTCCAGTGCTCACCGGCCCGTGGGGCCCCTGGCCCTGTACAGCCTGTCCGGCGGGCTCTGCCAGACAGGCGGAGAGCTGCGGGAGCCTCGGGCCCCTCTGTTTCCTGCGCCTCTGCCACGCTCCCTCCCTGCCCCTCAGGGCACCGGGGCTCTGTCGCCCGGCGCCACGCAGCCCCACGGGGCGCGGTGCTGACGCACAGCTCTGCTCCCACAGAGCCGCCGCGCTGATGTGGAGAGCCATTGGCACCTCGGAAGTGGCCGCCGAGGAGGTGCTTCCAGCGCTGCTCTCTGCCGTGGAGGAGCAGCCCCCTTTCAGCAGCGTCTTCTGCAGCGGGGACAACGAGGCCATCTTTGCCCTGGCTGTGAGTTTCTGGAGCTGGCATTTGCTGGCCCTCCAGTTTGCCTCTCCAGCAGTTCTCCATGCTCTCCGCCAGCCTGCAGCTCCCTGCCTGGGCTGAAAGCTGGCCTAGGGGCAGCAGGCTGGGTGATCCCCCTGCCTCTCCCCTCGGGCCCTGCCTCAAGGACACCCTGACACGGAGTGCTGCCTCAGTGTGCTTTGTCTCTTGCAGGCAAGTCTGGTGCTGTGGAGGATTGCCCCCATGTCTGAGTGGCACTATGCCCTTCTCCTCCATTCGCCCCAGCTGTTGGTGGCTCTGTTCCTGCAAATCGTCACCACCACAGAGCACATGCCAGAGGACGATGAGGCGCGGAGCTTCTGGGGAGCGTGCCGGGAGGAACACGGCCTTCCCAGCGAGCCCAACAGGTGCCAGTTGCCCTGTCCTTCCCACGCCCTCGTGGCCAGGGCCAGCGCTCCCACCGTGACCTGGCCTTTGCTCGGCATGCAGGTTTGCAGCGCAGACCATGAAGGCTCTGCTCTCCAGACTGGCCTTTGACAACAAGCTGGTGGCTCTGGAGCACAAGCAGGTCTGGGAGAAGCTGCTCTCTGCCGACACGCAGCACTATGCAGCAGGTCTGCTGGCAAGGTGAGATGCCCTACTCCCCACCACCACCGCCAGCATTTGTGCCCTGTGCCCGGAGTGCCCCACACAGTCCCTGCGGTTGGAAGCGAGAGGGCCTTGTCACCGAGGGAGGCTCGAGCACACTGGAAGAGGTTGGGACAGGAGGATGCCCAGGAGCAGCCGCCTCCCAAGGGGCCCATGTGCCCTTGCAGAGCGCTGGGGAAATACCAGACCTCTGGGAGTCACTCCTGGGAGAGGTTTGCCCAGCAGCTCAGGGCCTTGGTGCCTTTTTCCCCTGCCAGGGAGATGCGCCATGGCTTGACGCCCTTGTGTCCCTTCATGGCCTCGCACCTGCTCAGCCTGCTCATCGGGAAGCGGCCACGCTGGCATCTGCCTGCCCTGGCCTTCTTGGTGGAGGTGAGCCTGATGGCCAGCGCTGCCTGGCTCAGCTGCCTCCCAGCTCTCAGGCCTCTCGTAGCTGCAGCTGCCTGGGACGCCGCCCGCCCCCGCTGCTGCTGCTGCCTGGGCCCGGCCCCGTGCGGCTCCGGGCTCCTGCCGGCCGGCTCCCCTGGCACTGCCCTCCTGTGCCTTTCAGCTCCTCGAGTGCCTGGACTTGAGCAAACACGGTCCCAGTGCCCTGGCGGTGGTATCCAGGCACCTGCCCAGCCAGTGCAGGGACGGGCTGCGCCTGGCGCTCCGAGGCCTCGCGGTGCTCAGCAAGGAGCCCTCGCTGGTGAGAAGGGGGCAGTGGCTGAAGCCGCGCTGGCAGCATCGTGTGGCTGGGCAATGCAGACCTCTGGGCTTGGCTGGCCTTTGGCAGCAGAGGCAGCTGCTCCCAGCTCTCCTGCCTCCCGCTTCAGCTGCCCCAGTGGCCCAAGCGGCTGTTGGTGCTGCGGCCAGTCACGGCTTCACAGCACAGCCCCGTCTTGCACACAGGCCGGAGGAATACGCGGCCTGTATCAACACCTGCTGCAGCAGCTGGCTGATCCAGATGCAGAGATGGTCTGGATGACCCTGTGTGCGCTCAGGGATATGCTCCAGGACAAAGACCTCAAGCCACCCAGCGTCACCGCCCTGAAGCTGGCTGAGCCCCTCCTGCAACACTTTGAGAACGTAAGGCTCTGCGCCCCCAGCCAAGGGCACTGGACGCTGCCTGCAACCTTTGTGCTCTGTGTGTAGAGATTTGGGCTTTTGGCCCAATGGGCCTGCAGTAGCTGGTGCTTAGGACTTTTCCTACCCTTCCAGGACAACAGCCACGTGCGGCTGCTCTCCATTCAGCTCTTCTGCAAGGTGATGGAGCTGGTAGAGGAAGAGGGGGAAAATCCTCCCATGACAATCGTCAGCCAGAGCCTGCTCCCTCTCTTCTTGCACTGGCACGATGAGAACCTGCATGTGGCCAAGGTGAGGTTTTGCGTGATGCGGCCGCATCCCTGGCAGGGGGCTGGGCCGCCCTGGCGCCTGGCGGGCTCCAGCCTCACCTGGCCTTGGCACAGGGTCACGGGTCCCGTGCCCTGGGCTCGGGTGCCACCTGCGGCTCTCTGCTGCTCTCCAGGCCTCTGGCGAAGCCCTGCTTGGTGCGGCACGCTTCCTGAGGAGTGACCTCGAGCAGCTGCTGATGAAGGGGCAGCGGATGAAGTTCGCCGAGCGCCTGGTAAGGACGGCCCGGGAGCCCCAGCCGCAGGCTGGAGAAGCCCCCCTGCCCCCGGTGCTCGGTGCGGGGGGCCGGCAGCTGTGCCCCTGCCCGGCGCCGCAGCCGGGCCCGCCAGCCCGCGCCCCCCACGCCGCTCCCTGCCCCGGGCCGTGCGGGCCGGCTCGGCCGCTGCTGGGCGCAGGGAGCGCCCGGCCGAGGGGCAGAGGCCGCAGCGAGCCTTCCCTGTCGGTGCTCCCCGCAGCTGCTGCAGGACGAGAGCCGAGCGGCCGAGCACCTGCGCTGGGCCCTGCCGCGCCTGCGGAGCCCACAGAGGCCCGTGCGCCAGGCGGCCGTCGGGATCATCGGTGAGCCCCGAGCCCGGCGCCCCTCCCTGCCCCCGGCCCGGCTGCTGCCCCGGCTACAGCGGCAGCCGCGCCCGGGCCGCTGCAGCCCCGCCCGCCCTCGGCGCTGCCGCCGCCCTCCCGCAGCCAGCCGTGCCCTCCGGCGGCAGCGCGCGGCAGGGGCCGGCAGGAGCCCTGCCCGGCCAGGAGGGCGTGCGGCCGCAGGGCTGGCAGCGCCCGTGCCGGGCAGCTGTGCCGCCCGGCACCGACACGGGCTCTGTCTTGCCAGGGCTGGCCGGAGTGCTCGTCACGGGGCAGAAGGAGGAGCTCCA